>NC_081765.1:12130175-12458925 GCF_963082965.1 Carassius carassius
ACCTTTCAATGTTCATTTGCTGAAAGAGGATCATTTGGTTTTTTTTGCAATTTGCAATGCTGGAGTTTCTCATGGGACTAATTTATTCTGCACAGTTTATCCATGTGGCTATCAGAAGGGAATCATGTCATAATCATTTTGAATGACTTTGTAAACCTCAAAATGTTTGTAGGTACTGTATGTGGTAGCTAGTCTAATTGCTTGTCTTTTTATCTGTGGAGCTTAGTTGGATGGCATATTTTTAACACATTTTGCATTTTGTTTTTTTTCCCCCACTGGATTTGGAATCAATAATTATTTTATCTGTCAGCTGATCAATCTGTGCAGCACAGTGCATCCCATTGAAAAGCCTGTTCTTCTATCCCTCATAGCCTCATTTCATTCAAGTGATTAAATATGCCATCTACCCTGACTGAGGTCCATGGGTGCTCAAACAGCTGCTCCCAGCTGTTGAGCCAACAAAACCATTTAAATAACTGTACATCAGGAATGTCTTGTAATTCCCAACCAAGCCCCAAAGCCAGTTGCACAGAGTCTTTAAACCAGGAGGGAAATGTGTCCCAGTGGACCACATACCACTATAGCACATTTAGTTAGAAAAATCTGGATTTCATGGACTGGATACTAAATTCACTGCCATGAGATACTGTACTTAGAAAAGAATGGGTGTACTGTTTCTAAAGTTCTTTTAAGATCTGAGAAAGATGGCGCTGCTCTGCAGGCAACATGGAGGAGGGTTCTTTTGCTGCGAGTTACCTGTTTGTTCCGAGTTTCCTGTTTGTTTCTGTCGTGTTTGTTTCTGTCGAGTGTGTTTTTCTCTGGTTTGTTTACTCTTAGTTTTCTGATCGTACAATGGCCATTTAAATTTAGATTTAAAAATAGATTTAAAGCAGATCGGAGCTTTTGGATTTGCGCAGGGCTGAAACGATTCCTCGAGTAACTCGATTACAAAAAATGATCGAGGCAAATTTCTCTGCCTCAAAGCCTCTTTTAATTTATTTAATTTTTTTTTTAATGTGACACAACGCATTTACGTCACCCACAAAGCGGAAGGAGACACAATGCACTGCGTCCGAAATCGCCATAGGAAATCGCATACTGCAAGGAGTCAGCAGTGTTTTGATTTGAGGGCGTGGGCAAACGTAAAGAGAACGTCGTGGCATGTGTCCATTGCAAGACAGAGCTGACATACCACAACCAGGGGACCTATGATTTCCGCGATGCAGAAAACGCGGAGGGAACCGCGGAATCCAGTCATTAAAACGAAATTCACAGTTTAACGCGGAATGGCACGGAATTTGCCAAATTTTGAATGAATTAATCAAAAATAGGTCATTGCACTTACATCAAATCACGATATGGACTAATATCTGTAAATATTAAGCCGGAACAGTCTATTTAAATATAAATCCTGCATGTTCTGCGTGTCTGTGTTAATGAATGGCACAGAAGCGCGAGTTCCTTTATCACACAAACTGAAGCGCGCGTGACGCTCGCAGTAATTTCAGCATCTGCTGTCTCACTAAATAAGGACGTGAACACATGAACAACATCTCCAGAACTGCAGACAGTCACTTCATGAGCATTTGACCGTTTGATTTGAGTAAAACTAGCATCACATCACATACACAGAACTGTAAAGGTACGTCAACCCGTCAAAATAAAAGTCCGGTTAAAGACTATTGTTCAGCAGAATGTACATAGCCTACTACTAAAAAAAAGAAAATCACACATTATTTTTTTAAGGTTTAATCACATAACATTTCTTCCATGTTTTATTTTTAATAGTAAATCCCCTTTGTTTACCAAAAAGTTAAGTTAATGTTCAATAATTAAAAGATAAATTAAATTAATGTTTTATGTGTTTAATGTTTAATGTGCATCTCAGAAAATGCTTTATTTAAAACCCCAACTGAATGGCACTTAAATGCACTTAATTCATCTGTCAACTTTATTGTCATTGTTCACGGTACAAGTACAGACAGAGAAACAATGGGTACCAATTAAATGTTTATTTTTGATGTATGCATTGCATTCTATGCATTTATAAAATAAAATTAAAAAAAATTCTAAAAAGGAAACTTAGTTGTTCATTTTAAGAGACCCAGGAGTCTTATTTTCTCTTGCATAATTAATATTGCACTTTAATTAAGCAAAAACACATTTTATCCGATTACTCGATTAATCAATGGAATTTTTGGTAGAATACTCGATTACTAAAATATTCGATAGCTACAGCCCTAGATTTGCGGAGTCGTGGCGGACTACTATTGAGTAATACAATGGCGGATGTACCTGAGGAGCTACTACGGCAACCAAGACCTGTTCCTTGTCGGGTTAGGAAGCGGGGCAAGAGAGGCGGTGTCCGGAGAGCTTTCAAACTACCTTTGCCGCCAGTGTTACTCTGTAGTCCTCACTCCTTGCGGAACAAGTTGGACGAGCTGCGTACACAAGCTGGAGTCTGCTTTGAGTACCGTGAGTCTGGACTGATGGTCCTTACAGAAACGTGGCTGTGTAATGATGTACCAGACAGTTTAATAAAAATTGACGGGTTTTCCCACTTACGCTTGGACAGAGATGCGAACTCTGGAAAGAAAAGAGGAGGGGGTATCTGTATTTATATTAATGAAAGTTGGTGCTGTAATTTTGTGGTCAGGGAAAGCATTTGCAATCCTGATCTTGAATTACTGTGTATTACTTTGCGGGAGTAAAGGGAGTTCACCAATATATTTGTCTGTGCAGTGTACATTCCACCTTGTGGGAACGTTCATAGGGAAGCTAGTCAAATTGCTGATTGGGTTCATAAGCATTTACAAATCAAGCCTGATGCACCTGTATTGATTCTGGGTGATTTTAATCAATGTGGTTTGGAGAGATCCTTACCAGGGTTTTTATCAATATGTGAAGTGTGGAACGAGGAAAAATAACACCCTTGACAAGTGTTATGGCAATATTAAGGATGATTATGTAGCTTAAGCCAGACCCCCCCCCCCTCGGTAATTCTGACCACAATGTTATTAATTACCTATCGGTCAGTTTTTTAAGGCAAGTAAACCAGTTACAAAGGTGGTTAAGGTGTGGTTAAGTGATAGTATGGAGGAGCTGAAGGGATGTTTGCTCTCTACGGATTGGGACATTTTTTATCAAGATGCAAATATAGATATGGTCACTGAAACAATTACGGCATATATTTCCTTTTGTGTGGATCTAGTTATCCCTCAAAGAGCTATTAAGAGGTATCCAAATAACAAACCATATGTTACAGGGGGAATTAAATATTGCATTAAAAAGAAAAAAATGTCCTATAGGTAAGGGGATACAATGGGACTTAAAGCAGCACAAAAGGAACGCAAGCAGCAACTAAGGGTAGCACAAATACAATATAAGGAACAGGCTGAACAACAGCTGGCAAAATGTAATACTAATGAACTATGGAATTAAATTCGAGGAATGACCAACATGACCCCGAAAAAGAAGCCATTGTTAGTCATCAATGAAACTGATAAAGCAAATGAATTGAATAATTTTTATATGAGATTTGAGACAGACACTTTTCAGGAATGTCATGATATTTTAGGTAATGTAAACTGTAACATCAGTGATGAGAGAATATTAATATATTCAGGGGATGTTACAAGGGTTTTTAAAAATTTATTGTGACGAGTGGGGCGGGGCCGAGGGATGTGGGAACGAGCGAGGCCGGTGGAGTGATTGGGAAATGAGCGACACCTGCGACCCACCACCGGTCTCGAGTCCCACAGAGGAGATGGAAGGATATAAAACTGGAGCGACGACAGTGAAGGACGAGAGAGGACCAGGCCTGGGCTTTATTTTATGTTTTGGTTTTTATTTGTGCGCATCAGTCGTCCGCGAGGGGCTGATGCGCTGTTTTGTGTTTATTTTGTTATTAAAGTCTTTTTTTGATTGTCCACCGGTCCCCGCCTCCTTCTTCCCGATGATTAGGAAGGTTTTATTATTACAGTGGTGCCGAAACCAGGGAGAAGGAGGGACGCGCTGCTGAAGATCCCTCACCACTGTGGTGAATCCGCGGTGCCATCGAGCTGGCGAGGAGTGTGCTGCCATGGACGCTCGAGGCGGTGGGCTGGAGTGAGTTGCCGGGAACGGGCGAGCTCGCTGCCGGCCGCCCGCGATGTGGAGGGGCGGCTGCCGTCCGTGAGGGAGCGGAGGAGTCGGCGCCGTTCGCCAAGGGGGCGGAGCCTGCTGCCTCCCTGAAGGTATCCGGAGGAGCAGGGAACAGGAGACTCCTGCCATCTGCCCAAAACCGGAGGAGCTGTCGCCGTCCGCCTAGGGCCGTCCAGTGCCACCGCCAGGCACAGTGCAGGAGATCACCCAGCTGGTGGAGGGCCGAGCAGCAGTGCGTCTGGGAACCGGAATTTTTTTTTTTTTATTTTTTTTCCTCTCTCCCCTCTCTCGTCTCTGTTGCTCCTCCTTCCATCTCCTTTTCTCTCGCCTCGTCTGTCCTACCCCCAGGTTCCCGCAGGTCCCCGTGAGCGGTCCCCCCCGGAGGGAGGGGGGGGGGGTACAGCGCAATCTCGGGAGTACCCCCCCCCGGCCTGCGAGGGGCGATGGGGGTATGTGACAAGTGGGGCGGGGCCGAGGGATGTGGGAACGAGCGAGGCCGGTGGAGTGATTGGGAAATGAGCGACATCTGCGACCCACAACCGGTCTCGAGTCCCACAGAGGAAATGGAAGGATATAAAACTGGAGCGACGACAGTGAAGGACGAGAGAGGACCAGGCCTGGGCTTTATTTTATGTTTTGGTTTTTATTTGTGCGCATCAGTCGTCCGCGAGGGGCTGATGTGCTGTTTTGTGTTTATTTTTATTATTAAAGTTTCATTTTGATTGTCCGCCGGTTCCCGCCTCCTTCTTCCCGATGATTATGGAGTCTTGATTATTACATTTATGCTCTAGTAAAGCAACGGGACCAGATGGGATGTCATGCTTTCTTTTAAAGACATTTGCTGAGGAGCTCACATCAGCCTGGCAACGCCTTTTTCAGCTCTCAATTGATACGCATACAGTACCAGAGCTTTGGAGAAAATCTATTGTAATTCCAATTCCAAAAATTTCTTCCCCCTTAGGACAATAATGACTATAGGCCAGTGGCCGTAACGTCGAATGTCATGCAATCATTTGAGGAGATTATAATAGGAGAGTTGCGTAAGGAAGTGGAGCCATCCTTAGATCAGTAACAATTTGCATATAAAAGCAATCGTGGTACTAATGATGCGGTTTCCACATTAACGCACCTTGTTTTAAAGCATATGGAGAGTCCAGCTGCTTATGCTAGACTGCTTTTTATTGATTTTAGTTCTGCGTTCAACTCCATCAAACCACATAAACTGTTAGAGAAATTAATTAACCTACAAGTAAATCAAAAAAAAAAGTGGTATTATTCATTTTTAACAAATAGGACACAACAGGTGAAATTTAACTTAGTGTTGTCGGATGTTGTAGTAAATATTACAGGGGTCCCTCAAGGGTGCGTAAGTTCGCCACTTCTGTTTACTTTGTACTTTGTACACAAACGAGTGCATTAGTCAGCAATAAAATCAATTTATTATAAAATTTTCGGATGACACAGTAATATTGTAATTGTTGACAAGAGACTGCAGTACTGATGACTACAAAGCCGGTATAGAAACCTTTGTGGGCTGGTGTGATGACCATTATCTACAGATCAATGTTAAAAAAAACTGAAGAGATCATCATAGATCCCTGATCAGTGGGGGATAGGAGCTCTGTTGTGGTCCATGGTGAAGCTATTAAACAGGTTTCTTCTTATAAATATTTGGGGGTTTACATCGATAGTGAGTTTAAATGGCACACACATGTGTCATGGGTGTGCACAAGGATCCACCAGTGTATACATTTTTACGGAGATTGCGATTGTTTGGAGTGAGCAGTAATTTCATGTTAATTTTTTATAAAGCAACGATTGAGTCTGTTTTAAGATATGGAATTATTGTTTGGTTTGGAAGTTTAAGAGTAAAATTGAGAGCCCAAATAAATAACGTGTTGAGAGTGGCAGGAAAAATCATGGGGACACAGACAATTAGCTCTTTACAGGATATTTTTGAGCTTTGTATCACCCAGCAGGCCAAAAAGATTTTATTAGACACCTCGCATGTGTTGTATCCTGAGTATACACTGATGAATTCTGGACGGAGATACAGGGTTATATTATGCAAGTATAACCGATATAAATATTCATTTTTACCACTGTCTATTAAATTAATTAATGAGCAAATGCTGGAAGATAAAGATAAATAATGGTAATAGAGGGTACAAGAGGCAGGAACTGAGGACTGTGTTGTGTATTGATATATGATATATGTACTGTTTTTATGATGTAGGTTTTTAGAATTTAAATGTGTTTTACTCTTTCATTTTATATGTTGTGTGTTTTTATGTCTTGATGTGGCAGCAGTTTCCCTAATCTAAAACAAATTTCTCCTAAGGGAGACAATAAATGCTACCTTGACCTTGACCTTGACTTATCTTGGTCACTGATCCTCAAACTGCATGCCTGTTCTAAATAACTTTCTGCAACTACCTGGTTTCCCAGCTTTCCTTTATTTTTTTCTTTTATTTATTTTTTTTAAGAGAGGGCATGAGGGGTCAAAAGTGATAAGAGGGGGTCAGTAGAACACGCAAGTAGACATGCAATGCAGTCTTTTAAAAGAATTTTAATTTTACTGTACTAAACTCTTTACTAAAAGAATTTTACTGTACTATCTTAACCATCTTGACTGTTAAAGTGGTCAAATAAAATCAAAGTGGTCCTAAGATATATATTTGATCAATTCTGTATTTATTCAAATATCTATATATCTTAACATTAACTAATGTACATTTTCCCAGAAATGGCACACATTTAAAACACAGTTGTTTTATTATTTAATTTTATTTTATTGTTTATCTAATGTTTATCTAAAATTAAATACTAGAAATCATTTTAAAATGAAAAAAAAACTAATTTGACCAGAAATGTCCTACATTTTAAACCCAGTTTTTATTATTTTATTGTAGTTGCTTAATGTTCATTTCTATAATAAATCACCATCATGATTAACATTTTAAGGTTTTAAAAATGGCAGAACCTATAGAAAAGGAATAGGTTGTCCTCCTGAGGTTAACAACCAATATTTGTGTAAGTCTTTTGGATATTATTTTGTATCCTGTTCATGGAAAGTGCCAATCTTGTTGCTTCCTCTGGTTTCCCCAGCTGTTTACTGTTTTCACAGTGGAACATTCTTCACCCTCCTGTTTTCCTGTTTACCAACCCTGTAGACGAAACTGTAAGACTCAACATCAAGGAAAGATTCAACCAGAGCAGAAGTGTAAGGGCTTTGTGTTTTGTATTAGCCTGTAGGAGGACTATTGGTTTGAGAACAAGAAAGATTAGTTGTTAATGTTCTGGTCTTGTGGTGAGGTCTGTAATAAGCTAGAAGAACCAGGTGCAGGCAGCCACCGCAAAGCTGATAAACTCCAACAGTAATGATGATTTTGGCCTTCACTTTGCAGACACACACTGCTTTTCTGGGACTGTTGAGGTTGTGATGTCATAGCCAATGATATATCGAATGACTGATTGAGATGGTCAGGAAGGGAGCGTGTGCATACAGATGCCTGATTGCCCCGCTGGATGGGTGGTCACAGCTTTGGAGAGATTAAGAGGATGCTGATGATTTTTGGAATGCCTGTTTTCTTGCCCTCCTGGTCTTAAGGAATCCCTCCCTTAAGGGGAACGAGACCACATTGAAAGGGTGTGCTTTCTGTCGAGGGCCTTCAGACTGATGTTTTCCACATTCAGTGGGAGTAATGAGATATGTGTGAAACACATACACAGACCTTCTTGCATTAAAGCAGCTAACTGATACTGCCATCAGATGGGAAGCTTGTTCGCAGACACGTCTTACACGTAAATAAGTTAATGGAGATGGTCTGGAAAGTCAAATGCAACGATCCAGGCTCCTTAAGACATGTGGCATGCTGAGGCTGTCATTGATACTAGCCTGAGCTATGACCGGAATGAGAAGGAGGGGAAGGAAGACAGCTGATTCGGCAGTCTGGCGAAAGCGAATGATCATACTGCACTCTTGTCCGGTTTTGTCTTCACTCTCATTCTCATTAACCTCTTTCTGGTAGTCTTTCAGCTGTGGTGTAATATAACTGCTGGCTAAAGCCTCTGGAACTGTGCATTCAGAGCACAGCAGTGCAGGTTCCGAAAAATTGCAAACTGTGCTATGAAAGGTGATCCATGCCGAATTAGCATGCAGTGTCTCACCTTACAGCAGAGATTATACCTTAATCAGCCAGCGTGAGGAAACCAGAGATGGCCTACTGTCTACACTCTCCAATGACCCTGACCGCATGTCAGTCCCTCTCCCAGACTTTGTGCTCGAGACGTGTTAAAATGTTTATGTTGCAGGTCCTTGGTATGTCACGCTTGCCTCAGCACATGTAACACAGGATCATGATACCAGGACTCACACTCTCCCTCCCTTCCTCTCACTCTCCACAAAATGGCACTGGTCGGATTAGGGGTTTACTGTATTCTGTTATCTGTTGGTCCTCAGGCTCCCGATCCCTACAGCATTATAGTGTACAACCTACAGACCCAATTCCTCACGCTTCTCTAGTGAACGGACTCTTAGTCTACTGTATACAGAGGTAGCTAGTTTCTAAGGTAGCATCGCAACTGAAAGAGACCCCCAATTGACTAATTTGAAGCTCTCTTTATACAGTAGGTACAGTAGCAACTTGGGAAACAATGACTCACTTCCTTAACACAAATAGTGATCTTCATACGAGCACACAGACTTGATTCCATTAGAGTGAGACATTAGCATGCTGCTAATCTAACAACTCTTTAAAAATCATAAGAACATGTAAGACAGACATTAACTATTTTATATTAATACTATCAGTGCTGAATAAAATGTAATTTTATTATTATATATCTAAATAATAATAATAAGAGAATTATTATATATTACAGTATATATATAAAGTATATATACACTTATTTACATAAATTATTCGTTTTATTCAGCAAGGATGAATTAAGTTGATAGAAAATGACAGTAAAGACAATATTTTAAGATTTCTGTTTTAAATAAATGCTTTGTCAAAATCGAAATGAAATAAAAAATGATCAAAGAATCATGGGGAAAACGATTTCACCATTTCAAAACCAAGCGATTACGCAATATTAAGCAACTGTTTTCAGTATTGATAGTAAGAAATATTACTTGAGTAGCAAATCAGCATTTATAATGATTTCTGAAGGATTTCTGATGTGACACTGAAGACTATAGTAAATGTGGGCTATATATACTGTATATGTCTCAAATGTCTATTCAAGCAGCTCGCCTGGTTTTGAAATTGATCAGTTTCATAAATCAATTTTTTTTCTCCAGATAAAATTATACTTGATTATGGTAAAGTCATGCTTAACTATTTGACCATCTCCTTTCAAACCATCTCTTTTCAGATCCTAACTTTTCTTTATCTTTCCTGTCTTGCCAAAGAGCGTCAGTCGAACTTAATGAGTATCCCATGCAGCCGTGGGCTGGACACAGGGACCCAACACCCTACCCAAACCCACAGTCCGGCTACCACCCCAGCTACCATCGCCCTGTGGACCCCCGGCTGAGCGACTCAGGGTTCCATCATCCTCCTCTACGGCAGAGAGACCCACTTCGACAGGACGTGCCCCCTTCTCCCACCATACCCCTCCGAGGCGCTCGCTTCTACACCATGAACCGTGTCGGCTACCGCAACAGCAGCCTAGAGCGTTATGGGTATGGAGAGGCATGACACTCAGACCCAAGACAGAAGAGTCCAAAGACAGCGGCTGTTTAACCTCAGCATTTGTTTTTCACACTGTGTATAATGTTTCTAGAGCAAACACCAGTGTGCCTACAAATATGGACAGGTGTTTACATGTTTTTTTTTTTTTTTTTTTACTAACAATTTTCTTTACACAATACCATTTTGATAGCCAAAGCTACATCTTAGATTCCTGGCACAGCGTTTGCAGGTACAATGATCCACATGTAACTCATGACAGTCCATCCATATATTTGTGTGTCTGTAAGATTATTGTTGGCCCTCAGATCCATAAACACATTCCAGCACCACTTTTATTAGCACATTATTGTACAATCTTTACAATGATCATTTGAAACTCTGGTATGGGTGTACTAATGTGTGTCTGCTTTTGCTTAAGTGAAATATTTTAGAGCACTCCATATACTGTTTGAATTTAACTTTTCTATGATGGAGGGATATTAAGCGACTTTACGAGATTCAAAACAACATTGTTTCATTTTGCAAACATCTGCAAATATATTTATTTTTACACAGATTTGGTCATGTATAACAAAAAAGTACAACAATTTCGTACTGAAAATCTTAGTCTTGAATATTTTGTAAAAATACCACAGTACAACCATCCTGTATGTGAAGTTATATCAACAGAGGAAGATGAAGAAAAAGAGGTTGTTTTAATAGAAGAGGAAAGGAGAGCCTAAAGAACCTCTGACACAGAGGAAAGGAGGAAAATCGCTTGTCTTTCTTGGCTTACAGCATTCCCACCTGAATCTATTATGCATGAATGAGCTGCCTTTTTTTTACTTTTTTTGATAATATCTCATTCATGTTTAATGATTTTACATGTATTTTGGTACAAAAGACTCTTTGCATTCAGATTTCAGGTAACATGATAAATAAAAGTATTATTGATTGTAGTATGTGATAATCATGTGAAACACATGTAGCTTTTTACAAAACAGAATGATCTGTGCACCTACAGTAGTATCACTGCATACATTAATACTATGTACAAAATGTTGTCTTTTATATAACACATTTTCAATGAATATGCATTTGAAACAATCACTATTTGTCATGTTAAAACCTTGAAACATGCCTTTATCTAAGTTTTCGTGGAGGAGAATCACTGCTCTAGACAAACATTCTTTTAGTACAATTCTATTTTATCTCCCAGCATCCTGATAAACACTCTACCTGCATGTGTGGTAATAGATGGCTGATAATTAACACTGCAGTAATTATCAATTAAGATGAAGGGCTGATATGCATCTGTGATTATGGTCCAGTTTTTACATTTGAGATGAAATTTGGGCTATTGGAGAATTAAGAGTTTCGTGTGATAATTACAAAGGCCGCACACCGCATTATCTGTTCAGAATTAATTAGAGCACTGGTCAGAAGAGGAACACTGGGAGAGAAAGAGACATTAGTGTATGTAAAGGCATTTGTCAAAAGGTGTGTCATTTCAGACCACTAGCAGCGCCAAATGACTTAACAAAATTTTCAAGCTGTTTTCTTCAAACATACCGCATTTCTGCTATTGTTCAGCAAACAAATCTGAAACACTCTACCAGAGGAATGGCCTCATCTTGTGATTTCTATTCGTGAGATTTGTGCAGCCGTTGAGCACCATTGGTTTGTGCAGCTACACAGACGTGAACAAATCAGGCTTCAGTAACAGAGTAAATAGTTTTCCCATAGCTTGTTAACACAATGTTCGGTCGCTTACCTCAGGAAGCCAAGGTAACGCAAGTAACCTGAGCATTTTAAATTGACATGTTCCCCAAATAGACAGTCATTACTAAAATCTGACATAGACCTTTTTTCTTGTCTTTTTTGGTCAGTGATTGGCTATATGTTGTGTTTGATTGTGTTGTGTGTCTGTTTATTTTCGCTATCAGCTTTTTGTGTGCTTTCTAACTGATTTGCTTTTCTAGTTGATTTACAATATTATTTTGTTCTTTGATTCATCTGGTTTTCGTCCCCACTAATTGTCTTTTTTATATTTCTTTTTAACAAAATCCTTTTCCTTCTACTTATCCTCTCGAGGTTTGTATGTGGTTTACTATGCGTTTTCTTTATTCTTGAATGTAGATGGCTAATTTCTCTCAGAGGCAGAAAGTATGCCGCCATGATTACCGAGACATTTTTCTCTTCCAGAATACATTTGGGATGTGTAATTATTGAAAATTATTATTAGCCTAAGTTTTAATTAGCATTTGAGGCCGTAGTAATTATACATTTCCATTTTGTGTGGCTGCACGTACTGTCATTGCTGACAGAAAGGAAAGGGAGAGAGGGGCCGAGGTGCTTGTTTTGTTGGTGAATAAGCGTCTCCCATAGATATGCTGAATAACTCTGAAACACTGCGATCAAATTATTGTGCTGTCATTCGTGCCACACGTTCAGAGGCTTATGGATCATTTGTTTAAAACGAGTCATTAACTTGATATTAATTCAATTTGATAAAACAAAAAGGACAGGTGATTAGGCCTATGCGTAATGATAGAGACATTATTAGACTAAAGCTTTGTTTTTATTACATTCTTTTCTTCTCTCCTCCTCCCTCACAGTCTGTCTCTCTCTCTCTTCTCGTAATTCAATACCAGAAATTCTCTGGTTGAATTATTTGCAACCCAAGCAGTTCTTTGGTTTGAAAATTTTATCTTCCCGAACAGTGTAAAAGGGAAATTTTCTGGAGAACTGTTAAAATGCGCCTGTGGAAATGTAGTTTAAATTGGAAGCAAGCATATGAATGTTCACTTCTTTTTGTCTATATGTGAATGCATGATGGGAATCTGATTTATGACAGTTGAAAAAGACAGTCTGGAGTTGTTTCCTCTCGTCCCTCTGTTCAAGCTTTATAGCTTAACAGCAGCATATAGACTCATTTGAACTTTTCTACGACTCTGAGCTGAATGTTCAGTGTCTTCAGCAGTGCTTTTGTACTGTACTTACTGGTTTTTAAAACCTTGCATTTGTCTTTTGTGAGATTTCAGTAAATACAGACACTTTCAAAAGCTCAAGTCACATTGACTAGACACTGATTCTTGAGTATGGTGACAAAACAGCCTATACAAAACTGACAAAATAACAGATTATGTGCATAAGGAATTATTTTCAATTGGTTCATCTTGAACAGTTTTATTCACTCATATTTGGCTGAATCCTCCCTCTTCTTCCATTTTGTCACAGGATAGATGTTTGGTTGATTGTTTTGTTTGCCTGTTCTTATAATGTGTCTTACAGTATATTTATAAATCTAGTATTTACTTCAGTGAAAGAATGAATTGAGACTACTACATGCTCACAGACTGATTTTCAGTCCCATCTCTTGAATTGTCACCAGAGTCAGATACAACGTTTCGACAGCATATAAGGTTTACAAAATAATAGAATTTAGAATTTTATAACACATATATTATATGTAGGAGCTATTTTGGATTCTGGTGTTGCTAACTGATTACCGGACACATTTAACATGAGAAATGTTATCTAAAAATTGTATGTAAAAATATTTCTTTACAATTTGTTTGATAGGGATAACATGACATGGTTATGATGACAGAAAAAATTATTTACAGAAAAAAAAAATATTTACATCTATTTATCTATTATTATCTCATTGTGTTTACAGTCATCTGTGAAACCTTATAGTTTTTTATATAATTGAAATTATAAATAACTTTATGGCAGGATATAGTGATGAAAATACATATACATTTTTTTCTATATACTTTTTTAATATATATGAGTTTTAGTCTGTCTACAGGTAGTCAAGTCAGTGATAATGACTTTTCTTTTTTTTATCAAATAATATGTTAATATAATAATATGTTTATAATATTAATCTTTATTGAATTTCAAGTTTAATTGTTGCCTTTTTTCAAAACGAATGGAAGATAAAATTGTGGGACATACTTTGTCTAAATATTAACCAGTTTTTCTTTCTAGGTGCACATTTCTCCTTCCTCTGGATTTAGACCCCAAAAAGTTCTGGAGATATGGATGACACACAGTCACGGCCCTGATAGCAAGCCAGTTTAAGGCACACATGAGTGTAAACCAGTGCTGACGAAAGTATCACTGATACCACAGCCCTGAAAATGAATTCCCCATGAAGGTCACAGGCAGAGTATTAAGATGCCTGGCTCAGCTCTGTTAACAGTTGCATCTGGCCGGTATAAATTACATTTCCTGTCCTCCTATCAGTCTAATGGTGCTTGCAAACACCGGAGCAGCTGTTTCCCTTCTGGCTGAGGTTCCCTGCCATACCCACTCTTGACCCAAACATATTGTGCAGAGAGCAGAGGAATGGCCAGAAAGCAAAAATGAATAAGAGCTTGGGAAAGAGGTTTCTGGCATAGTTTAATTTCCCTCTATTGGGCCTTCAGGAATACAATATTCCCTTTGTCCCTTGAGGTTGACCCACATTCCTGGAGTGGCTGAAGGCTGTTGTGCTTTTTACTTCCTGTGTTCAGGCTAACTGCCAGGCGTCTTATGATACAGGTTCACCCAAAGCATCCCAAGGGTCATGGCTGGGGCTGTAAAAAACCTAAGACACAGTATTCGACAAACAACACACTGTTTTATATGATAAGCCAGTAATCAGTGATTGGAAATGTTCTTTAAATCAGAAGAAGAAATAGAAGTATGAATGTGACATCTTATTTTGGAGTGCATGATGTTCTGCATTTAAACCGAGCAAGTTTTTCATCACACCTCACTCTTTCATCAAGCATAATGCTATTTGTAAGGGAATTTGTGAGTTGATTGCAAAAGAGTCACAGCCTCTGTTTCTTCATTCACTCAAAACGCAAAGAAACAGGAACAAATTGACCTGTATTCAGAAATCAAGCCTGATCTCATCTAGTTTGTTCTCACCTGATTCATTCACTCAATCACTTAGATCAATATTTTATTCACCTCACTCTCTTCCTGATTGTTGGACCGGTAATCCCTCCATTTTCCTGTTTTTGTGATTTGAGAAGTGTTTCTGTTCTTCACTCATCTCAAAATGACTAAGACAAGCCCACAATCTTTCTCATACATTTTAAACGTCAAAGTGGTGACTTCCTCAATTAATTATAGACAGAATGTGCTGGAAACAGTTGGTGTAAACTCAGCCAATTAATTTAAAAAATACCCCGTTCAATGGTTAGACAACCAGTTTGATGTATTTCACGACTGAAAATCTTCACTGCGTGCCTCAAAAATGCTTGTCAGTGGAGAAACTGGAGCTTTGCCAACATAATGTTGTCAATATCACCTGGATATAGTTATGTTATCTTAACTTTAGCAATAATTATTACACGGCTCTGTGGAATACACAGCTTTGCATCGGGGTCCTGATTACCCCTGTTGGGCTTTATTCTGAAAGAACCGACTGGATGTACATTATCCCGCTTATTACACGGCTATTTACCACATAAACAACTGTCTGGATGTACATTATCTCTTACCAATAATAACAGCCTAATAATCATTCTAATTCTATGAGAATAGGGAAGTCCACATACAGATATAACGATAATGAGACATGAAGTTGAAAGAGATCTGCACTTGTCCATTAACATTTAATTAATTAAATGTAATTAATTTAATTAACATTTGCACTTTTCTTGTAGATATTTTTGTGACCGTTGAGCAATAAATGTTATAAGCCTTTTTGGCTGGATTTGGATGAGTACGGATCTCTTTCATCTTCATGTTTTTATATATTTTGGATCTATGCACCTAATGTTATTTGCCTAATGGATTTTTGGATGAGTGTTTGGCCCTACAACCTTTTCTAATTGCAAAAACTTTTTTCTTTGCAGTAGGGGAACGATAAAATGTACTTGACTTGAAAGAGCTCAAGCATTCATCAAAACTGTAATACAGTTATTAAAATAGATATCTATTGGACAGCCCTAGTAGTTTGATTGAAACAGGATGTTGGAGTGAGACATACTCAAGGGAATCCAGTTTGTAGTACCTTATCTAAAGATGATTGCGTTATAACAATACCCTGCCCTATATAATAATAAAAAAATAATAATAATTTAAAAAATGCATTTCCGGTTACCTTATATATTAACACTCTTTTTTTTAATCTGTAAAATCTGTTAGCAGTTAGCACTAGCTTAATTTATCTAATTCACTGCATCATGTAGCAAGTTTTAGTATTTATATGAACATTAAATACTGCTATGAATAAAGGAACTTATGTAAGATTTGAGTGGCATGATCTGTGAAATAGCAGTTAATGCTATGCTAACTGGGTACATCAAGAAGCATTTATGTCTGATCTGACAAGTTTTTTTAGCTAATGGAATCATCAGTGGACTGAATTTTGCATGGTAATGGCAAGTGGTAGCACGAAGAGGAGTATTTTCTGAGCAAATTGGACAAATTTGTGTACAGTGTTTTTGGCCCATTTTCTTATAAAGAAAATTATTATTATTATTATTATTATTATTATTATTATTATTATTATTATTATTATGCAAATATAATAATATTGATGTTATACAGTATGCTCTGGTAATTTGATCTAGATGAACATATGGTTGGCCTCAAAACCACCTAGTTTTGATTTTAAGTGTATGTGTAGAAAGTGTTTTGGGCTCTTGAAACTAAGAAATCTTGAACAGGACAAAGATTCTTCTTTGTTTTGGGGCTGAGTGGACAAACCCATCACAATCACAGAACTCTTCTCTGCTCCATTCTGCATAACGCAAGTCACGCTGCAACTAGAACAACACTATGCAAGCTAATTGCTTTGTTTTTGCACCCCATTACTGCTGTCTAGGGAGCATTCTGTCTGCGTCCTGTACTTGGATCTCACAATTACTGTCAAAAAAGCATTCATTTCCTAAGAGAAAATTTTCTTTGAAAAACACTTGGAATTTCTTCAGCTACCAGTGATGGTGTAAATAGACCTCCTCTACATGTGCTTGTATTTAAATGGTTTTGCATTAGGGAAGTTGAAGTCTAATCCAAAACCACTGAAGTGTCCAAGCGGAGTGATTTGAAAAGGCAAAGGCATTTAGATCTGCTCCTTACAGATACTGAGCTGTTGAGCAACCCTCAGAGAACTCACAATTTACGCCACTGGAAGATCGCTTACATTCTTCACACAGCTATTTGAGTGAGAAAATGCAGAAAAGGGATTTTTCACCACACATAATTTACAGCCTAGATTACCAACATGTGTTGTTTTGTGGTGCCTCATGATAACGGAATGAATAAATATTTAAATGTATAAATATGCAAAATAAAGGGGGAAATGCCTCCCACCGGTTTGGCACAGTTCAAACCACACCGAGAGCAGGAGATTGAGTCGCTCTAGTAACCGGTGGCATTGACAAGTTGCCATGCGGGAGCCAGAGGGCACGAGTCTCTGCCATTCGTTGCTCTCACACACTCGCCGCATTAATCCGCTCTGTTGGAGAGTCTTATCCTGCTTGTTAACAGGGTGTAAATTCAAATCCTCTTCGGTTAAATGCATACCGACACACTTCCTGGGCTGGGTTTGGGGGGTTTCTAGCGGGGTGTCCTCAGGAATATCATTAACAGCAATTGCCAACATGATACAAAAACAGTTGCTAAGGCAACCTCCCACACAGTAACACGGGTCAGATCTCTCTTGCCCGATTGGCGGCTGAGAGGACCATTAATAGTGGCCTTCTCCGCTCCTCCTCCAAATAGTGTGGTGAGCTCATGTTGGAACACGCTGTGGAAACAGAAATACAATATAATTGGTGTCTGAATGCAGTTTTAGTGAGTCCGAAGTGTCTGACGAACAGAACACCAGTGTGAACTATTCCACTGTATGTGTTTATATTATAACAGCAAATTATAATTTGCTCCTGCTTAACTAAACACTCAAGTATCTCAATCTGAAACTCAAAAATGTTTAGAACCTGGCAAATTGAGACACATTCATTTCAGCAAAACAAAACAGACAGATTATTAATGTATTGTGATATCCATTTGCTGTCAATGCCAGTGAAATAAAGCTGAAGATTACGGACACAAATATTTGAGAAAATAGAGTTAATCGGTTTCATAACCTCACTGGTGGAATTTTACCGTAATGGGCATTCAAGAGTTCTAGTCCATTTAGCCGAGTGTATTTCAGAGCTCATCTCTCATAAACCTGTTCAAAGTGATTAATATATGTGTTCACAGAAGTAAAATGACCATTTTAATCAATTGGCCAGTTGAAGTGAAACACAGCAGGACGTGGGACTGCTCCATCTTGTTGTTGAGTGGTGAGAACATGCAGAATCAAGTCCGAGCGAATGTAAACAACATGACACCTAGAACTGCATAGCTTAGACTCGCTGGCGTTCCTTTCCCTCTGGCTCGCACTCTTTCATACTTACGCCACCGGTCTCCCCTGCTGTTAACGTGTATGTTTCAGTTAGCAGGTCTGAGTAGGATGCATTGCAGCCCAGTTTATCCTGGATCCCCGGAGAGAGCCCATATGTCGCTGTACTGTAAGTTTGCTGAACTTGGGCATACATATTTATGATCTTGTTTTGGTCTGAAAGCTCTGGCAAATCTGTCACAAGATGGATAGAAATTCCTGTTGTGAAACTGCAATCGCAAATGAGATATCTTTTATATCTCAGTTTTTTCTCCCAGACAATAATGAAATCATTGGAGATTAAGGCTTCATTCTCCTTCTTTTCAGATTTTTCTCCCAAGAGGAGGACTGTAGTAATCTCACAGGTCTCCTCAAAATCTCAGAAGGTTTAATAAACAACTGAGATACCATTCAGGTCTTTGTGATGGCATAAGTCTTTGTATAAATTTGGTAAAAATGTATTTGATACAATAAAAAAGTGATTCAACTCTGAGAGTGTGATAGATGAATTTGGAGCTTGTTTCATTAGTTTTGACAGTATGTAATAATCACAGTTTCTCATGTCAACAACTTCTTAGTGTCGGTTAAAACAAAACTATTTGTTTTCTTTGAAAAAATGAACGTCTTTTGCTGTTGTGCCACAACTCGCTCACGTCAAGTGTCTTGACACCGTGTCAAGGAATGTGTATTGAGACCATGAGAGGCCTAGTGGACCTTTCTTTTTAAGCACTCTGCACATTCGCAAGTCTGCATGGACACAAGAATACTGGATGCAAGCAAGAAAGTGTGCACAGACATCAGCGGACTGTGTTGATTGTGAAAATAAGATCATGCAGAGCCAGAGTAGAGCTTGGATGAGTGAAATAAAGTTTTGATTACTTTCCACTCCAGTGCTTGCATCATGTTCCAGTACGCAGACATGTCCTAAAAGGAAAATAATGCAACCTAACAAGCAGAAAGACAGAAGTGAACATATGTACAGCTGTTCATCACTGGAGCGAGCCGAGAGCTTCAATGTGCTTGAAAACAGATGCCGAACATGCTTTGCTTGCACTTGACAGGAACACTAACTATGGTTACACAATGCAGCAGAGTTGTAGCAAGTGTTTGATGTGTCTTATTGGTGACTAGTTCCCGATGTTCTAGAACAGAACAGAAAAAGAAATATCTCAGTAATACATGTTCCTGTGGGCTGTACAGAAAGTAAGAGTGTTATTTGTCTGATTATCTCTGTCAGAATTTCACTCATTCACAAAGAGCTTTCTGTCCTCTCTCCAGTCATTAATTAAATGGGTAATGTCTCCCTAACAGCTCATAGCCGTGGTTTGGGTTTCTTATGTTTCAGTATAATGCCCATGTGGCGTTCCTCAAAGGACTGGATCGTATGGCCCTTCTGTGATGTGAGTAATTATGTCTGAGCTGTGAGAAATGATTATCACCTGGACACAGATTGCATTTCATCATCTCAGATTCTTAATTTATGAGCAGTTTAACTCCTAATGCTGGTTTCTTTCACTAGTTTCACAATCTCAATAATGTCTAAAATCCCTCTCTCTGTTTTTATCAATGTATAGACAGTCTTCTGATCTGTAATGCTGGGTGTTTGGTTACTCTACAAGCCATCCCTAATGCCCTTGAAACATTCCAGGTTTGGAGCTTTAAACAAACACAAAGTGAGAGAGAGAGAGCTAAAGAGAGGCACAATCCTTTTAGAAAGTGGAGATATATGAGGTTTCCAACAGCAAACACACTGAGAGTTCCTGAGGCGCTGGGCCGTCACCTCTCAGATTCTCTTTACGGCTGAAAAATGTCACCCTAGTTAAAAATGCAAGTAGACTTAATTGATGTCTAAAGTAAAAATAAATGATAGGGTCATGTTTATTATTTTATTCTCACCTCAGATATTTTTTTCAGTCCTCACCAGTTTTCTCAATTGGATTTCCTTCTTGAGTGTGTTTTACTTGCCTGAGTGGCCCTTTCACATTTATACCTTTACTGAGAGACTGAATTATTCTTTACCAGCCAAATGAGTGATAGCTTCATCATCTGTGATGCTTGGAAAAACACACCCTGCATCATTCACAATGTCTTGCTCCAGTTCAAAGTGTGAAGGGTTTTTCCGATATGCTGAAGGTTTTTCCCTGTTTCCACTTTTTCAGCTTGGCATCCTTTATGCAGTTGATTGAAGTAGAATAGTGGTCTGCTATTTCACACACTCGATTTTTAATTAATTACTTTTTTAAGGAGGGAGGAGGGGGCAGCCACATTGATAGATAAAGTTTTGATTTAGACTTTTGCATTTGAATCACACACTGCCTCTGATTTCAAGCCAGAGAAGAATGCCTGAGGCTTACTTGCCCTCTGTCCAAAATCCCCTCTATAGGTTGTGTTCTCTGGATCAAACCGCTTTGCCTGTATACCCAGCCACCTTGGGCCCTGCAGACTGTCAGGGAAGTACTTTTATTCTGTGGTGCTATCAGCACTAGAGGAAGACAGCAGTGAAATTTACCATGAATCAGCACTGTGCATGCTAATATCTCGGATCCCTCCCGTCCTCATTTTCTGTCCTGAGAGAACCAAGCCATACTGTGACACTTCACTCTTCTGTAGTCAGCAGACGGGTATGTCTCTTTACTTTCTGTCTCTCTTATCTCTCAGCCCAGTCACAGCCTCAGATACACAAAGCGCTTTGTCCCATTTGAGTTTCCAAGGAAGAGCTAGAAAAGACACACTTGACTGAAAGTTTACTTTTCTAATGTAGACTATCTGTGCCACCCTACAGAAGGAGATGGTACATTTTGTCTAAGTTCATGGAAAACTTATGACAGCTTTTAGTCTGATGGACATGTTCTTTAAATATATCTTTAAATGTAATCTTAGTCTTTTAATATATTAATATATTTTAGTCTATTTTATTCTAATTAAAAATATTTTTTTGACTGAAATAAAATTGTTGTTGGTGTGCCAAATGCTACAAATATTTGCCAAAACTAACAGACCAAATTTAGTCAAATATTTGAATTCTGAAATTCTGAACATTTGTAGTTTGATGTAATAAGCATATATATATATATATATATATATAGTTGTGCACATAGGTTTACAAACCCTTTGCAGAATATTCAAAATTTTCAGAATTATAACAAAATAAGAGGTATCATGAAAACTGCATGATAGTTTTTATTTAGTTTTATTTTACGTGAATAAACTATATACATACATATATATATATATATATATATATATATATATATATATATATATATATATATATATATATACCACAAGAGAAAATAATAACAAAATTTGTAAAGAATTACCATTCAAAATTTTACATACCCCCTTGAATATTAATACTGTATATCATTTCCTGGATGATCCATGACTGTTTTTATGTTTTGTGATAGTTGTTAATGAGTCCCTTGTTTGTCCTGAACAGTTCAACTGCCTGTTGTTCTTCAGAAAAAAATCTTTCATTTAGTACTGCACTTCAGAAGCTACATAAATACATACATGTTTCCCAGAAGACAAAATAAGGACAATTTACCCTGATCATCCAATTGAAAAACTTTACACCCCCCAGCTCTCAATGCATTGTGTTGCCTTCTTGAGCATCAGTAAGTGTTTTGACCATTAGTAATTGTTATTGTTGAGTCCCTCAGTTGTCCTCAGTTTGAAAAGATGGATCTCAAAATCATACAGTCACTGTTGGAAAGGGTTCAGATATGCAGAAGATGCTGGAAAACCAAAGAATGTGCAGGAGCTGGAGAATTTTTCCAAAAAAGGTAGTTGAACTGTTCAGGACAAACAAGGGACTCATGAACAAATCACATGTTGTTTATATTGTTGACAATATAAACAGGGATTGAAAGAGAGTCAGTGATGTTGCATGGGAAATTTCTGAACCCTTCTGGATGGCCAAATCAACATAGACATCAACACAAGCAGCCATATGTGGTGGTCAGTTCCCATACAAACAGGCTGGTTTTCCTCATCTCACATAATGAACCTTGTTGGCTTCCATAGTTGTTTCCCACATGGTCTTCTGTAGCTCATTTCAAAACTTTCTGTGTAAACCCCCCACAGGTGATGAGTTGTAGAGCCAGTAAAATGTACTGGGCTGTGACCATTTTGGACTAATTTAAGTCCAGCTGGGCCCATTGTCAGACCTGCTTCACTGAATCGCCAGCAATAACAGAGGACCACTGGTTCAAACTCTTTTGGGAAAGGTGTTGACACCAACTTAAACTGTAAAACTCATTTTGTTAATCGTTATTTATGTCACATATTTCAGTTAAAGCATCCTTAAAACAAGATCAGTTTACTTGAGAAACAAAACTATAAACCTCACAATTTGCCAATGGACTAATAAAAATAAGCACGAAACAATTTCTGTCAAAACAATGTATTACATAGTTTTTCTTAAAAAAATATACCATATCAGTATATATCACATAAATATAACATAATAAAAATACAGATTAAGAGCTGATTTTGCCCAAGCATTTAATTTGACACTTACAGTATGCAACAACCATGAAGAACCTTGTCACAAACTACCAGAAGCCTGTTTGGCCATAGCAGTTATTTCTTAACAACCAATCATCCACCGTTTAGCAAGAATTTTGTCTTTAAAGAGGTGAGTGAGTTCAGAATGGAGCCTATGGCACCTTAGTTGCTCTGTCGAAATCTTCAGAACCAACAAAAAACATTTGTGGGGTTAATCACCTGATTTAAGGCCCTGTCCTCTAAGAGTAAGAATATGACCCAGATGTGTCATTCTATTATCTAATAACACAGCACCTCTGTCTTAGCAGCTCCCAAACACATCCAAACATCTGCATGCAGCCACACACCAATCTGCATAAGCTAATTACAGCTAATCACATTCAGCAGGAGATAGAACTGTTGAAAAGACCGTTAAAATTATTGGCATTCTTCTTCCTTCTTGATGACGTTTATTAAAGAAAAGTGGAGGGTTAGCCCTTGGTGTTTCAGTGTGTCTCTGTGTGTGTGTGTGTGAGTGTGTGTGTGTGTGTGTGTGTGTGTATGTGTGACTGAACATGTTTAGTTTTAATAGCTGAATGTAAATTTATTATTGCTCCCAGGTTGTCCAGAGTTCCCCATGGCAACACCAATCAAATTATAAAAATTATATAAAAAATCTGCCTCATATTCACCGCCATTTTAATAAGCCTCACATCAACCACTAAGTGGCTAATCTTATAGTTATGTAGCACCCATGACATTTCTCCAAGACATCTCAAATAACCTAAGCCTTCTCTGTACGCTGTTGTGTTGACCTTTTTTATATGTGTTGCTCAAAACAAACACAGGTCAAACTGTAATACTAAACCCATAAAGTACTCCCGCCCAGACAGTACAAATACAGAATTACATCATTAAGTATGTTAACGCACATGCTTAAAAAGTTTGATTTTAATTTAGAAAAATGCATATAAACTTTATTTTTGTTGTTGCTGTATTTTGTTTGATTTTTGTGAAATCAGACTTACAAAGATAATATGTACACAAAAATTTGATTGTACTGTAAATGAGCAATGTTCATTGATAAAACACACTTATTATCATGCTATATCAGCAGAGACATTGGGAGAATCAGTACCTGTATGGCCGAAGAAACCGAAAATGTCAGAAGACTGAAAGACAGACAAAAAAAAAAAACAAAAAAAAAAAACAAATGTAAACATTGTAGTGGAAAGATTTTATTACAAATTCATTTTATAATGAATTATTGTGGGTTTCAAAGACTTTATTTCAGAGACTTGGCATAGAGCGGTGAGAATAAATTTCATGTCCTTTCTATTATGAGGTGGTCATCTAGTTGGGACTACTCGGGCTTGGACAAACTGTGAAACCAAGAGAGATGAGAGATCTTTTCCAAACACTCGAGGACACAGACGACTCTGTTTTGTGTTCCTGTGTCCACACTGCAACAGAAGAGTTTCCTCTCCCACAAACAAACAGCATCTTTGACCTGCCTGGCAAATGCAGCTTAAATTGGCCTTTTTATGCTTCTCTTATCTGATTCTCCATCCAAGCACACCCTCTCCAGAGCAGCCAAACACTACGTCATGCACACCAGTAGTGGCCAGTTACACTGAGCACTGTAGTCAGCATGAATACAGCCATTGATAACAAAACACAAGCTGATGTTGTTCAAAGATCCCCACCGCACAGAAAAAGACTTAAGGCACACATGTTTGGCATCAGGTCTTTCGAGTGGTGCATGAAAAACGTCTTTTATTGCTAGCTTTGGCTTTTGTCACAAATAACATGCAGTATTTCCCCCTCCGTGCCTTGGATCAAGATAAGTGCACGTGAGGGTGCGTCTGGCTCTGCACAAGGACAACAGCCCCGTTCTGACACGGTGAGAGATTTTGCTTTCCCCCTCCGTGTTGTCTCAGTGGTCCACGATGTATGTGCCACATAAAATAACACATCAGGACTGCTATAAAAGACCTCAAATCTCTCCGTAGACACTAAAACGCAGTCTTGTGAGATGTTTCAGCGTGTTTGTGCATGTGTTTGTTGGCATTTGGCAGTCTCTAAGCTTCTTAAAGGTGTGTGTTGGTTCCCTGGAAGCTCCAGTCTGAGGGAGTGTGTCAGTGCTTTAATATTCCAGGGTAATTCTCCTCAAATATCTTCTCTCATTCCCAACCAACAAAATCCTCTTAGCGGTGGAGTCGGCAGCATCTATTCACCACATTTCCTGTCCTCCTCTCTTTCACTCTATCTCTCCTTCCTCTACTCTGGAGAACAAAGAGCTTTAGCAGTGAGTCTTCTCTTTTTAAATTATTAGTTTTTTTGTTTGTTTACTGAGACACTTTTCTTTAGCCACAGATCAATTGCTCTGTCTGGATATGTGTTTAAGGGAAAGCCATTTCTCTGTCGCTCTCTGCCAAATCTCAGACAAATCAGCTGAATGTCAAGTGCATATTGATATTTCGTAGCTGCATTTCGGTCCGAAACAAACGCCACCATGACATTTTCTCACATGGGACTTCAATTGACTTGTTAAAGTTGCTGTCAGTTACACAGGTGTTCACTTGGTAGGGTCAAATTTGCAGGTCTCCACCATCCAAATCCCTTGTCTGAGAGTCTGGTATGCGTCACACACAATTTCAGTATGATTATAAATAAAACACACCCGGCTGATAAATACCATACATGAACATCACATCTGTTGTGAATCAGTACAACCCAATGCAGCAGGAAACAACAGGAAAATGTTCTGTCCAAAGAACTCTGGAATCATGTGCGGCCTTTTGTAAATTAAATCTCTAATCCCCAACACTTAAAGTCAGACTGATTCCCACGTACATTTGTTTAAAGTTCATGAATTATTTATACATAAACGCTTTGTGAATATGTACATCAATACTCAATGCACGTGCACACGCACAGCTTGTCAGGATAATAAAATGAGGCTATTCAAGGTGCCCATTTTGCTTGTTTATGGCGGAGTGGATGCACTCTGTGCTCAGAATGGCACAATAATGACGGAGGCACTTACATTATCAAACAAAGTGCGCATCAATTAACAGCCATTTGCACAGACATGCAAACTGTAGGGGTTTGTCTGTTTGCTTATGACATTGATGTGTGTGTGTGTTAGTTTGTTCATATGTTTGTGTATCTCTGTGACTACAGGTGATCTTGAGACAAAGGCTTGAACAATTAGTCATGTTAAAGACATCATCACAGGCTGCATGATATCGAAATGATCTGCTAGTTTTACAGTAAAGGGGCGTGTCTAACAGTCCCCCTCAGTGTTGATGCAGTGGGAGGTGTGTGTGCTGCTTAATCTGCTCACTGTTAGAGTGTGTTTGGAGATGGTTCTGATCACTGATAAGGGAAGGTGGGTGATGTTTATTTTTTTGACCCTGCGCCCTGGGTGCTCAGATTAGTGGGGAGGCGGTGAAGTCCCCAGCTTGCTTAAATCTGGAAACACAATTCCAAGGGCTTAACCTCTACGTATGTGGAATACCATAGGAAAGCAAACTCACACAAGAGATATCTTTAATATTGCTAATGTTTCTCCTATACAGCAACATAGGAGACTATTTTACACTATTTATTAAACTTAATCAGAGGTGCCCAAACTTTTTACTACAAAGAGCCAAAGGTAAATTTTGATAGAAGGCCAAGTAAAAATTAATTTATAGTTTACACTATTGTATTTAATAATTAAAATGCACATATTTACTTAAGTCTGTTAGTAGCCAGAGTACTAATTGTATGTTGCCAAATTGAACCTTTTTGTAGAGTGGCTCCTTAAATTCTCCTAATAATTCTGCGATAAAGTTGGTACTTCAATTAAACACAACTGAGCAGACCATTAAGTCTTCCATAGCAACCTCTGAGCAATAATATTTTCCTCTGGCAGTGCATTTCAAATTTCAGTTAATGCTGAAACCCAAAACATCTCACTCCCCAAGTGGGCAGTACTGTCAAAACACTGTATTTGGGCATCTGCACCATTATTTCACACTCTAATAACTCTTTTTAGAAGAGATGCCTGGAGATGCAGTTCCACGGAATTTTGTTTTATTGAGAATAATGAAGCTCAGAGAGAGGGGGGGGGAGAGATGGGAAGATAGACTGATGTTTGATCAAAACGCTTTGGCATGCCATCCAATCAGGATGAATTAAAGCTGATGGAGTTGGAAAGCCATGTGTGTCCATGTGTGTTTTTGGGGTTGAGGAGGGGGATACGCTTGGATGTGGCTGATTTAAGGCCCTGTCATCCCTGGCATCTTTTTGGGGTTTACAGTGCTTTCAGCCCACAGAACCACAGTAATTTACCGATGGCCATTTGTCTTTTGTCTGCCTTTTACAGTGCTGTTATAAAACTTGTGGTGTTGCTTATGCCATAAAAGAATAGACTGAGAGTGTGCTGAGGTGCTTCATTAAATCTATTGTGCCATTTCGAGAAGCATGTTTGGACACTGTGGTAAAAGACAAAGATGGGATGGAACTGTCTGCTGTTGGTTTCCTGAGCTCATCAAGCTCTCATTTCTTCCTTCTCCCTCTCTGCTGCCACCTTTCTTATGGAAAATGAGCTTTACTTTTACTTTCGTGACAAACAATACTGGAGTTCTTGCATCTGTGTCTTTTGTTCAATATTTTGCTATCGTTTGCTTTCATTGGAATTTACAGTAAACACTGTTATCTTTTACTCATCCTCATGTCATTTCAGACCTGAATGACTGACTTTCATCTGGGATCACAAAAGGAGAAGTTATAATGCAGTTGGTTGTATTTTTCCATGCAACGAATGTGTAAACTTAAACTTTAAAGCTTCAAAAAGCACAATAAATGTATACCATACATATGTGCTCTATATGTTCCAAGTATTTTGAAGCCACGTGACAGCTTTATGTGAGGAATAATATGTTATTCACTGATTATCTTACAATCCAATGAGCTGTTAACTGTTTAGAACTGGTTCATTGACTCTGTCTGATTTGGCAATGAAGCTTTCAGACTTGTTTTGTTAACTGGGTTTACTGAGTAATTCTTTCTTTCTTTCTTTCTTTCTTTCTTTTTTCTTTCTTTTTTTCTTTTTTTTCTCTCTTTCTTTCTTTCTTTCTTTCATGGATGTGCAAGTGATGTTTAGTTCCTCAGGTTAAAGCATCATATGGTTTAGAAAGACTTTGAATGCAATGCACAATTTGTTTAGACCATTATATTGAAAAACGCATTATACTGAAGAGAGAGCACAATATTTAGTAACTGACCTGAATTATTGCTGAAAGTATATTTTTTATTTTTTGTTTGTTTGTTTTTGAAAACTTAAATATACATTTCCCTTTCCCAAAATTACTATGGAAACCACTAAAACCCTCATCCCACTAAACACTAAACTAATAGAGGGATATCAAAGTGTGCATTCAGTACCTCCCCAGGTTCCCTGCTCACCACACTGATTGTTCCTGAATCCATTCACTGAGCCCTCCGTCCACACATCAAAGATCCTTTAGCTAATAATGTGACTATTATGCTTCCTTGCAAAAGAGCACAAAAGCAATGAGGATTTAAATGGAATTATATTGGGATCTGCGTGTGTGTGTGTGTGTGTGTGTGTGTGTGTGTGTGTGTGTGTGTGTGTGTGTGTGTGTGTGTGTGTGTGTGTGTGTGTGTGTGTGTGTGTGTTGTTGTTGTGTGAGCTTGATTGTGAAACTGTGTTTGTGTGTATGTGAAATGCAGAAGCTATATTCTTCCCTAATACTCAAATCCTCCCAGGTCTGTTTGAAGAATGACAGGCAAGCGCTGCTGCTTGTGGATAATGATGGTGTGAGGTGAGTTGTGTATGTTGAGTATGTGTTTGTGTGCAAGGGTTAGTGAGTGATTACATGGGTCTGTAAGCAGTAGTGAAGATATCAGTGAATAGGTTGAACAAAAGGTCCAGTGTAGACTCTTTCATAATATACAGAGACGCTGAAGCCAGAGTTGGTGTACTTGCTTGTTTGTATCCTTACGATATGTCCCCCCCTCTTTCCCACTTTGCTTCCTGTCCATTCTCTATACTGTTCTTAACCAAATAAATCTAAATAAAGGCAAACTATGCTTAAATTTGTATTAAAAATAAATAATAATGAAAAATAATTATAAAAGAATATACCCTGATTTAAGCAACAATGGTAGATAGATATGTATGAATGTCATAGTGCTAGAAAACAAAATATCAAACCAAATGTTGTTAATGTATAGATTTTAATCTATAAAATGTAAATCTATAGATAAAAGGGCTCCACTTTTTGTGGGAAAATGCAATAGTACTTTTTCTGATAAAAAATGTGATTTGCGATTTAAAAACAAAATCCATGTTTGCTCACAGAATTTGGCAAAAGATTGTATACGGCAATATAGGTTTAAAATAATAATATTATTATTATTAATAATAATAATAACTATTCTTAAATTAAAACGAAATAAACGTTGCTATTTTAATATTTTATTGAAAATTTACGATCTAATATCTATGTCTATGGAATCAGATTTGTGCCAAATAAAACGAACACCACTTTTGCGAAAACGAACAAAAAATATACATTGATAAATGAGAAAAACACTCTGAAAATAAAAACAATAAACTAAATAGCAAAAAAGTAACAGCGTCTTCAAATAAACTGCATTCTTTGTTGATTTTACTTTCAGCTTCACGTTTGCTGAACAAAGTTTTGAATGCAATGCCAGTGTTTTCGTTTTCGCTTTCCAAGATTTTGTTTGCGCTTCGCAGATTTACGTTCGCCATTCTGACACAAACCTCTCGTGAGGGCGGGCTTAACAGCAGCTCACTCTGATTGGCTCGTGAGATTTTGATCGGCGGCTCATTGAACCGGAAGTAGTGTTTTAGTGGCGCGGGTGCATCTGGGTAATGTAATGGTAATAGGGGGATATTAAAGAAAATTAATGATAAAACACGGATATTTTCCACATCGGATGAAGTATAGGCTTATTCGAGATGAGTAATCGGAAGGCTCACAGAGCGTCGTCAACATCCTCCTCAGCAGGACATTCGAGGCAGCCTGAGGTAAGTTTGTTGTAACTACTATAATAAATAGAAAAATCGAGATATAAGTGTTTTTCCTGTGCGAATGCAGCAGTTGTTTTTTATTTAGATTTTTCGTTACTTACATGAACTCAACTGCGTTTCTCAAAAGCATCGTGAGCTAAGATTGTTATGTTAGAGACCATTGGTGCCAAAGTAAGTTAAGTTATAACGTTACTTGGGCATATTTTTTAGGTTTAAAATGGATATGTGAAACACAACGTTTCTTAATGATCTTTCTTTAATTGGAAATTGTTGATTTCACTTTCAGCTTCACGTTTGCTGAACAAAGTTTTGAATGCAATGCCAGTGTTTTCGTTTTCGCTTTCCAAGTTTTTGTTTGCGCTTCGCAGATTTACGTTCGCCATTCTGACACAAACCTCTAGTGAGGGCGGGCTTAACAGCAGCTCACTCTGATTGGCTCGTGAGATTTTGATCGGCGGCTCATTGAACCGGAAGTAGTGTTTTAGTGGCGCGGGTGCATGTGGGGAGATGTAATGGTAATAGGGGGATATTAAAGAAAATTAATGATAAAACACGGATATTTTCCACATCGGATGAAGTATAGGCTTATTCGAGATGAGTAATCGGAAGGCTCACAGAGCGTCGTCAACATCCTCCTCAGCAGGACATTCGAGGCAGCCTGAGGTAAGTTTGTTTTAACTACTATAATAAATAGAAAAATCGAGATATAAGTGTTATTCCTGTGCAGAATGCAACAGTTGGTCTTTATTTAGATTGGTAAGTGTTTGTCACGGATAGGTTTGTTATTTACATGTCTGCAGTGCACTTATGTTTTGTATTTGTATTATGTTATGAAGTTTGATTCAGTCCGTTACCCTGATTGCTCTTTATAACCCAACATTTTGCTACCTTGGAATTGTAACTTTCTGATCAGCTTAGAGATATTGAGCTTCAAAGATTATGTATACCATAAAATACAAATGTGAATAAATAAATTTGGACAAAAATGTGAACGAGAACCTTATAATTCCAAGGTGATGATACCTTATATATTCAAGGATGTTGCATGTATTTTTTTTAGCAAAGATCTTTTTACATGATTAAAATGGAAAACTTATTTGAAATTAAAATGTGCCACAATATTGGTTTTTACTGTACTTTTAAATAAATGTACCCTTGGTGAGCGTAAGTGACTTATTTCAAAAACATTAAGTGTTTACAACCTTTGACAGGTACTTTAATGTACAGGAAATGGAGAGAGGAAAAGGGTAAAGAAACAGCTTTGTTAATACCGTTTGTTTTAAGGTTAACCTTATCTGTAAACTTCTGTAAAGCAGCAGTTAGTTATAAACTAATTGTACGTTTTCAAATGTCTTGAATGATTATTGTACTATATTATGTCATTAAATGTCTTAAATACATATTGTATATTTTACTGCCCTAGATGGCGATACTCGGGATGAGGAGGCACTCTCTGTCCCACGGGTGATGCAGTGTCTGACTCATCAAGCACATAGGCACCTGCTTCAGAGACAAGCCTTTAAAAAAACTGTTGAATTTGATAACACATGCACCCAAACCATTACATTTCCCACTGCACATCTGTCAGATTTGAATGAATTTAAAGAAATCATGAAAACAGCAGTGCAACATGGTTCTTGCTTTTAGTGTAGATTTCAAAATGAACTTGAATGTCTAGACCATGTTCTTCCCAAAAGTTTTAATTTCTTTTTTAAAAATCATAGATACTGTTCAACAACACTTGTTAATGATTTTACATGCTTTTCAATGGTTTATAAAGTCTTAAATACTTTTGTTACAGTATTTTATAAAAAACATTATTGTTCAAAATAAATGAATGGCAATTTAAAGTGATTTTCTAGTGAATTATTATACACCAGAAAATAAAAGACAGTAAAATGTCTTGGTTATGTGACTCCTTGGCAAAAGAAGATGTTTAAACACCAACAGATAGTGGCTTCTAATCTAAATCATTCATGTGCCAATAAATAACATGTGCAACATCTTGCATTGCATTTGTCCATAACATTAAGTTACGTTGACTCTTCAGATAGGCAAAGCACAAGCCGACAGACACAGTGAGAAGACACAAGATATCAAGATAAATTGGCATCATAGTTATGAAGTGTTGGCCTGAACAACCCCGCAGATACATCTGAACACAATGAGAGGGGAAGCCCAGCAGTCAGAGCTGCCTCCATTGTGATTCCAGGTGGGAGATTGTTTCAAAGAAAGAATTCCGCTGTGAACCAACTTCTGCCTTCTTTCTAACCCGTAGGACTTTCACAAGTCAAATGTTAAATAGAGCACAATCTTTGGATGACATCAAGTGTCTGTAGATCCCGGTCATTCAATGGTGATGTCAAAGGATTCATCATTCCTTGCAGGACAGTAAGTTTTTGGTCTGATAAAGGACAGTAGATCTCTGGCACCACCACACCATCATCCTCTGTGTCATTGTCAATAGTTTCCTCTTGAAAAAGTTGCTTCACCATCTGAAAAAGAAACAATTAGGTAGTTTTACAATACTAATGGCGTTGATCTCACAAAAGATAAGCCTGTACTATTTTTAGTTTGATAAATTACTAAAGGATCTTACATAATCCCAAAGCAACTATATTCAAGTACATGAATAGGTCAAGAATGATGATCCTGAACTTTACTTCACATTGTTCCAATCTCATGTAACATAGGCCCTATTTACACATAGCATTGAATTGAGTCTGAGATCACTTTTACTTTAAGGGAAAGGGGACATCATACTATCCCTACTATGACAAGGAGTAGCTTCATGACGATAGTGCAAAAAGTGGAAAAGAAAGAATTATATATTAAAGTGTTTGTTTATTAATAGTTTAGAACCATGCCAGCTACCCAGTCTATAATCATGAATAAAAATAAAAGATGAAAAATGATATGCACATTTATTGGTATTTTATATACACAGAACAACATGAATTGGTTCAGTGCCTACCTGGAGAAGTGACATCTTTGGTCCTGATAAGTAATATAAAAAAAGAGGATTAGATATTTGTTTTGTATGAAAAAACTAAGATAGAATTGTTTTCTTAACCAGATTAATGACACAGCGTTATCATTAACGTAAATACAAAATGAGACAATTTCCAATTAAAGAAAGATCATTAAGAAACGTTGTGTTTCACATATCCATTTTAAACCTAAAAAATATGCCCAAGTAACGTTATAACTTCACTTACTTTGGCACCAATGGTCTCTAACATAACAATCTTAGCTCACGATGCTTTTGAGAAACGCAGTTGAGTTCATGTAAGTAACGAAAAATCTAAATAAAAAACAACTGTTGCATTCGCACAGGAAAAAAATTTATATCTCGATTTTTCTATTTATTATAGTAGTTACAACAAACTTACCTCAGGCTGCCTCGAATGTCCTGCCGAGGAGGATGTTGACAACGCTTTGTGAGCCTTCCGATTAATCATCTCAAATAAGCCTATACTTCTTCCGATGTGGAAAATATCCGTGTTTTATCATTACATTTCTTTAATATCCTCTTATTACCATAACATCTCCCCACATGTGCCCGCGCCACTAAAACACTACTTCCGGTTCAATGAGCCGCCGATCAAAATCTCACGAGCCAATCAGAGTGAGCTGCTGTTAAGCCCACCCTCACGAGAGGTTTGTGTCAGAATGGCGAACGTAAATCTGCGAAGCGCAAAGAAAAACTTGGAAAGCGAAACGAAATGAAAACACTGGCATCGCATTCAAAACTTCGTTCAGCAAACGTGAAGCTGAAAGTGAAATCAACAAAGAATGCAGTTTATTTGAAGACGCTGTTACTTTTTTGCTATTTAGTTTATTGTTTTTATTTTCAGAGTGTTTTTCTCATTTATCAATGTATAATTTTTGTTAATTTTCGCAAAAGTTGCATTCGTTTTATTTGGCACAAATCTGATTCCATATATGTCTAGCTTCTAAATTTTTTAAACATTAAACCGTTGTCACGGTTGGTAAACCGTGATCTCAGGGTTTTGCACTTTGTGGGTGAAGTCTGTGTGTTAAGCGTCGGCACTGATTAGTTTGTGGGCGTCTCCGCTAATTGTCATCTGCAACAGCTGTCACTCATTACTCATCCCTATATATTGGCTTGTCTAATGTCTTGTGTTCGTGAGAGCGTTGTTTCATGTTTGTGACCTATGCTTTGCTTTCTTGTGTGTTTCTGTGTTGGATGTCCGTGTCTCCCCGGAACCCCGTCCACTCTACGCAACCCATCACCAAGCAACACCACTTACCTTCGGCTCACTTTCCCGCAGTTCCTTTGTCACCCTCTCCTGCTGCCAACTCACCTCCGCCTTCTGGATACTTCACCCATCGTCACCATCCTGGACTGTGTATTCCTCCCAGCATCATATTTGTGTCTCAGTATTGTCTTGTATCATTGTCTCCATTAAATTGTGTTAACCTCGCACTTGCTTCTTGCCACTCCTTCACCCAGTCGTTACAGAACGCTCTCAACAAACATGTAAGCAACGAGCACCACTTCACTCTCAGAATTCATCCACCACAGCGTCAACCGCATGGATCAGCAGCAGGAGAGCATTGTTAACATCGGACACGCGATCCAAGCGCTGGTGACACAGGTGTCCGAGCTCACCCAGCAGATCCATCAACTCACCTCTCCCACTGCGCCCACCGCACCGCCTGCGCCCCCCGTCCCCCGGGAGACCTCCCAGGACCACTTCCGGCCAGAGTCGCGACTTCCGGCGCCAGAGAGCTACTCCGGTGAGCCTAACTTTTGCAAGTTAGGTAGTAAGTTTGAGGCTACTATCGGGTGAGATCTCCGCCGGGAAGTCCTCAACTACATCTTCGACTATCCTTCCGGTGAAACTGCGGTGGGAGAACCATACTCACAACTGTCACACCCTTCTGGACTCTGGAGCCAAAGGTCATTTCATTGACACTGTCCTTGCACGTCAACTGAACCTTCCTGTCCTTCCCGTGTCTCGTCCTATCCATGTCATCGCACTCAATGGCCAGGAACTGCCCCACGTCACTCACAACATGGAACCTATAACCCTGCTCACCTCTGGAAACCACACCAAAACCATATCCTTTTTCCTCATAGACTCCCCTGTTGCTCCCATTGTTTTAGGTCACCCCTGGTTAATCAAACATAATCCACGAGTGGATTGGGGTTCCAACACTGTCACCTTGTGAAGTGAAAGTTGTCATGAGTCTTGTCTGGTTTCTGCTTGTCCTGTTGTGCCTGTTTCTGTCTTTCAGAAGGAGACCATGGTGTTATCAAATGTGCCCGCAGAGTACTTAGACCTGAAGGAGGTGTTCAGTAAGTCCCGTGCTGCTTCTCTTCCTCCGCATCGTCCCTATGACTGTGCTATAGACTTAGTTCCAGGTAAGTCTCCGTCTAAAGGCAAGCTTTACTCTCTTTCTATTCCGGAGAGGGAGGCCATGGAGAAATACATTTCTGATTCCTTGGCATTGAGGTTCATCCGCCCTTCCTCTTCTCCAGCGGGGGCGGGATTCTTTTTTGTGGATAAGAAGGATGGTTCTCTGTGACCTTGTATTGACTACCGAAAGCTGAACAACATCACGATAAAGAACACCTATCCGTTGCCATTGATGTCTTCAGCTTTCGAGAGGTTACAGGGAGCATCCGTATTCACAAAATTGGATTTACGTAATGCTTATCATTTGGTCCGCATCAGGAAGGGGGATGAATGGAAAACTGCCTTTAACACCCCTAGAGGGCACTTTGAATATTTGGTGATGCGGTTCGGGCTCTCCAACTCGCCAGGGGTTTTCCAAGCACTCGTTAATGATGTGTTGAGAGACATGGTAGATCAGTTTATATATGTTTACCTGGATGACATACTGATTTTTTCTTCATCTCTCCAGGAACATGTGCAACACGTCAGACGAGTGCTCCAGAGATTACTCGAGAATGGGCTTTTTGTCAAGGCGGAGAAATGCGTATTCCATGCACAGTCTGTCCCCTTCTTAGGGAATATCGTCTCCTCCGAGGGAATACGTATAGATCCTGACAAAGTTAAGGCTGTGATAGATTGGCCATCTCCAGATTCCCGTAAGGCCCTACAGCGGTTTCTGGGGTTCGCCAATTTTTATCAACGTTTTATTCGTAATTTCAGCCAACTAGTCTCACCTCTGACCGCCTTGACCTCCCCCAGTACTCCGTTCGAGTGTATTTTACCTGAGAAAATAGTCATCTCAGCACTCGTATGGGAAGTCGAATCGAAGGTCAAGATGGCCTAAGAAGGGGTAACGCCTCCGCCCGTTTGCCAACTGAATTGTTTATTTGTGCCAGAGGAGTTACGGTCCGAAGTTATTCAGTGGGATCACTGCTCTAACGTTGCTTGTCATCCAGGGATAAGCCGAACCAAGGGTTTAGTTAAGCATCGATTCTGGTGGCCACTTATGGCTCGCGAAGTCCACGATTTTGTTTTGGCTTGCTCAGTTTGCGCCAGTGGTAAGTCATCTAACCAGCCTCCAGATGGGCTTCTTCAACCGCTGTCTGTCTCTTCGAGGCCCTGGTCACATGTCGCGCTAGATTTTGTTACCCCCCCCCCCCCACCCAATGGCATGACGGTCGTTTTGACCGTAGTGGACAGGTTCTCGAAGGCGGCATATTTCATTCCCTTGCCCAAATTACCTACAGCCAAGGAGACAGCGGCCACTGTCCTTGATCACATCTTTCGGTTACATGGCCTCCCGGTAGACGTGGTTTCTGAAAGGGGATCCCAATTCATATCCAAATTTTGGAAGGAGTTTTGTAAATTGTTAGGAGCGACGGTTAGCCTGTCTTCGGGTTATCATCCCCAGAGTAACGGGCAGTCTGAGCGAGCCAACCAAGATTTAGAGAGATCGAGAGAGCGCACTAAGGCCAAGGCCAATCACCACCGGTCAAAGCCTCCCGTTTACGTCGTGGGTCAAAAAGTGTGGCTTTCTACTAACAATATTCCTCTCCGCTCCATTTCTAACAAATTAGCTCCCAAATTTATTGGCCCGTTTCCAGTCAGCAAGATCATTAGTCCGTTGACAGTCCGCCTCAAACTACCTCCAGCGTACAGGAGAATACATTCCGCCTTCCATGTGTCCAAAATTAAACCCGTGTTTTATGCACGTATTAATCCGCCTACCCCGGTTCCCCCACCGCCGCGTCTCGTAGATGGGGAACCAACTTATTCAGTGAATCGTATTCTGGACTCGAGACGGAGGGGACAAGGATTCCAGTACTTCGTGGACTGGGAAGGTTACAATCCGGAGGAGAGGAGTTGGGTACCTGCTAGGGACATACTGGATCACTCCCTTATTGATGATTACAATCAGCAGGTAGGCCATTCTGGGAACTCCAGCAGGCGTTCTTAGAGGGGGGGGGGGGGGGGTGGGTACTGTGCTTCACTCTGAAACGTGTTGCGCATATTGAAATTCATGAATTTTTAAAAATAGCTTTTTGAGCATGCACTGAATATCCACCATCACTTAGTGCGGTATTACTTATGCTTCAAACTGAACCTCTAAAGTCTCTCTCTACAAACCTGTATGAGTCTAACAATCCCCACAGAGTAATCCACGCCACCTATCCATGAGTCTGACACTCAATGAAGGTCATTTTGTTCAATTTTGTTAGTTTAGCTGAAGTCAATAATCAATAGCTCTTCATTTCAGAGAGGCTGTGTTTTCCTCAGAGGGTCACATTAATCACAGTCTGTTTGGATGGATCAAAACCAGATGAAGAAACAACAGTTAATCATGTCTAATTACATATTAATGCTAGCATTCAATTTTCATCATTGCTTCAGTTTTTTCACATCAATTCTTGTGACTGCTGGATTTCCAGTGTTATGTGTGCGTGCATGTGTGTGTATGTGTTTTTGGGGGGGGGTATCAGGGCAGAGGGTTTTGAGGGTTAATGGGATAAGGTATAACAGGGGGGTTTCTGGGAAAGTAGCAGATGTTGACCGCCTCATCTCCATCTAAGTTCGCCGGTGTGACGCTTCTCTATCAATTAGCTTGAGTTAATCAGTCACTCATATCAGATGCTCAGTGAACCATCTCTTTGACACTCCAATGCCAAATTGAATCAGAGGGCCGCATGCACGCACGCACGCTCAAGTCCACACGAATGTCTTACCATAAAACTCTCCCTGAAGTCCAAAATCCGAAAGCCGATGAATGTTTAGATCCTCAGTGTTACTTCACTAACTCCGTTTTCATATATATATATATATATATATATATATATATATATATATATATATATATATATATATATATATATATATAATAAAAAATTATCATTCATTAATCTTATCTTAAACACAGTATTTCCTCAATCTATTCCTTTTCCTGTCTTTATGCATTCTGTGTTTGTGCTCAGAGAACCATTGCACCCTGCTCAGTTTAAACAATACTGTTTAGTGATTCAAGTGCCCTTTTATCATGCAATCTTCTGTTGTCTTATTGTCTTTGGCAGTCTTTCTAACCCTCAATAGAGAGTTCCTGTTCCACAGAATATAAGGCTTGTGAAACACTAGAGACTTTTTAAATTGAATTTTAGCTCTAAATAAAAAAAAAGGTTTATTCACGCTTACTTTTAGTTATTTAGTGAGAATTGTATTTCTGAACAGTAAAGGTTCATTTTAAAACTTGGTTTATTTATTCCTTTTTTTATACTTACACTTTTTAAATATAAAATTCTAAGTAATTTGCATTTATAAATATTTGCCAACTTTCACAGCTAGACTTCCTATTCACTTGAAATGTATTTGAGCTTCTGTGAGTGAAATATGTGTATGTATATCTGTGAGTTTTTAATTTCCAAAAGTAAGAATTACAGCAACATTTGGCAGAACCAATACAATCATATTAGAAATATCATCTTAATTCCATTTATTTTATTTTTGATTTGACTGTTAGAAGTGACAAACTGTTTTGTAATCTATCAGATATGCAGTCATAAGCCTGGGTGAAACTCCATGTGTTTCAATTACATTTCCTTTTACTGCATCACATAAGACCAGAGAAAAATTACCCAACAAGAGAAAAATGCAGATTCAAATTAATTACCCAAACGGTGAATCGCTTCGATTGCATGAAATGAACACACAGCAGAAATGTCCTCACTGCATCAGTCAACCATTCATATGGCATGCCATTTATTATGCAATCGAATGGTTACTGTCTCCATTTATACTGCATTGTTTTACGTGTTTACTTTGATTAATCAAATGTTTACAATCACATGGCTTCTTACTGGGAAAGTACAGATTTGCAAGCTTGCTGTGCCTGGGGTGCGGCTGCAAATTTTTATGTCAAACAGTAACGCACAATCATCAATTCCCCTCATTTATACTCATAACTCAAAGAATATATTACAAAAGTGCTGATATCAAAGCACTCTGTGGATCATATATATATATAAGACTCTGCTGTCAAGGCTTTTTCTGCCCAAATAGCTTCACTCCATATTCCTCCAGCCAATGAAATCTTAAGAGTCTGATAAGTATCCCTTCCTCATGCACAGGAACCCCAAAGTTTACCAATCAAACAATCAGATGTCTTTGTGTCACGATTTCAGATTGGGTTTATTGAGGTCTGCTTCTGATAAGACACAGAGGAAATGAACGAGGAAAAGCCTGAAGACGTTCTTCACCAAGGACAGTCACCTATTTGTCCACCCTGATGGTTTCTGCTGGGCCAGCATATTTACAGTAAACAATTGAAAGACGTCAGCACAGATGGGAACGTTAGTTCCATTCATGTAATTAAAGAGAAACTCAATAGGCAAAAATGTGTTCGAGGGCCAAACATCTCATTAATGCTGACATGAAGATAAGAAGTGCTATTGGAGACCTCACTATGGACAGAGCAGAGTGAGAAGGAGGAGACCTCCGTATTTGATCAGTGTTCCTTTACATTCCCTGGCCTTCATGCTTGCTTAGATCCCAATCAGCTTCATGGGATCCCACAGACGGCCTTATCAGTGTTAGGAACCCTGATCTCTGACCCTCAGGCTTATCGGTGACCAGTGTTTGAGGTGAGGGGAGAAACCCATCAGTGATTGCACTTACCCCTGGCATTTCAATTACAGCATTTGTGTGAATGTGGGTTTCATGGCTCCAAGATAACGGCAGTTTTGAAGTTGCATAATTAAAGCTAAGATTAAGAAGTATACAACAATTACCAAGAAAGGCACTCTACAAGTTAAACCTGTTTTTTTTTATAGCTCATTCAGTTACTGCAAATAAGTGCCTGCAGTTTATGTCATATATGTATGTGAGAGATGGACGTATCCAGTTATTACAAAATGAAATCCCAAATCAAAAAGAGGAAATTGTGTTTACAGATATACAAGTAAATTGACTGAAATTCAGCAGGCTGTTTGTTGAAGCCGTGCTGAATTTAAGCCTTCCCACCATTTATATTCTTTTGTTTCTGCATAAACTCAAGCTATCGTTTAATTTGATTTGAGTGTTTTATCAATAGACAATAAAGTCTCCTGTTTGTTCCCTATCTTTCCATGCTTTTATCCGTCTCCCTTGGCAGACATCTGCCCACTAATGGTTCAAAGGTGAACTGCACCAGATACTACTGTACTTTACACCAAAGCTGGACGGTTGTGCTGATGTAAGTTAGGATTTCCTGAATTCTGATAAAAACAACTGCATTGATTACATTATTTTCTGTGACTTCTTGAACATTAGACAATATATAGACATTACACCAATTCAGTTCTGCCTTGTTTATAGGTTACACTATTTGCAGGACCAACACACACTGCTCCTGCTCGTAAGTAGGTATTTCTTGAGTCAGGTTTAAATGAATGAGAGCGCATGGTGATAAAAAGGCCTTGTGGGAGTTAGATGGCTTTGTGGATAATGAGAACTACAGTTTCCTCCACCACTATTCTTCTGTATGAACCCCAGGACACCGCTTCAACCTGCAGTGATAATCATGCCGGAGGCGGCCACAGCTGACACACAGCAGTAAATAGGGGAATAAAAGTCCGCGCCTGCAGACACCCAGACCTAAGATCTATAGTGTTCAGATTTAGGTTTACTGCACCCAGCACAACTTCTGTACACAAACAGGCAGATCAGAGAGCATAAATGTGTGATTACTGGATGTGGATGTTTGTGTGTGGGCACTGGGTGAAATAGAGAAGCAGATATAACTCAAAGAGTCGTCTGAACATGACATGCTGATGGCCTGTGTGTTTGTCCCCAGTAAACAGGCAAAGCTATGTTTCAGCTGAACCACATTAAAGAGTCACCCGTGCATATGTACTGCTGATATAATAATTTACTCTTCTTCTGTGTAAAGGTAATTTTATTGAGGAGACCAAGGAGCGAGAATATCAATGAGTTTGTTTTTGTATATGTATGGCTGTATTACTCACTTAGGAAGAATGAGTAATGCAAGGCTGCGATTTAGTTTTGAACAATATGAATATGAAAACCTTTATTATGTACTTGGTATGAATGAATGAAACTGAAATTATTATTATTATTTTTTATAAAATGTTTGCAGACATGTAAAGGGTATTATATCAGTTACCAAATGAGAAAGTATGTCTGGTAAGAGGAAAAACAGAAAACAAAACAAAACAAACAAACAAATAAATAAATAAATAAACACCCACAATTGGCCAAGATCAGAACATTAAGAAGATGGTCAGCTGGAGATTGTTTACATCTGCTGCAGACATCACTTCTGTTAGGAAATATTTTAGCCAGTTTAGCATTAGTGAAGTGAGCTCTGTGAAGCGCTTTGCATTGTATTACAGCGTGTCTAGAACAGATAGAAGAAGAATGAATTAAACAAAGAATGTCCTTCCACTGGTCCTCAGACTTAAATCCTGCTCCCAGGTATGCTTAAGAGAGACAACTGGAGATGAGGTTGGGGAGATAATTTTACCATAGATAGTGGATCAGTACACTTAGCCAAAATAGATAAATAAATGGAAAAAAAAGTTTCTGTACTTGAATTTGGATAAACCAGTGAAAGGTATCCAGCAATATATGCTTCTCTATATTTCAGCCGAACAAAGTTTACATATTGCTATTCTAGTTTCTAGTTTAGTTTTGGTCAGTAAAATGGATCCATTCAAATGAGTGAACCTTGTGAGGGACATCATATTTGCTATTTATCTTCCATGTAAATACTTGTAGCTTCTCTGTGTTGATGCTCATATCCAGTAAACAGATTTGACTCTGATTCCACTCTGGTTCTGCTTAAGGCCTGTGTGTAGGCTGTTTGCCCCACTTTGGGAGTTTCTCCTCCAGGTTTGATGTGGGCAGAGCGCTGTTGCCTTTCCAGCTGTGGTACACTATTTAGCCCCAGGGCTTGCTTAGAAAGGGTAATTGGATCTGGGTGTTAATCTGTGCGATACATCTAGAGCAGTCCACTGTCCCACTGACAGTGAGAAACTCATTCAGGCATTTGACTGCTGCAGGAGCATTTTGGCTGGCTTACCCTGTCAAATGCTGACTCGTACCAGACTGAGGAATCACATAACTCTGGCATTTAAATTCCATTTTTGGCTACTTGTATTTTTTTAGATTGATTTCAGGATTGATGTTTTCATTTTTACATGACTTCTTGGTGCTAGCCCTACATACCCTAGCAAATTATTGCAAAATACACTAATGATAGATCACTGGGTTCATACAACTGCTATTTGTATCTAAAACGTGGATAAAAAGTAAAAAATCAGAATTTAACAATTTTTAAAATACATGAAAGCACACTTTCAGATTTATTGAAGAGGTCAAGTTTTAGCATACTTGATGGTTGCACCACTTGACAGTTTTGTGATTTTGAGTATCCTTAACTTAATTCAGTTCTCTTCATGTATTTAATATATATACATATTATATTACTATACACATATTCTATACACATATTTTGGTGAATTATTTTTAAGTCAAGCTGATTAACCCTAAGAAAACTTGTTTATTCATGACTTGATATTCATGTGATTTTTATCATGACATAAGTAGAATAAACATGCATGGTTCAAATGTGCAAGAAAAATATTTGTGTGCTTTTTACTTGGTTACTCCAGTTGACAGTTTTATGTTGTAAAGCATTTTCTTATTTTTTTTTAATGCTAAAATTATTAATTTTTTAGAAATATCATAGGTTATGATTAAATGTTTTTTTATGAAAATGCTTGTTTTGTTTAGGTCAAATGAATTTACCTTTAACTTCTTTATAATCATGACTTCTTATATATTATATTCTTGGTAATTCATGACTCACATGCTTCTATTTTAATTATCTTTATTTAATGGTTGCACCACTTTACAGGTTTGTGTTTTAGAACAATTCCTTTGATTATATTATGACTCAAGTTGTGTAAACTTGCATGATTCATGGTGCAAGAAAATCATTTTTGTGCTTTTTACTTGATAGTTACACCAACTGACAGATTGAATTTATTTTATTGTGTTTTATTTATGTTTTTTTATTTTTTTATTCACTGTTTTGTTCATTCCTTTAATCTTTGTTTCTGAACATAAATATACTTATTTGTCTTCAGTAACCTTCTTGTTGTACTTTCTTTCTTCCAGACATGAAGCCAACAGTGGTAGCTGTAAACAATCAGAAGCGTCAGCATTGGCTGCTTTTTGGCTCAAACAAGACTTAAGCCAGGGACTTTCCTCCCTGTATGGCCGTCAGGGACCTCAGAGTACACACTTGCGCACACACACTCAACACTTCCCCCCTGAGGCTGAGAGTGTGGATAGCCCCACTACCATGCACAGAAGCTTCACTGTTCTACAGACATCTTCTCATGCTCAGCCTGGCATTAGCCAATAAGATGGATGATCACAGGTCTGCTGTGGGTCGAGGTGTGTGTGGACAGCACAAGCCAGGACTGTCATCACTTCAAAGGGAAGCTGTTATTTCAACCTGATCCAAGACCAGCCCTCACTATACCCAAACTCTGACCTCGTCCGTGATAGGAGACACCACAGGACTGATCTGAAGACAGTGTAAAAGAGCATCCTTTATCAAGTACTGCTGTTGACAGTCCCAAGCCCCCAGGTCAAATAGTGCAATGGTCTCATGAGGTGAAAGATGGAGTCAGTAGTCTCAGAGAGATAAGAGCAGAGGAGCCTGTCATTGAGGTCTTGAGGAGTGAATATGATTCCCAGAATTAACAGCTCACGCATGGCACCACACATGACTAATCATCTGACTTCAATGAGACATGACCTGAAACTGACAAGGCATCAAAAGCTAAGAAAAACTTCCCCGTGCTTCCCCAGCTGCCTGCTGTCATTGTGTCGAGCATGTGCAGAGTGTCTTCAGGGTGGTTGGAGAAAGAGAGGTTTATTTTGGGATCTGCGAGGAAATGCTGTGTAATTAAAGCCACTGTATTTAGTGGCGGAATGGGGGCCTTATTGGCCCTGTATTGGGTGGATCTAAAGAGATCTGTGCACAAGAACATATCTGAAAGTTTGGGCTCCTCGCATGGATGTCGAAGCTTTGATGTGAACAGTGTGGTTGGTGAGGTCTACTCTAGCCGTTCTTTCTAAACCCCAAACTCTATCTGTACCTTAGTGTCTTATTTCTGTTTTCATATGTTTTTTGAGTGCAGGGGGCCTAAATTAAAAGACTCTGGATGTGCAGAGGGACATTGCTTTTCAAGTTCTGCTTTCTCTTCTCCTTTTCTCAGTGTCCCACACATCCTACCTCAAACTTCTACTTGTTGTTCTATTTTAACTGTGTGTGTGTGTGTGTGTGTGTTTTTTCAACAGTGCATCAGTCACAAGGAAAGAAAAACAGATGTTTTTAGTTTCTGTCAAACATCTGTCGTCATGGAATGTTTACCATTGGATTGTTCAGTTTCTTTTATTTTTGCTAAAAGTTTGACCCCTATACCCTTCATCTTTCCTTGGCCTGCTGTCAAAACATTTGCATTAATCCAACCTCAGCCTCATATTACCATGCACATTCCCTTACCTAATGCATGGCTCAACTCAGCATTTTCACTTTTCTGCCTAAAGTCAACTGGAGGGTGTCAAAAATGTTAGGTTTCCATCATCAATCATGTATTAAGCAGTCAAACATGATGGCAGCTTATACATAATTAGCATAATTCCTTTGTCTTATTGCTAAATCTTGGTCAGCGACATGATGTCTATTTTGGATTTTGTGGGATCATTTAAAAAGTGTCTAGGTGGTGCAACTTTGCAGAGCAGATCATGAAAATAAATTTTCATTATTTCTTCCTCTTTTTTTTCTTTTAAATGTTACATAAAAAAAAACTTTTGTTCACCAAAACCAGTGTGGTGTAACCAACATGCAGGATGACATTTTGTGATGTAAACCATAAAACAATGACAATATAACTTCATCACTTTACTAGGACTTTATTTATTTATTTGAAGGCATATTTTGTTAACCACAAATGGAGTAACCACTCTAAAAATGTATTAAGATACATAAAAAATGTATTCTTGCTAATGTACATTTTTTTTTACTAAAATATAAACTTAAAAAAAGAATAACTGATCCATAAAAGAATAAATGATTAACTTGTGTATTCTCAAATGTGCTCACGAGGAATGTAGTTCAGTACTAGTATTTACTTATTTTTTACATGATGGTTGTTTGAAATTACATATACAGTATTAGCTACATTTTTTTGTAACTGTATAAAACCAAAACTAATATGATTGCTTTTCTAAGAACTTGGCACATATGATTAAAACTAAATGTTTAAAGGATTCTATCATTTTGGACATTATTATTGATCAATGATTCATTGTTAGCAGCATACATACATCGTCTACTTGAAGAAGCTCTCCAAACCAGCCTGTGGTTTCGCACAGCCACGAGCGTTTGACGAGCCCGTGTGGCTGTGGGCGCTTGTGTTTCTCTCGCTCGTCTTTTTATAGCGTAACTGCGGTACTAGTGGCTGGTCTTTAATCAGAGACTGGAGAGGCGGGCCGAGGTGCTGACTGTAATGCGATAGCTGCGCCCGTCCTTAATGTTATTACATCCACATGCTGCTGCCGCGCGAGACTCAGCGCTCAAACGCAGAGGACGCGCAGTACCAAAGAGACAGCGCGCGGAGTATCTCTATCACAAGACTTCAGTTACACACCCTCTACACAGAAGACCATATCCGAACTGCCCTTTTCTGACAGTTTTCCGCTGTGGCAGTGTTTCCCATTCGAGAGCGTTTGGTGGTGGATTCTGTGCGGACGTGACCGGGAAAACGCTTCACGTCAGTTGGATTTGAAGGCGAGAGAACGCGCCGCTCACCTCACTCGCTCACTCACTCACTCAACTCGCTGCAGTAGCTCGAGGAAATCAAGCCAAAACATGTGTTGGGTCTGAAAGAAAAAGTTGTATAGTTTTATTCAGCCGTTTTATATTTCGTTGCTTTTGCTTAGGATATAACTGGAGATGTTAAACAGCCAAGTCTGGGCTGAATTTACGCATCCAGCATTTTGAAGCACATTGAGAAAGCAGGCGGAAGAAATTGTTTTCAGACTCAAGACTCAGTGGATACATCATCATTGGACAAGAACATTTTCAAAGAACACCACAAGAACTTCAGCATTTCATCTGCTAGTACTGGATGAACATCACCCGGAAAAGATGGATTTATTCACAAAGCTCTGTGGATCTTTACTTGTCTTGTGTGCGACATTAGTTTATGGAGAGGAGGGTAAGTTTTCATTGTTTTGCCATTTGTTTTTATCTTAATAAGTATATGTTTCCATTTTACGCGTATGCTATCGTGTGATATTGTACAAGGCACTGCAACCAAATTATTGATATATTTAAGTTTCGATGCCATTTTGGGTATTTGCATTGAATTCTGCTTCGGTTTGTTATCGTACCCTACAACTACCAGACAAAACGGACCTTATCAATAAATTAAGAAATTAATAAAAGAGAGAGAGTGAAAGCGGGGGGAAAGAGGGTCAAAACAGAAAACAAATTCAAAACGGCAACACTAAGATGTTGAGTCTCTCAGAAGGTTTTAGTGTGATGTGTGAAAGCTCACCTCACGCGCTGGCAGTCTCCTGGCCGCTGGAGGTGACGCGCGCCCGGGATGAGCTCCGATAAACGACGTGCTTCATACTGGACTCCACAGCACGTTTTCACGACACTACTTTGTGTTTGTTTGTTTTTTTATTTAGCCGCGTAATACAGTTCATTGTTTGTTTGTTTGTTTGTTTTTTTTATTCAGTGTATTTTCCTCACAAACGCATAAACTAAATAAAGTAAATTACGCAGCAGATCTCTTCATGCCACGAACGGGATCCTAAATTAGGCCGCCTTAAGCACGTCATAAAAGTATTTTTGACCTACAAAGTCGTAACCCATCATGCACGGTGTTGTTCCAGTCATAGTGTTCTCGTGTCATGGTTACTTTATTCTTGACGACTGTATTTGTGCACCTCCAGCGACTCTCATGGAGAATGTCAGCGGAAATACAGAATTTCTAGGCGATATGTTGTCTTTGTATCTGTGCACATATTTATAGTATACACGATTATATTTTGTATTTTTCATATTTTAATATGCTCGCCTTTATTTGACATTTACACTCCTCGCTGGTGTTTCTCGATTTGAAAAACAGATTTTGCATTCAAACTATCTTTAGCGAGTTTTATTAACCTACCAGACTGATAAAACTTACTTCAACCATACATTGAAATATATGTAAGGTAAACCTTTAAAAAGTACTGTAAATGTAACATTTCCACAATATTTATATATTTCTCATGGTTTGTTTGTTTTTTGCATGTTGTTATACTCTACTGTAAATATAACAATATGCATTTGCAAGCAGCCTCACAAAATGGAAACGTTTTCTTTAGTATTACTAAGTATTATACAAATACATAGTAACATGAACACTACAATATAAATTGAGTCATTTTTCTGTTGGACGAAATGAGATAATCTACTTATTAGGTGATTAGTTCACTAAAAAAGAAATATTGTGTCATCATTTACTCACTCTCACATTGTTTCAAACAGCCCTCTGTGGAACACAAAAGGAGATGTTAGGTAGAACGGTAAGGAATGACAGTGTCAGTCACCATTTACTTCTGTTGCATCTTTATTTCATACAGTGGAAGAGAACTGAGACTGCTAAAGTGTCCTTTTGTGTTTCATGGAAGAAACTCATTAGGGTGAATACATTGAGACAGAATTCCTTTTAAGTTTTTGTTAGGCTCTTTTAACATTTTTCCTCCAGTAATGTTCTTTTGGACTAGCATTAGCAGTGCTTTCCAACCAAATGTCGATGGCAGTGCTGCCAGACCCAGCAGATCTGTGTTGGGATCTGCATCTGATCCAAGAGAGAGCTCTCCACAGGGGTCCTTCTAAAAGCCCAGCTATCTTTCCAACACAACAACAGTGCCTTAATTAGTCCTGTTAAGCTTCAGATGGTCTGAATCAGATGGATGAATGGATTTGAGAGAGGGAGAATGGCTTAACCATCTACTGCTGGGACACGAAGCTCTGCTGAAGTGAGCTGGACTCAGCAGATGATGAAGCACACACTAAACGATAGGGGGCTGAAGCCTCTAGTGCAGATAGAATGTAAAAAGACAGAACAGCGGCGCTCTAAGTGTCTCATCAGTGTTATTAAATATCAGCTATTCATCAGCAAACGTTCACTCAGTGAAAATGAGAAATCTTATTGACTTTCGCCAGTCAGCTGGTGAAATTTTCAACTCCTCTCCCGTGGCGGCGGTCATGGCTGCCGAGCAGATGAGCGTGTGTGTTAGCATGTGGATGCATGTGAGTCTACATGTTTGAGCCCGAAAGACAGCATGTCCGGATGCTTTTCCATATTTTTCCGTTGTACCTAGTGGTATGAGTGCAAAGAGCATGATGTTGGCAAAGCCTTGGCCGCCTGCGCCTGGAGGCAACGCTGCGATTGATTACATGGTTATGCAGCTGTGCAGATACACCTGACCCCCTGCAGATCCCCAACATGCTCCAGAGAAACTGCAGCTACTGGAGCAAACTCCATGGGTAGCCGCTTTGAAATCCCAGTTTAGCACGCATAAGAGAGACCGCGATGTGTGGTGCCAAATGTGTGGAGCGTATGGAGTGAATAGGATCTCTTTAAAGTTTCATCGGATCCCTGCTAAGCCCATTTGTCATGTTCCTTTTTTGCTGTTTGGTGGCCCCAAGCTTATTTCATTTTCCATGCGCACATCTTTGGTATTATAGGCGATTGGTTCTGAGCTTCACTTTTGAGTTGTTCATCCAGCTCTTAATGGGAGTCACCTGCTTTTAGTCCTGTTACAGCTTCACTTTATATGTGTGTGTGTAGCATTAAGTTTTGTCCAGCAGCACCTCTTCTGATCCCTTCATACTGTTGATGCTGATGAAAGGCAGATGTGGACTTCTGGCGATGTCTTTGTGTGTGTTTAAGGTACTCGGTGTACTACAATCCACTGTTCTAACACTGAGTTTGTTACCAGTGCTACAGATGAGACCAGCGGGGTGCATTCCATGTCTAATCTCTTCAGATTACATATATATCACAGAGCCTTTTGCAGAAAAACGTTCCTTTTGAATAAGGTACAGTCACATTTCATTTGCAAAAAAGGTCTATTGGTTATTGTTAACAATGAAGTGAAATCTGAAGCATAGCTCACACGGAAATCACTTTCAAACCGAGCAGCTTTCGGTTGGTTGCTGTGGCGAATACTTGAATATGAGCAAAATCTGCCCTCATGTAAAACTCCCAATCACACAGATTCCTGTTGGACTGACCTGACTTGCCCTCAAAATTCTGCAAACCAAAAGTAAATGTAACCTCACCCGTAAAGTTTCTTGATCAGCGACCCATGAACCGCAGAGTTTAAACAGAAACAAATTCGTCAGTTTGAATAATGGGACAATTTATAAACAGTTTGAACTGATAAACACACCGGATCTCCTCCAACATTGGCCATTATGTAAATCATTGCAGTTTGTTGTCATGTTTGCTCACTGCACTGTTTTCTTCTCTTTTCCGTCTCGTGTAATGGGTAATATTAGTTCTCCCTCAGCAGAAAATGCACCTGTAAATCAACCAAAAGAAGGTCAGATCTTTGTATTCGCTCCAGGAAATGCACCGGCACTCGTTCACTCACTCTAGTGTGTCAGGCGCTGGCAAAGTGCTGAAACAGTGCTATTGGGATGAAATACAAAACAAGCAAGAAACCCATAAATAATGCAGCTCCATTCTCGTTCTCCCACCCACCTGCTCAGCACCGTTTACAGTTTCTTATGGCCTTAAAGCGAGGAGCCCGGCGGCAGGCCTACCTACCGGCAGCATCCTCAATCCTTCAGGAAGTGAGGCAGAGAGAGGAGAGGAACAGGGTGCCATTACCGAAAGCACTGACAGGATGAGATCTGTGGCTGTTGTTGTGTGTACTCCGCAGAACACGGTTGTGCCGAATAGTGAGCATTCGTGTGCTGAGTCTTATATGCTCAGTGAGGATGGAAGATACTATTGATTTGCCCAAGCCAATGATTGGTTCGGCCAAGATTTGATTTTGTGAATTGTAGGGACTCTGTAAGTATATGCTATTCAGTTTGAACAGTGTGACGTTTTGACCCAAATAATACAGGTCAGTTTCCAGGTGCACGCAGTCATTTTTTTTTGTTGCACTAGCTGGTTAGTCTGTTGTCTTAGACTTACTGTACACATAGTGGTGTGGATGTAGAAAATGCACAAACATTTTGGGTTAAAGAAATTTTTTAGATCTATTTGTAGATTCCGTTCCTATTGAACAGTGTGATGTAATTTGGCACACTGCCAAATATTTTTTTTTTATAATTTTTTGATCCAATTAGGTAATTTTACCTGCGCACAGACTTATACTGACATCTAGTGGTGTGGATGTTGGATTTGCGGATTGTTGATGCAATTTTAAAAATGCGCTATATGTATAATAAATTTTTGTTATTTAAAAATATATTTTTAAAAATATATTTTTGTATTACATTGTGATCTCAAAATGTCTGGCCTTAAGGAGATCTGTTCCATGTAAAATTAAAAAAGCTATTATTAGATTTATTATTAATCTCATGTGAGTGGACAGGATTTTAAACACAAGAACCGTTCATTTCTGTATGCTTTTTAAAAACTTTTTAGTTGTGCACCTTTAAAAAGTTCAGGGAACAAAATCATGTTTAATGTTTTCAGCAACGTTTCCATTCCCCAACACATAACTTTCATCTGTACTTGGTGCACAGCAAATCATCCCCAAGAATGGCAAATACAGCCAAAGTCATTCACACACACACACTGGGTGTTGACTCTGGCCCATTCGCCAGGGCTGCATACTGCTGTGATAGCATGTGGCAGAGACTGTAGATGGATAGACTCCTTTAGCAGTACAGACACAATAATTCATGAGGCCACCACATACCGCAACATAACACTACTGCAGTGTCTGTCGTTAAATCTCTGCTCGGAGTGGAAGTGAATCTCTGCACTGTCAGACTGGTTCTGTTGAGGCCCAGAGCTTTTGGAGGAAGAACACCTCCTAATGAGGCCCATCAGCCTGTCGACCCTCCTTTCTACAAGCACACACAGACACAAACGAATTGACCTTGAACATATGAGAAAGTGATGATGCTGGGATTGTTCAGATGCATCCTACAGTACAGTGTTTAGTTCAAAAATACATATTTCCAAATTCAACTAGTCAGTGGGTTGACTGAACGATTAGTCAGAAAGTTTCAGGTTGATGAGATGCATTTACATAAAGGCACACTGTAGTGTTGGAAAACAGCTGGACGGAGCGCAACAGCATGGAACAGAACACAGGGGTCTCAAGATGAGGTTTAAAACTTGGGCTATTTTTAATTTGACATGCTGTCTTAAAAATGCAGTGCTAGTGATGGGACACTCGGAAACAGCATGAAATCCGATTCATCTGACTAAGAACGGCCATCTGCGTGTGTGTCTGTTGCAATGGTGCATTAGAATGGAAGAATCTAAAGACTTCCAAGATGTTTTTTTTTTTTTTTTCATGCAAACGGTGTAGGTTTAACAGCTAAAGCAAAGCACCATTGAAAATATAAATCTATCAAATATTAAAAAATAGTAATATCAAGCACCACCATTAAATAAAATAAAACTACTGAAACATTTATAAAACTTAAAGAATATTTTCTGTAAAATATATATATATATATATATATATATTCATATACCAAATGTAATCATATAAATAAAAATATTAATATTTTAAAAATATTCTAGATAAATTGTTATGTCTGACATTTAGTTTAGTTTGGACCAATTTCTAATATAAAAAATTGCACATGGAAAGAAAAATATATTAAATTCAGCTGTTGTGTGGCTATTAGGTACTAAGGTTGCCTTTTGTTATTTTTTCATGGTTGATGGTGCAAGAAAAAATAATTTATTGTTATTTCCTAAAGTTTTGTTTCCTTTTGGTTTTAAATCCACTTTAGCACTGTATACCGCCATTGTAGTCATAACTTTCCAAATGTCACCACCTGAAATTCTGTTGTGTTGCAATCACCTGATTTCATCACCCTGTCAGTATTTGATGAGTCATCGTGGTACAGGTGAGTGGTCTGCTGGTTTCAAGATGCATTTTGCCTGGTTTAGTTGCAGCATCCTTTGAAAGCAGTGTAAATCTGGAAGGTATGAAGAGGTCGCATCCTATCACATCAATCTTGTTTTCCATCGGTGAGAAAGTCAGTGACTGAGTGTGAGAGATCAAGTGTGCAATACAGATGAGTTGTAATTGTTCACAGAAAGTGCTGTGGAAACCAGCCACAGACCTCAAACTATCAATCAAAGCTCTCACTTCCTCTGAACTCCTTCCCAGCATCCCCACTGGGCCACTATGTGTGACGCTAGAACATCAGCTCTGTGCATTTTGGTTGCGGTGTATTTGTTGTGAATTATAAGTAACAGCAGCAAAGTGCGTGCTGTATGTCCATCCTTGCTGAGTTCTACACATTTGGGTGACACTGCTTTCAACTGCTATTTTGATTGTAGTGCTCTACGATTATAGAAAGTTTTATTTTTAAAGGAACCGTCGACCCTGCAATTAATAAAAAAAAAATATTTATTTTTTATTTTTTATTTTTATATATATTGTGTACTCAGCCACATGTTATTTCAAGCCTGTATGACTTTCTAATGCCTGCAGAAACCAAAGAAGTTGCTCTGACAAATGTTTCAAATGCTTTTGTCCAAAACATCATTGGACCCCAATGACCTTATTTGTGTCATCAAGAACAGACCAAGAAGCATTCTTCAAAATATCTTCTTTAGGCAAGTTCCTGAAGCCACCGTAAATCATTCTGTGCCTCCACACCTTAAAACATTTATACACTGCCTCTCCTCAAACATGTGTGTTCGGTGCACGCTGACATCGTATCACTCTAGCCGAGGTTAAACAGCTGTGCCTAAAATACTATGATCAGAGCAATAATGAATGAGAGCTATATCAATTATTTGAGCTGTGGGAGCCGAGGGCTTGTTCGGGAAGAGAATGGTAAACACAGGCAGGGGAAAGGAGAATGAGTGCACTATCTCTGCGCTTTCTACACAGAAAGGCGTCTTTGTGAATCATCACTGTGCTCCTTGCAGCACTGGGTTGACCTTTGACCTCATTCAGACACACTTCCTGTCACTGAATAGCTTGTCATGTATGATAGAGTGGTTTTTATTTTGAAGATTGTGTCTTAATGTTTGCAGATTGCTTGTCAGTGATATAGTTGTATACCAGATGACAGCTGGGACAAGCGCCTTTGACACTGGACACAGCAGATTCTTTGATTTCCCAGTTTGTGTTGATTTGTATTAAACATCGGGACACAGAACAAAAGCCTTTAGTTGCGAAGTCATGGCTGCTTCACTTATTAACTAGCAGAGGTCAGCTTTTTCCTTTTTACTCAATTAGAATCGTTTGTGTCATATTGATTCATGTGTACCGAATCACTTCAATCAGCTAAAAAATGGCCATTGAGTAGCATCTAAATTAACTGGTGGGAAGTCCAATATTTTATTTATTATGATTCAGTTAATATAAATACACTAGGTTATACCAACTGATGTGATTAGACACATTTTCAGTGAGAGCAGTTGGAAAATTTGCGTGAAGCTGAATCATATTTCATCTCTCATTGTCACAGAGCCATGTGGTGGGCATTTGGATGCCAGTGACGCAGGATACATCACCACACCCGGTTACCCGCTGGAGTACCCGCCCCACCAGAACTGTCGATGGGTGATCACAGCACCCGAACCGTCCCAGCGTATCGTCCTAAACTTCAACCCGCACTTTGAGCTGGAGAAACTGGACTGCAGGTGAGTAGAAAATGTTGAGGCTGAAGATTAATTAAGAAGCTCTATGTAGAAAGAAACTATATATTCATAACCATATGATGTGGAAGAAACTTATATGGAAGAGTATATCAAAACTGACAAGTCTGTATTTCATACACCCAAGAAGCGACAAGGCAATCTCGTTTACTTTCTTTTATATAATGAATAGTATTTTATTAATTCTGCTGCTTAATATGCTGCTTTTAAAAAATGAGTTGATCCGGAAAAGACTGCTGATGTTTCTTGCCTAGTGATTATTGGAGCCTTCCTGTGATGCCCTAATGAGTCTGGCTGTAGTTGACATTACATACACACTCTCTTCACTTTAATTAAATATCCAATAAACAAAGCTTTGACACACATTTCTGGGGATCATGAAAACTTGCATGTGTTTCACCAGCAGCTGTGCTGACTCCTCCCTCTATTGGACAGCAGCAGAAATGCACGGAGCATGGTCAGGATTGCATGGTGCATGGAGTTTCACTGTATTTTCACAGTTTGGGTGGATTTGTTTTAAAGCATGATTCGTAAAGTGGGACGAATTCGAGGGGAATTAGCGGTCGCTAGTGAAGACTTTGACATTCATGAGTCATGTTTTACAACCCTTTCTCGGCAGAGCCACAAAGCCTGTCACAACCTGCCACTTCCAGCTCTCTCACTCTTCTTGCTGAATATTGCCCTTTGTCCTTTTGACATTTATTAACATTTTGGAACTATTAATTATACATAGCAGTGTTTTTAAAGAGAGATTTATGGGATGGCTTTTGACATTCCTTTGTTGAAATTGGAGCATTAATTTTTCAGAAGCTTTTGTTGAAAGTGTCTTCACTGATCACTTCCAGTGAGCACATCAACAGAGAGAGAGAGAGAGATCAAAAGAGAGAGACAGGAAAGTCTGATATGTGTTTCATTCCAGCACTTTACTTACTCCTTAGTGGTTTGTGCACGGGATAGTACTGTTGTTATTTTCGTCTCTTTTTCTCCCTCCACCCTTGGCTTGATTGACAGAAGTTGCGGCACGTTCCATTACATCACACATCCTTTCCGTGCTTTCCTCCCGCAGAGGATTTCTTTGCGCGTCCATTAGTAAACAGAACTCCACATTGAATAAGACACATTGCTACATTTGGAAAAGAGGAAAGTGGACAGTTTCCCAGTAGATCTCAGGTTAACACAACCAGTTCTAAGACTTAAAACAGATGTCTCTTTTTTTTAACCTTCCGTCTTCGCTCCCATCTGCTGCTCCGCTACAAATGTTCAGTCAAGATTTTTATGTCTTTTGTAGACAATGTGAGCTCTGTTTGTACGCGTGCCAAAGTAGATACTAGGGTGTTGTGGGTGGTTACCAGGGTGTCGTTATGTGGTTGCTAAGGTATTCTGAGTGGTTTATAGCACGTTGCCATGTGATTGCAATGATGGTTGTGTTAGTTATTATGCAAAAAATGTTTTATAATGTGTATTAATCTATGTAAATGTTTAAATGATTAAAAATATATGTTTGATAAATATAAATATTAACATAAATTATTATATTTAAAAAATAGTGTTAAAAATATTTTTATATTATATTATATACTCAAATAAATTGTTATATTTAATTATATTTAAATATCTATCTATCTATCTATCTATATATATATATATATATATATATATATATATATATATATATATATATATATATATTTAAAATGTATATTTTTTTTATTTGTTTTTACAAGTTATTGTAAAGTGTTATTTTAAGCTGATAATCATTCTGACCCTGTTCTCCTCCTCTCTATCTCTCTCTGAATCCTTGTGACCATTTAAACCACATAAAGGTTAAGTATGGTTATTTACAGCCTAGGATTTCAGTGTAGCACACAAAGATGATGAAATCAACTGTTAAGCCTGATCTGTAGGCCTCATAAATTCACAAATTATACATCAGTCTCTTCTGTTTAACTTAAAGCCAGACTTCTCTCGGCTAAAATAATCACCCTAGGTCTTTTGTTTCTTTAAACTCCCTGACTTGTTCCCTGCAGTTTTTTTCTAGCGATTATTGCCCGCAGATGAATTAAGGACAAATGTGGGACTGTTGAGTTCTGTTGGGGAGTTGTAAATGCCTAGTAAACACAAGCACTTCTTTAATAAGTTGTAAAATGATCTATCCATTAACATGCTTAAGCACAGCCACCTCTGATTCTCGCATTAGCTTTGCAAAACGAAACTGTCACATAGCTCACATATTTGTGAAGCAGACAGATCATTTAATTGTGTTGTGGAGACTTACAGATGCAGGGCAGGGTGAAGTGTGGTATAGGCTATTCATTTGATCTATGTTGATCCTGAGGTAGTAACAACTCAGTATCTTTCCACTGGACACCAAACTGGCTTAATTTATTTAACCTGAAGTGTTTTCCCTGTCAGATATGATTATGCAGCTTAGGCTTCATATCCAGGCATCTCATTCCTAGCTGACAGACGTTTATATGCACACATGCTGAAAACTGGCTGTGCTACAAGGTTTCCCCTTTGACCTCATGAAGTTTAGTCTGCTCAGATGCCACTACACCCTTAGGTTTCCTCTTTCGACTCATTTCTCCTTCAATTCTATCATAATCTCCCTTTTTTATCCATTGTTTCCTCATTGGTATGTAATTCTCAGTCCTCCTCTTCCCATTTCAAAAGGGCAGCTCTTATATGAATTTCCATACTGGTCTAGGCTGCTTTGGTGGTGGTTAATCAGTATTGGTTGACTCGAAGTTGGTATACAAACATTGTTTTTCTAGCAAAGCTAGTCGACTGAGGACTTGTTAGTCCACAAGCAAAACACAATGAGATCCACTGATGTTGGTTTCTCTCTCCTTCCATTTCCCGCTCACTTGTTCCCTCTTTCTTCCCTACAAACATTGTGTCTGATTAAAATGACTCATCTCCCAAGGCACGTCCCATTCTCAGCATTGCTTTATTCCACATTCCCTATTCAGCTCTCTCTCTCATCACACATAGATGAAGTAAAGAGTGCTGATAATCCAGCCACACTGTCACTGCAAACACTTCCTCCACTGATCTTCCAGTGCTCTGCAGGAGACTGAAGGTGGGCTCTCAAACAGTTTTTACTAAAGCAAAGGATGCCACTTTGGAGCCAGTACCTCTTTCTAAAACCTTGCCAGGCATCCAGTGTTTGGAGCAGCATGGGACACTCAACTCACAATCTGAAATTAGCATGTTGCTAAGATAACATTGTGATACTCTAATAAGCATTGCAATAAAGAGCACATAATATACATACAATAAAAACCTATTCATTTTCATCTGTGCTTTTAAGAATTTTAAACAAAATTTGTTGTTGTATTGTGTATTCTATTTATTGCTTATTAAATCATTCTTATTGGATTAAATGTATTTTAGGTATATTTTAGATATAATAGATAAATATTAATAATTATTGCAGTGCCTTTTCTGTTATGGATACATGCAGTGGTACCTAGGAATTTGGCCAAAAGAAGATATTTTAGAGGAAAGTACAATTGTTTTTCCGAGATAAAGTGAGCTGCCTGTAGTCAGCATCATGAGAGCACTAATTATCCTGCCTACCTTTTGGAACAGACCTTGTGTCTGTAGCTCATCTTTAAATTGTTTTGGAACACAGCCATTAGGTCAAGAAAAGGATGAGTAAAGATGAGAGGAGAGAAGTGCACCATTTATACTCGATGAAATCCAGAGCACTCTGGTATATCAGTTGGATGACAATGACCAGATGCAATGCAATGCAAAAGAAAAAGAAAAAGTAAATCTATCAAAGGTTACAGGTCCAGCTCAGCACTTACACGAAAGACACTGGTTTCACTTGTCGTACCAGCTTCATTTGAATTCACCAGAGTGTTCCACAGCTTCTTGGCACAGCATCAGATGTGTCCTGCTCCTAAAAGTTATAAATAGATTATTGTGAAATAAATATAATAAGCATGGGATGGTTTATCATTATATATCTGTAATGCAATCAGCAAAGCTGCTCGACTGGATGACATGGTTAAAGAAACAGGGTTGAGCAGGTTGAAGTCATGGTTCTCTCTCTCTCCTTTACCACTCCCTTACTCTATCCCTCTCTTTCATCTTTATCTGTTTTTCTTCTTCCCCACTCTTTACACTTTCGTTTCCTCCCTCTGGCACAGTATTCCAGTTTTTGATATTATCTATTCACCATATTAATACACAAGGAATGGGTGTTCTGTTCTCCTTCATCCTGTGGATTTTACTAATTCAGCGATAACAATCCTGAGGCTTCCAGACTGTCATCATTCATCAAAAATCATTCTACATGTTTTATTTATATATATATATATATATATATATATATATATATATATATATATTATATATATATATTTTGAGAGGCATTTATAGTCATATACTGTATATAAATATATATATAGAAATTATAATATTGATATATATATACACACATATATATATATATATATATATATATATATATATATATATATATATATATATATATATATATATATATATATATATATATATAGAAATTATAATATTGATGCATATTATATAGAATTATAATATTCATTTTTATCAAACCCACTGTCAGGGACGTGCACAGACATTTTGAGGGGCAGGGGCTCAAGTGAAATAAAGGGCACTTCTCATAATTAGGTTTTTTTTTTTTTTTAAACAAAAAAGTATATATATATATATATATATATATATATATATATATTAACGCAACTCTGACTTCCTTTTAAAATAAATAATTTAAAAAGTTAATTAATTTTATCTTCCTCAAACTCACACAATTGTTTCATTTTCAAAAGATGTCTACAAAATAATCAGTTCACAGAAACCATGGTCTCCTTAGTATTCACTAGGTTTATAGAGCAGCAAAGGAAACCATTCCACAATGTGCATGTTTTGAAAACATTTTCTATGCTACTAGTTTCAAGTATATATGAAGAGTTCAGATGCAAAAGCCTCTAAGTGCCATCTGAAATTTTCTTATGAGCTTTTTTTTCAAGCTCGTATTTAAGTTCAGTAATTTAACTTAAATGACAATTAATAGGTAATTTTCATTGCCAGTAATGTGAAATAAGTGAACATAAACAAACATACAAGCTTGATAAAAATGATCATTATTGAAGGAAATTTCAGATGGCACTTAGAGGATTTTTCATCTGAACTCTTCATATTTAGAATAACCTAAATAACTGCATCAAACAGAGGGGCGTGTTTTACTAATAATTTGTTTATTTTTGCACAAGGCACTACATCGTTTTAATTATTTTGGTGTTATCAGAATACATAACACTTTAAAATTAAACTTACCAAAATAATTGAGTAAAAATTCAATAAAAGCCAATGTCATGTATGTATTTGTGGTGGTATGGAATACTATTTTATAAAGGTTTCGAGGAAATAAAAAAAGTTAAATTACTTAAATAGTTAATTTATAAATATTGTTATTTTTAAAGTTTAATGTTAACTTACTTCTACTCAGTTTTATTTATTAATGTACCAGATGCAGTTACTCAGATTTAATACATTTTTTAGAGTGTATCCTCCATCTGTTTGCATCCGTAGGTTAATGGTTAATGATTAAATAACTGGGGACGTTCTGTATGCAAATTAGGCGTCAACTAGTTAAAATGCGCACATTTGCATCTAATTGACAGGGAAATGCAGGTAAATAGGATAAACAAAATAACTAAAGCATATCACCTGGTGGTAATATATGCTTATTTTATTAACTTATTTTATTACATGGCTTGGTTGAATTCCAATGTAGAATGCGGTCTGTTATAACCAACAGACCGCTGTGTGGAGTATAACAGACCGTTGCCATGAAAAACAGAGCGTTGCTATGGACTCACAGGATTCTAAACGTAGAGACGGAGCGGACTATTTTCTTTAGCGGAAGTAATACAATCGGGTTTAACAATCGGGGGAGAGGGAGCGCTTCAGAACTCCTGACCTGATATTTAGATACTATATTTCAATAAATATATTTGTTTGACAGGGAAGCTGTGTGCAAACAGAAATATATATTATTTTTCAAAAATAAAAAAAAAGCACCCCAGAAAAAAGTTTCTTTCTCTCCAGGAATAAAAAGGGCAGGTGCTCAAGCCCCCTTTCATGTCTATGTGTGCACGTGCCTGCCCACTGTATTAAACTACACAGAGTACATTTACAGTGACACACTTCACACTCTTACTACAACAAGGGGAGCCGAGGCCTTGTGTTCGGTGACATCTCTGTATTATCTCCTGTGATGAGGGATATCAGAACTGACGATCGCCCGAGAGCATTTTTAGACATCTCAACTCCAGCCACATGCAGAGCCATGATCACAGACCCCGGGACACCCCACTGTCTCCAGCTGGGGAGCGGAGACAGCTGCCTTTGTTTCTGTAGTAACCTCACAGGGGACGGTAGTGATACTACTACAGTACGCTAGCCGTGTGTACAGACTAGCCTCTTAGTTGCTCATGACTGACGTTGAACGTCTATGAAAGGAACAATTTTACACAGCAGTTCCCCCCACTGTCTCTCGGCGTGGGGCTTTATCCGTGATAGATTTGACAAATGAACACGTCTAAACTCACAGCTAGATTTCTTCTCGAGTGAGGCCAACATTAGCGAATGATATCATCACTCCGTGCGGCTCCCCAGGGGTACTTCTGATCAATGCGAGTTTTCCGCTTGTAATGAAGAATCGATGGATGGTGTGAAGCCGGACAGGACTCAAGGGGGACACACAGGTCTCCCACACATATCACATCATTGTCAGAGTACAGGCATATCTGTTATGACCATTATTGGCTTTCTATACACTTACAGAACAGATATGAGAATGACAACATAAAACAGCATTATAAAGTGTTCAGTTATAACCGGGTATATTACAGAAAATGTTAATTCTTCATTAGGTTCAGTAGCCTTCAATACAGATTGCTCTCTGACATTTCAGATTGCAGTAACAACTCTACCTCTGTTCCTTTCTTCATACCTTTCCTGGTTTTATGACTAAATAAGTGGTCTATTTGAACAAGCAGTTAATGTTTTAGAGGCAGTTTCAGTAGTTTAATTCCTCCACTGGGTAAGATTGAGGTTTTTAGGCAAAGCCTGTGATTATTTACTTTCAATCAAAGGAGTGAGTCTTTCACCTGCAGTAAATCTGAATGTATTCATCTAGAACTGAAAGAAACTGGGTCAAAATGTACAGTCATGATATATAAATTTGTGCATTTGCCTTGCTAGATGCCTGGATCTGCAGGGGACGTTTGATAGTTTATAGGTTTGCGCAGGTGTGAAAAACTGTCCTGGCTCATAGATACAACATGTGAAAGTCAATTAACAAGCAGCTCTGATGGTAGAGGATGGGTACATCTACAGAGAATTACTCTGCTAATATCAAGTCAAACACATACACACACATACACAAGCTCAGGGTGCCAAAGCCGTTTTTACCCTAATTCGCTGGTGTAAAGTATGAGTGAAAACAAGGAAGAACAAGAAGTAGAAAAGTGTACAACAGAGTAAACAGAATCAGACTTTGACACACACACACACAAAAAAATATATATTTTGGGGTCGATCGACAATGCCAGCATTCTTACCCCAAACAGATTCACCATAGAAACAACATTCAGCAATAAGATACATGAAAATCGAATTACCCTCACATCCCTTGTTTGTGTTTTTGTATGCTGCCCATGTGACTGTAATAATCTCTCACAGCCTTGTCCTTAGTGTAAGGTGAATGCTGTTTTAGTGGGAGGGTTTATGTCTTAGCTCATTGGTGCTCATTGGTGACTGTGATGAAATTTAGAAAAAGTGAGAGTAACTTTTAACTCTGTACTGATTTGAAATGAAAAGCATTAAAATGTTCAAAAGAGAACAGAATAGTGTGTGTGTGGCATGAGAGCTGATTTGAGAGTGTCTGTGTGTGTTTAAGGCTAGTTAAAGACAGCTGCTGGCATCTGTCAGATGGTTCCCCTGTACTTTCATCTCTCTGGCTGTCATGTTTTCATCCTTTATAACAGAGTGTCCTGTCATTTTGAGGAAAGAGACAGAAGTGCGGGTTGAGGTGGGATGTGTTTTCAAAGGCACTGAGGAGGGCTATACAAATGTTTGATTGGAGGGTGTCTGCTGCCTTCGGCTCCTGAGATATCCGTCTTCTAACTGAATGCTGAAAGTTTGTAGGCTCTACAGGCTGTAGAAATAGGAATTTGATACATTCAAAGAATTATATGTAAATTATGCACCAGGATGGAAGAACGCTTCATTTCCCAGCCTGTTGAATTCAGTCAATTCCACTTCATTTCATTCTAAATGCTGTTCTTTTAAACGTTCTATTCTTAAAAAATGCATCAATGTTTCCACAAAAAAAAAAAGCTTAATACTGAGCATGAAAATTCAGCTTTACCATCACAGAACAAATTTAAATATAGAATATAGTCAAATAGAAAAAAGTAATTTTTAATTTATATATTTCATTAATATTTCAGTAATATTTCATAACATTACTATTTACAGTAAGCATACGAAACTTCTTTCAAAAAATATTTTAAGTCTTATCAACCACAAACTTTTAGTCTACAGTATATGAACACATAAGAAATAAAAAGAAAGACTTAATCACCCTTAAATGTTTGACAAGCATTCAGCAAGCAAGCAAGGAAGTCCACTTACTTTTGACCACATTATTTTGTGTTTCATTTGTGTCTGTTTTTATGTCTTTTAATACATTTTAAGAGAAACCAATGAGACTTCAGTTGGCATGTCAGTGAATCATTACTGAGAACTCCCTTAAGTCTACCAAGCTATGACAGATTAATGCATTTGTCCTCTAATAATTTGCTGAATAAATATGTCAGAGGAGAGAAAGTATAGTTTCTTCAACTCAAGGCTCATTGATTTCTCTGTCTGTGCACTTGTCTCTTGAGTTGGATCAGTGTTTTAGACAATTACTCTCTGGCGCTGAAGTGTACAGATGTTTGGAGGGTACACAGACTTGCTGAATTGGTAGTTAAATGAGGCTCAAATTGTTCTGTGGAGTCAAGCTCTTCTGCTACTACAGCTACATAAACCTCAGCCTTATTAACATGACAGCACTGTGCTAAGTAACACTGCTTTTACCCTCGCTGCCTGCCAGCTGGACCCAGAATCACTTCTGTCTGATGTGTTATTTTAAAAAAGAAACTCTTTGATTCACATTTTCAAAAGAGAGATAATACACCTGATGGGCTTTTTTTTTGGCTTTCTTTTTAGTTCTCTCGTTTTCTCATTCTCTAGCTGTTTTTAATTTACCTGCCATCAGGTCAATTTTGAAAGCTTTTCAGAGGAAAAATCTATTTTAGTAAGCAGGCAGAGCGTGTTAGGTGTGACATAGTTTCATAGTTAATTGAGATCAAACACCTTTTAAACACAATCCCATTCTATTTTCTTCTTGCAAGGCTGTTTGTATCTTGAGACTTAAGAGGGTAAAAAACAAAACAAGAAAAGATCAAACTCATTATGTAGAGGCAGCAGAACAGACAGTTCTCTAACACGTGATGTTGAGTTTACAGTCATGAAAAAAATCTTTAAATTTGTTTCTATGAGGAACTCTTATTATGGACTGCCTTCAAATTGAGTATGCACAAAACATTGCTGCCAGTATTAGAGTGTTTTATTTATTGGCATCAGTTAATGTTTGCCAATGTTCTTTTTTTTTCTATTTTTCTTTTTATATTGCCTTTGTCATCACTTGAAGCTATAAAATATTTTATTAACACTAAATGTAAACTTAAATGTTAAATTAAATTTTTCAATTTTCAGTAACTGGCCATGGCCGGGTTTCCCAAAAGCTCCGTAAGCCTAAGAAGTTCGTAAAAACGACCGTACTGATCTAAATATTACGGTCTGTTTCCCAAAAGGATCGTAACTTAAGTAGCACTTAAAAATCATCGTAGATCTACTAGTGCTCTGGAGTAATCGTTAAGCCCTAAGTGCATCGTAAGAAGACAGATTTATGCAGTCACCTGCAGGACAATCGTCAGATTACACCTTTAACTTGATTCAAGTGCAATGTGATTATAATATAAGGATTTGATTGTGCTTTATAGTACACTTTATGACTCGTAAATTAAATAATTAAAAAGGGCACAAATATAGAAATACACATTTAAATTAAATGACTGAAAAAAATATAACAAAAAAAGAATAAAATAAGTAATTAAATGTTTCAAAGAATGGGGGAAAAAATATGTCAATTACTTGCTGAAGTGCACGAAAACCAGCTATGTGTTTGATCTGAAATAACGTCTTACTCTCTCTATCTATACTGTGTATAAATAAATTAATTTAAATAATTTTATACATTTAGCTGATGCTTTTATCCAAAGCGACTTACAGTGCATTCTGGCTTAAAATTTTTACCTAACATAATATATAAATATATAAAGTATATTATATATTATTATGTAAAGTATAATATTATAAACTATAATATTGTATTGTGTTATAGTTATAGTTATTATATCTAAGTTGTCTGTCTGGAACGCAGCAGTAGGTTAACATCAATAAACAATAGTGTACTATAATTAAGAGCCATTCTATATCGTCAACATTTCAGCACTTGATAAATGGATAGCGACTCTAAGTAGCACTTAAAGCACAGCTAGGTGCGACTTTGTTAAGTGCATTGTTGGGAAACGCACGTGAAACAATAACGAACGATCGCAAAATTACTCGTAGAAAACGCTCTTAAGCTCTAAGATCAATCGTTATTGGGAAACCCAGCCCATAACATTAACATAATTATCGTATCAGTATTTCTAGCACAAGATCTGGTATCTGTTCCCATTTAGAGTCACACAGCTTGGGGAACATGGGGAATGATTTGATGGTTGCCTAATGCTCTTGTCCTCTTGTATAAACGTCCCTATGTTTGTTCTTCTCCATAGGTATGACTTCATTGAGATCCGGGATGGGAACTCAGACAGTGCTGATCTGTTGGGGAGACACTGCAGTAACATCGCACCCCCTGCAATCATCTCATCAGGCCCAGTTCTGCTCATCAAATTCGTCTCTGACTATGCCCACCAAGGGGCAGGGTTTTCGCTGCGTTATGAAATCTATAAGACAGGTAAGTGTGTGCTAACCAGGTGTAGTTTATCATAGGCAATGCAGTGTCAATGCCTCACCTGCTGCTCATGCATCTCTCCTGTGTGCTTAAAGCTAGAGTCTTCTGTTCAAGTGCTTGTACTAACAAAGCATTTAAACTGTGGGGAGAGTTCATGTGGGTCCATTGAGCCTGTAAAGAAAGCAGGATTCTGTGTTGATGCAACTGTCTCTCTTAGCACGTATCACAAATTCTTCCTTTCACACAGGCAACACATACCTCACCTTTTCCTTTATCTGCCCAGTACCCACCACTCCTTGCAGCATGGGCTGCTATGTGTCAAATCCCACCTGCCTGAGAAGTGTTGATTGGCTTTTGTCCGTCGGAGGGAAGAGTCCCTATTGGTCAGCGTGGTGTCATTGACAGCCCACCTATTTTATTACTTGTGATGTAGAAGTGTAGATTCGCTTTTTTAAACTGGAGGGAAAGGCTCTGAAGCAGGAAGACAGGATTACCATTTATGACAAGTTCTAAATGGCTTTTAAGGATTTGAGGGAAAAGCTGTTATTGGATCAAATGTGGTGGTCAGCATAAGCTCCTTTCCTCTGGAGTATTTTTATCGCTGGAGGTCATTGCAAGGTTATGCATCGTTCAGAAGTAAATTCTGAATGCCTTTCAAATTGCAATTGAGTTATTTCATTTGAATTTAATTCAAATTGAGGTAGCAAACAGGATGCATACTTGCAATTTGAATGTGAATGTAAGGAAGTAAAATGAAAATGAATTGAAATTTTTATAACTGTAATTTTTAACAACTAGTGCTGCAACGATGCGTCGACGTCAACGATTATGTCGACTACAAAAATACGTTGAAGTGTGTGAAATGCGTCGACGCTTCACACCGTTTACATCTCGCGTAATGGCATATTGGGAATGGAGAAAGTTGCATTCTATCACAAAAACCGAGACCACTGTTATCAAAAGTATGGGAATACTTTAAACAGAGGCCAAATAAAATGGCCCTTTGTTCCATTTGCAAAACCGATATGGTGTACAACGGCAGCACAAATGCGATGCACGAGCACCTCAGAGGAAAACATCCTGGCGCTCTCCGGTGTTACGGTTAAACTGGTTACCGTGTGATCTACTGACCAACTTCAGGTCTCTGCTGCAGATGTGATGGAACGGCCGCAGCAGATTCGGCGATTCTAAAAGCACAAACTGATGCGATATTATTAAGTGTCTAATAAACGCAGACTTGCTCATTGCATGATTCTGATATTCTTATAAAGATTACAAGTTATTGGCATGATCACCTGTGTCTGTTTTCGCGTGCGCGTCGCGACCGCGTCACTTCCATTACGAGCGCGCATACCGCTCGCCTACATTGGAAATAACACACTTGTGAATGTCTGAACGGCCCCTTAAAAGACAGCGCGCCATGAGACAACAGTCACAAACCACCGAGCTACCCCGAATCAGCTCAAGAGCTCTGGAAACCATGCTAAACCATAGCAGAACCCTGACTACATTTTATGGTTTGTGATGCTAAAGAACATTTCATGACGTCTCAGACAACTGTAAATTTGTGGCTAATGTGGTTTAATTATGAACGCTATAGTAAACGCATATTTACCATAGTAAAATAATTTTCTTTGCCTCTTTATTTTTGTATACTGTAAAAACTTCAACCACATTGGTTGAAAATGAATAAAGGTTGAAATATTATATTAGAAGTTGTACTTATATTTTTTGTAAAGTTATCCAAAGGATTCATTAGCTAATCAAAAAAGAACATTAGATTAATTATTTATTGTAATAAAAATAATCGTTAGAGTAGTCGACTAATCGAAAAAATAATCGTTAGATTAGTCAACAGAAAAAATAATCGTTAGTTGCAGCTCTATTAACAACAAAAGCAAAGTTTATCTAGACAAGCTTTATATTTTTCCTCGAGTCTCATTTGGAATTTTTTAGAGAAAAGTTGACTAAAGTAAGAAAGTGGATAGATGGATTGGTAGGTGGATTGGATTGAGTCGATTGATATTATATTATAATTTTGAAAAGTTTATAGAAAAATATAGTTTATTTATTTCTTCTAAGGTGAAGTAACATTTTGTTTATACAGAAGGCATATCCTGCAATTAATTTTTTTTATTTTGTTTTAATTCATACTTCCTGTAGGGTGACAACTTTTAATTTACAAATGAAAAAGAAACAATTCTTCAATTCTAAACCCTGATCAATCAAAATGTAAGATGCACTGATGTTATTGGTGGTCCGCGCAACTGCCCATTTTATTTTGTTTTGATTATTTGAATATTCTATATATATATAAAAAAATAGAAACATTATATATATATATATATATATATATATATATATATATATATATATATATATATATATATATAATGTTTCTATTCTTTTTCTGCTAAAATCTTTGCAGTGATATAATGCCCTCTGAGCAGCCAGATTTACTGTAGCTGACCTCTGGTGACTTTTTATACTATACGATTACTCTCTCCTTCACGGAGCCTGATCGACACACACCGGCACAAATTCAGATCAAAGCGGCTGCTGGCAGGCTAAATAAACAGCATGGAGACATCCCTTGTTCCTTTTTCAATCTTCTGAAAGCATTCCGGGAATGCCTCTTTAATTGACTCCTGATCTACCCTCCCCTGAGGTCAGCTGGGGCAGGGCAGCTGGGGTTACTAACAAACATGTGTGTTGGTCTTTCCTCTTAGCTCCCCACAGTAGTGTACTGGGACAGCCGTAAAGAGCAGCTGTCATGAAGCTGGAGGAAGGAATTGGTCGGAGATGAGTAGTTAGTACTTTGCAGTTGGTGGGTTCAGGTCTTCAGAGGAGATTTGCTTCTGAGGGACTGAAAAACAAAAGCAAGTCTTTCATGAGATCCACCAGATGGACGACAAGCTAAACTAACTCAGTGTGGACACCCGATGTTGAGAGATCTCAGAACACTTTATTGCGAACAGAGCCCCCACACCTCCCGCTTTACGGAGGAAGTGATGACACAATCTGTTGAGTGTGATCTGATAGTGTGAGAGCTCCATAGCAACCTGGCTAACACCGCGCAGAGGTACGAACGGAGACAGTGATGAACACTATAACAACGGCAGGTCGCAGGTTTTTTACATCATAAACAAGAAATAATGATGAGACCCATTGGCTTGTGGAAGCTCGCAGTTGCCATGACATTAGCAAGATCTCATTATATTCAGAGGATGCATGTGAAAATGTGTGGGAGTGTGTGTGTGGATGTGTGCGTGATCAAACACTAAGGCTACGTTCACACTGCAAGGCTTAATGCTCAATTCCGATTTTTTTTAAAAAATAGATTTTTTTGCAAGGCCGTTCACATTTCCAAATAAATGCAACCTTTTGTGATCTCCTGTGTGAACGTGAAATGACCCAGAAGTGACCCGCATGTGCAGAAGAGTACTCAACGCTCAACGACGTCACTCGTTGTTTGCGGAAGTAGCTAACGTTAAACATGGATGTCAACAACAGTGTAGTCAACAGCGGAGCTCTTTTTGCAATATTAAAGTTATTTTCCCAACGGAGCCAGCACAATTACAATCTTCTCGTTTTAAGAAGAAAATTAAAAAGAAGGAGGAGAGCAAGGTTTTTGGCCATGGCGTTTTGTGGAGCAGTGTTAGCAACGTCGGTACAGAGAACCGTGTGGGTGCGGAGTCGCATCCAGGAGTGGTGGGATACTGATGTGAGTGGCTTCACTAATACAGAATTCATCAGTTTATCTTCTCGTTCCCGCCTACTTCAATGCAGAATTATGACGTTTGTAGCGTATCAATGACGTACGGGTCAGATACATGTGGCCTGGCCGTTCAGACGGAGGTCGCATTTCAAAAGATCGGATATGTATCTGATTCAGGACCACATACCCAAGTGGCCTGGGTCACATTTGAAAAGATCGGATCTGTGTCGTTCAGACTGTCATGAAAAGATACAGGTCGCATAGGGGCAAAAAAATCGGAATTGGGACGTTTCAGCCTGCAGTGTGAACGTAGCCTAAGACAAAGAGATCTTTTTTTGTTTTTACTGAATTTTGATAAATTTGAAGAAGTGTGTTTGTTTATGGCTTAATGATTTGGTGTTATATAAAGATTTGTATTTTTGTTTAAAAAGTGTAAATGTGTATATATACCATTCAAAAGTTTATGGTCAGTTTTTTATAAATAAATTAATACTATTCGACTTTTAAAAAGTAAAGATAATTATAATGTTACAAAATATTTATTTTTCTAATCTTTTCTTTTGAGCTTTCTATTCATCGAATAATCGTGAAAACTGATTTTCTACAAAAATCTATTTTCACCATTAATAATAATAACAAATGTTTCGTGAGCAGCAAATCAGCATATTAGAATGATTTCTGAAGAATCATGTGACATTCAGTCAAGACTAAAGTAATGATGCTGAAATTTCAGTTTTGCCATTACAGGAATAAATTACATTTTAAAATAGTTTTAATTGTTTCATAATAATATTTCATTATATTTATTTTTATTTATTTATTTTTTTTACAATATTTTGATCAAATAAATGCAGTACTGCTGTATGTTTATTCTAATTGTATATTAATAAAAGAAAGAAAGAAAGAAATTTAGTAAAAGAGAGAGGAGAAATTATACAAAAAGGAAAATACAAAACAGCAGCAGCAACTGAAACACACCCCAGAATCCAAATGTTGTGCAACTGTTGTTTATTTGTATTGGTGGTGAGTGTACTGGACATGTCCTGGCGTGGCTAGGAAAGTTTTCTCTAGCAGTGATAGGGATCTTGGGTAAATACACAGCCTGGAGGTGTGTCCGCCTTGTGTTGCACAGCCTGCTGGGTGGAAACACCACATCAATTCCCCAGCGCCTGATGCACACAGGAAATCAGTACCCTGTTGCCCTTGAGCTGCCCGACAGCTACCTGTGCCACCACGCTTGGGGATTCAGCCGCTGCCCTTGAGAGTAAAATGATGTGTTATTTCTTCAGCTGTCTGAAGCTTTGGCCAGCTCCTATCTTGCAGAATTAATGTGCGTAGTAGGAAGAGCTCATGGGAAAACACCCCGAAACAAACATTTATTTTCAAATGGTCAACATCAGGCATCCTCATTATTCTGTTTAGTTGCTGCATTCAGAGTGTTAGAAAGCCCAGTGACCTTACATTCTGACTTACATCTGAACCTCATTCATAATAAGCACTTAGATTACTCAACCACACACTTAACCACATGATTCTGTTGCCACAGTTACAATATAAATACTCTCAGCCAATCAGGTCTTCATCAGTGGAGTTCTAGAATAGGCAATTACAGCTCACAACGCAACTGTCCTACAGTCATAGTGATGCTCATCTAGTAGTCACTGCATCACTTTCACTATTAGAATTATAGTGACCAGACCAGACCAATTAAATGTGTTTTTTTTTTTTAATTCAAAAAAGATGAATAAAATTGTGACGACTTTTTATAATGTTACAAAAGATTTCTATTTCAAATCAATTGTGTATTTGAATATTTTATTCATCAAAGAATCCTGGAAAAAAATATTAAGCACAACTGTTTTCAATGTTGATTAGACTGATAAGATTTTATAAGAATTTGTTCTTGAGCAGCAAATCAGCATAATAAATTATTTATGAAGGATCATGTAACCGAGTGATGATGCTGAAAATTCAAATAAAATTGTCATCACAGGAATAAATGACATTTTAAAATATATTCATAGACAGACATGGTCACTATGAATCGTTGTTGTTGTGGAAAAGGAGTTTGTGACATTTCTCGCTTTGCGTTTTGTCCATGGAATCAAATGAAACAAATGCTGAACAAATGAACAAAAAAAAAATTCAAATATTAAGATAATGGCAAACTTTGCTTAAGTGCAAGTGATTTTTAATTGCTAGGAATCCCCATACACATATTCATAAACAAATGTGCACATCTGCATTATTGCACATGTAATGTATGTTGTATGGCTTAGATCAAAATCATGCCAGCATACCTCACACATATAGTATACTGTAATCTCTTACACACATACACACCATTCACTCATCCATGACAAACATTCCTATTCTACCCAGCAACATTTCTTAATAACAGCCCCCCTTTTCCCTCTGGCCACAGACAGACCAAGCCATACACGCCAATCCCGACGCTAAGCCTCCAACGCACAAGACGCAGCTTTCCCTTGCTGGAAGAGGGATGGGGGGAGAGTTTCCCCATCTTTCTGCTTTCTTTTACCATGCTCACTAACATGAATTAATGAGAGCCAATAAAAAAGCTGATGGCGTCTGGGTTACTCATGCATACTTCAGGCAAGTACAGTAGCAGCTCAGCGGGGGGTCTGGCATACTGTCTGCCCGTCTGAGATGGCGTGAGTATGAGGGGTCAGCGCATGACTGGCAGGGTCTCATACACTCAAATATACGCTCTGATATATGCACACACATACAGACAGCCCGTCTGAGAAGTAAGCTGTAGTAAAGCATAATGTCACCACTGCAGGGTAAAGGCGTGTGACAGCACAACTGACCCAGTAATGGAGGGAACGTGCCCGTCTGGCTGTTTTCACACAACTGTGTTTATGTGCTATTAAAGTGACAAGGAAAGAGGGGAAATAAAATGCAACGATAAAAGGAAAAGACAATTCACAAATGGGATTAATTTTCAATTAATAATACAAATAAAATTAGATAAATAACTATTTATTTAATAAATAAGTGTAAAAAAATATTTAAAAGGTTATTTTTATATTTCTTTACTGAATAATTATTAATAATTTATTATTACTAGTAGTAGTAGTAGTAGTAATACTAGTATCACAATTCTAGTAAACAATGAGATCTCAAAATCATTAGATTTTCATAGTGCGACCAAAAGTCTAAATATGAACTCAAACATTTCATATCAAATTCTTGGATTGACATCTGGTACAAACTTTATATTAAATTAAATATAAATGTAATTTTACCCAATGCATGAAAGGGCCATTAATTTTGGTTTTAGATTTACTTAATGTCTGTGATTGAAATTAATTTGATCCCCATTTCCAAAAGAAGAATTATAAGTAAGCCTAAGTACACTTTGCAAAATGTAACATTGCTAAAGAGAAGCTGTGTGGACAGGAATAAGATGCTGGATCAGTCCCTGTCTTTGTGCTGGGAATTGTTTTAGAGCTGTGTTTCACCCATGTAAACATACTGTGTGTAATGAGCTATTTATATCACTGATCACTGCAAATGGGAGAAACAATAAGGAAAGAGAGCATGTGTGTGTTACAGAGAAATACTGTAACATTCAAACATGAGATGTCTGCAAGCAGGTACTAGTGGAAATGCATGATCATTAGCCAAGGATGTGAGTCCGACACATTTATACATGCACACACATACACATGCGGGCCTTGAACAGATGTAGTGTGCTGTATTAATGCAGGAGGGTGTAATATTAACCCTGGCCTGCTGTCTCTAAGGGACCTGACTCTCTCAGCTGTTTGGGTGCCAGACAGGTCCTGGTTTCCTGTGTGTTCCTGGGTGCACGAGCCAAAGCGACCCTATTTAAGGGGGCTTCAGGCCCCCTTGTCTAACATATTAGCCTCCCTAAAAATATGTGATTAACGCAGCTGTCACCACCAAACTCTATGGAAGCTGGTTACAGCCTTAGAAGAAATAATATAAAGGAAATTGTAAGCTAAAGTTGAAAAAAAATAAACATTTATGCATTTGGCAGTGTATTCAGTTTGTGTATTCCCTGGGAATTGAAACTTTGACTATAATGTTTCTAGCTCCATTCATAAATGTTTGAGCTATAGGAATGCACTCAATAAAATAAATTCACATTGTGAGATATAAAGTCAAATTTACAAGTTATAAAGCCGCGATAGTGAGATTTAAAATTGCAATTATGAAAAATAAATGTTTGTGGTATTAAAGTGTATTAAAGAGGAAACTAATGCAGTGACAAAGGGAAAATGCACCTTTGAGATTAATTCATAATAATACAAATAAAATATAATAAACCAATAATTAAAAAATAAATACTTATTTAAAAAATGCTATTAACAAAAATAAGCTATTACATAACAATTCATAATTAATAATACATAAATAAAAGCAGTTTAATTTTAATTACTCTTCTAGAAAAATTGTTGCAATTACTAATAGTCCCAATTTTATTTTATTTTTTTACTCTGAGGTGGCTATGATGAATCCATCTGTGATCATGTCAGACCCTTAATTAAAGTTTGCACTTATGTGATCTTCATCTGATGTTTACTGAAAAGTGTATCTGTATACAGTCATCGAGTCCAAAACATGGCACAGATTGGACTATTGATATTTTACCCCCTCAGCCCCTGACAGCTCCTCAAACTATCTCTCTTACTTTCTCTCTCATCTGTACTTTTATTTTTAAATAATGCGAGTGGCACTTCCTGAGCCTCAAACTTAGATCCTTTGAGATTACAGGAAAATATCAAGGGACTTCATGTGCTGACTGCATGTGTGGTGTGTCGATATGTGTGCATGTGTTTGCCCTTCTGTGCATTAGTATGAGCAGTGTGACTCTGCATACCTCTGAAAAGGTGGCGTTACACATAAAGATGCTGTGCATCGTGTCAAATGCTGGTGTGTAGGACGTGTGTCACGGCTGAAGGTGAAGCATGTGTTAGCATACAAGGAACACTAACTCTGTTATACAAGGCCAAAAACTATCCAACATAGGCTTAATAACAGCTTGAAACTATACAGGTGCATTAATCAAAATGCATTAATAAATCCAAATTATATAAAAGTCTAAAATATAGAAATGGTCTGTTATAAAGAATGCTGTCTATGGGACTCCATTCGGTTAACCTTTTTATGGATACGTTTATTACAAGGACCATCTGAATTAACTGTTTCGCTGGAATGAATCAAGACTTTTCAATGCTAAAATTGAAGAGAGTGAAAAATTGTATTTGCTTTTACAGCTCTGTCACAAAGTTAAACTGAGATGCATGTCATAGAACATCATGTCCTAAAATGACACCTTAACATACAGTATGTCTGTCTATGTCACAGAAATCTCTCCTTCATTGGACACAAACATGCAGCATGAGAATCGCTGAGTGCCGTCCCAGACTATAGCGGGAGCTGAATATTGACAGCAGTTGCAAGGATGGGAAATCATTCTAATTCAACACTTTTGTAGATGAACGATTTTTCTGTGCAAATTTAAAGCTTCACTTTGATGAATTTTCCGCTTTTTTATTTACATCAATATCTTTTTTGTCAGAAAGCTAACCGAGTGTGTCTGTTTCTCTGTGTGTGATAGACAAAAGAAAGCAACTAATGTGTTCTCAATTCCAGTCCTCGCGCCCCCCAGCTCTGCATAATTTGCACGTCTCTCTGTTAACACACCTGATTCAGATAATCTGCTCCTTAGAAGTGAGCTCTGTGCATGAACTGTGTTCCCATTGACATGATCCCTACACAGTGTTCACTGCTCCCTACTCCCTGAGCAGGGGAAATCTGTTGAAGTTTACATCACTTCGTAACATTCATTCACGGATTTGCGCTGCACAACGTCTTCACACACTGACAAGTGTGGCAACATATACCTCTGTAAATAAATGCAATTTAAATTCACATCTTGCACACTACAATAGACTTTGAATGGAACATATGTTCACTTCAAACTGGAATCATGGCAGAATATCCTGTGATGTCCACTTCGCAGGGCACTTACGTTCAAATAGAACAAACATTTGAAGCCATAAGAGAAACATACAAAATGTGCAGAGCAGGGTGGCGCAAGGACTGGAAATGAGAACCGTTGACCTAGAACAAGTCCACTCTGTGAGATTTTGGTCAATACAAACACATAATGTCTTACATATGCACGTAATGGTGCGTTTCAGCTGCTGTAATCACATATTTTGTGATTTCTCTTCTTCCAGGCTCCGACTGTTCCAGAAACTTCACAAGTCCATCAGGTGTGATCGAGTCACCTGGATTCCCTGACAAATACCCCCACAATCTGGAGTGCACCTTCATCATCATCGTCCCTCCTCACATGGATGTCACCCTCACCTTCCTGACTTTTGACCTGGAGAACGACCCCTTGCAAGGCTCAGAGGGCGAGTGCAAGTACGACTGGCTGGAGGTGTGGGACGGCCTCCCGCAGGGTGAGTCTAGATGTTGTAATCCTGAAGAATTCTGTTTGGATTTACAGTCGGGGTTTGGATTAGACCGCTGTATTCCAAAGTCCAGACCACCCGTGACTTTAAGAGGATTGCATTTCCCATTCCCTCTGACCTCATTGTCTGCTTTGAGATCAGTATGTTGCATGTCTGCCATACGTAATTTGGTCACTTAATGATTTCTAATACACATACCATTCACTATCACACTACTGTATGGGCCATCTGGTTGGTTTATCCACCAGTCTATACAGCTGTTCGCTCTTGCCCTGTGACATGCACCACCCGTCTGTTGGCCGCTGCGCTTGCAGCTCCACCGGTATGAAGCTCAGTCACATTGCTGTCGTGCTGTTACTGCGGCTGCCACTGGAGCTATTTTAGTAGCAAGCGTCAGCAGATGAAAGTGGAGTACAGGGCCTTGTTTTGCCTTATCTAGCCCAGGCGGGGCCAAGAGCCCATATTCTTCTGCACACAAGGTTGGAGGAGATGGAGGATGGGGTAACAGCAGCCATGGTAGCCTTTATCAGGAAAGTGAAAATGGGGCGTGAATAACACTGCAATAGGATTTAATCCTTGTCTGGAACAGTGCGCTTTTGAATACACTCTTTACCCCCAGCTGTCTTATTAATGCTTCAGCCCTGAGACCCCCATACTGCCCCCACCCTCGCCCTTCTGCCTCTGGGTTAGGCTTCATATTGTAGCACTGCACACGCAAATATAATCAGACAAACAATAACTGTAGACACTAAAACACAACAGTATATTTAAGGTGGTCTAATAAATCTAACCAGCTTGACCAAGATTATCAGGTTCACCAGCTAGTAGTATTTTTTTACATTTCTCTGACATATTTTCCACCATATTTTCATTATTAATAAATAAGAACATATTAATTTTCCTTTTAAAAATACATATAATTATATTCATTTGGGTAATATATTCTTTTATAATATACCCCTAATTTTAGACTCAGAAGTAAAACGTTTTCTGTGAATGTGCGAGACTTGGGCCTGATTGTATTTACCTTTATTTATGAAAAGTGATTTTTGAGGAGGGCTGTAAACAACTTTCGAAAAGCAAGATTCACACACACACACACACACACACAGATAGTGTCCTGATCAAAGTAGTATATAGTAGCCATCTGATTCGATCATCAACACCATCAAAGGCGAGAAAAAGAGTTATTTCAAGCTAGCCTTTGAGAGCACTTGCGGTATTTAAGCCCCTTCCTCTCCAAAAGAGAAGAAAAATCAATGTACTTGATTGATACAAGGCTATTTCATCCATCCGGTACTGTGTGTGTGTGTGTGTGTGTGTGTGTGTGTGTGTGTGTGTGTGTGTGTGCGTGCGTGCGTGCGTGCGTGCGTGCGTGCGTGTGTGTGTGTGAGAGTGAGAGTGCCTATGTGTGTGTCAGGATGGACGATTGATTCATTACAGAGAGACAGCAGCCTCTCTACAGCATTACTTCCTGACCAAACTTAATCACATACATTTGTTGAAAGGTAAATGCCCCAGAATTCAGAGAAATGGTGTTCTATAGATTGTAGGCACATAAACAGAATAACAAGTCTTATCTTATAAGTGGCTGGCCGGAGCAAAATGGGACCTGTTCACATCCCAGCACTGAGAAACCATCTACACTGTTTTGCAGTGGGACCTCTGATTGGGCGGCATTGCGGTACCAAAATCCCCTCTGAAATACAGTCATCCACTGGTATCCTCTCTCTGTCCTTTCACACTGATATGGCCGTGGCCAAAGATGGCTTTTCTGCCCGTTACAACATGACTCTCAAGGAGGTCAATGACAGTAAGTGATGTTTTTCTTTTAGCTTTGAAACTGAAATGTTGATCTAGCTACCAATACGAAAAAAATGTAGTTTACTAGTAATAAAAAAGTAGCAAACTAAATTGAAGCTACTTAAGAAGAATGTATTTTTAAAGATACATTTACATAAGCTAAACAAAATAATTCAATATGATTCAATAAAATGATTCCGAGAACAAAGTTCAACCCTGCTGTTTATTTGCATGTCTGTCTTTTATCTCAGATTTAATATTTAATATAAGAAAAACTCTGTGCTCTTCAGATTTCCACTGCAGTAATGCTCTTGGCATGGAGCCAAACAAGATCAGTGATGATCAGATCTCTGCGTCATCCTCCTTCTATGATGGCCGATGGTCCCCAAGACAGGCTCGGCTTAACTTTGAAGATAACGCTTGGACGCCCAATGAGGACAGCAACAAAGAATACATCCAGGTGAGGTTTCCTCTCTCTCATTTGCGTTTCTGTAAAAGGGAGAGAACAGGGAACAAGTTCCCATCCCTCTCAACTTACTTACATGCATTGTGGAATCTCAAAAGTCTTGTGAATGGACAAGTGGATTTGAGATGTCTAGTTCTGGAAGGAAGTCGGCCGAGGTTAGGTGCCTTCAGAATGAGACTCATTACTTTTGGTGTTACTTTAAGTGGTGTGTCGTATTTGTGTCAGGATGCTGCTGAGTTGTGGGCTTCTGGTAGAGCAGCTGTTGTGTTGTGTTAACACCTGACACCACTGTCTCGCTCTCAGGGTCCACGGCACAGACATCCATCTTGACAAACAGCTGTCGTAAATGCCAACATGCCCAAGGACCATACTTCACCCAGACGCTTTGGCTCTTTTGTGTGTGTGTTCAGAATAAGAGAGGTTGTTCTGTTTTAGGTGTGAACATGCAGCTGAGATCCGCATACAATTGATATTCATCGATTCATCCACGGTTTCAGGGTAAATTAACTGCTGAAGTTACCTTAAACGAATGCTGTGGGCACAATACGAGTTAAGATCTTCTGTTGAAAGCATCTGTGGCATAATGTTGTTTAAAATGAAAGATTATTTAGAGTTGTTCTTAACTTTTACCAAATTTTAGTTTAATTTACTTAAATTAAATTATTTATTTTATTTAGAAAAAATAACAGTTACAGTATGGCACTTGCAAGGGCCAATATTATATTATATTATATTATATTATATTATATGATATGATATGATATGATATTATATTATATTATATTATATTATATTATATTAATTATATTATATTATATTATATTATATTATATTATATTAATTTTTTCTGTTCAGTATTATGACCAATTAAACCAGTTTTTTTTTGTTTAGATTTTTTTGTTTTTGTGACTGAGAAAAGAGACTTCTGTGGTAATCGACATTATTCAACAGATGCTAATAATGGCGTTTAACTTGTATTAAACCCAAAACAATATTTAACATCTCATCAGATGTTCTCTTATGCTCTTTTCCCATTGTTTCTCTCCCTCTCTCTTTATTACTATTCATCAGGGACTCACTTCTCAGACATGGTAGGCTACATCTTTCTTTCTCTTTCTTTCTTTCTCTCTCTCTCTCTCTCTCTCTCTCTCTCTCTCTCTCTCTCTCTCTCTCTCTCTCTCTCTCTCTCTCTCTCTCTCTCTCTCTCTCTCTCTCTCTCTCTCTCTCTCTCTCTCTCTCTCTCTCTCTCTCTCTCTCTCTCTCTCTCTCTCTCTCTCTCTCTCTCTCTCTCTCTCTCTCTCTCTCTCTCTCTCTCTCTCTCTCTTTCTGGTCTCTGGGCGCATGGAAGGGTTGATGATGCACAGCCCGCTCTGATGGTAACAGCCACTTGATTGATGAGGGTCCTTTCGTAGGAATAAATAGTTAGCAGCACTCCTGGGTTCTATTGATTTTTTTGTCTAGGTGTGTTTCTCTGTGGCCCTAAGCAGCTTTATAGAAGGTTCTAGGTGTGTGTGTGTGTGTGTGTGTGTGTGTGTGTGTGTGTGTGTGTGTGTGTGTGTGTGTGTGTGTGTGTGCTCGTATCTGTGTGTGAAAGCCACACCTGTCTCTCTGACAGATAACAAACGTTGCAGTTTTCCCGCTCATGTTCAGATGACATCCCACTGAGCAGGGAGAGCCGAGGATCATGGGTAACAGCCCTCCTCTAGGACAGGAGCTGAATGCCTGATTCACAGTTCTATCCATCTTTCAGCTCTTCCCTCTATCTCATTTCTCTCACATCCCTCTCTTCTTCTGCTTCATTACTCATCTCACTCTCTCATCATCCTGATTTTAGTGGGGATTGTTAAGGAAACCAAAACAATATAAAAACGTTTTCCTTAAATAAATAAAAGTAAAATAACTGGAAAATCAAACACTAAAATAATATGTTCATGACTCCAAAACAAACTGAAATGTACCAGAAAATCTAAAATCTGAAATCTAACAAAAAATGTTAGTTTGGTTTAAAATTTTACACAGTATACTGTTACACTAGATGGCTCTGAGAAATGTGATACTTAAAATAATTTAAACATTATTTAAATGTTTATTTATAGTTTTAGTATAATTTAATGTTATATTCTATCCTTTAACACAGTGACTTAATTTTAAAAGGGCAAAAATATTTAAACTTAAATTAAAAAATATACAATATGAAATTATTAAAAAACGTAAAAACAATCATAGAGTGACAACTTAAAAGGACATACTAATAATGTATCTCTCTCTCTCTCTCTCTCTCTCTCTCTCTCTCTCTCTCTCTATATATATATATATATATATATATATATATATATATTTATTTATTTATTTATTTATTTATATGAAAAATGACAAAATATTAAAAACTTAGTTAACATATTTACAACTAAATCTTCGTTAAAATTTCTTGTCCTAAGCATTAATCTTTTTTGTACGCAACATTTGTCAAACATGCGAATTCGTCTGTCCACACTAGGCATCAAACTGTGATATGACAATCACAACCAATCTGAAGATATTTGCAGATAGTTAAAACACTTTAATGTGGACCATGATTTTGGGTGGATGGGGCTACCCAGCACAACCCCCAGAAATAGAAACTAAGAGATCGAAAATATGTCCTGTCACATTTAATTACAACAAAAACCCTAATCGCAAAACACAGATTTAATACAATTTTCACCTTTTTTTTTCTCCTTAGGTGGACCTGCACTTCCTGAAGGTCCTGACCGGCATCGCCACTCAGGGTGCAGTCTCCAAAGAGACACACAAGTCCTACTTTGTCACCACTTTTAAGCTGGAGGTCAGCACTAACGGAGAGGACTGGATGATCTACCGCTATGGCAAGAACCACAAGGTATGATCACGCGGGAACGGCACATTTGAGAATGTGTGAGAGATAAAGCAGTCAGTTGTTCTCTGTTATAGAGATGTGTCAAGTAATGTCAGACGCTGTGTGTGTGAGATTCAGAGGGCCAGAAAAGATCTGAAAAGACAAAAGCTGATGACATAATTTACTTGTATCTGTAGTTTCTGTGGAGGGTTAGTTGACATGCTGGTTCTCCTAGCTTAACAGCTAAGACTTCCACAAGAAAGACTATGCTGGTCTAGCACAAACCAGCCTGGAAAGGCATCAAAATTCATGCCAATCGAGATGCTCTTTTTGGAAGATTATTAAGGTGTAGGCTAATAGGAGGCAGAACTCCATTATTAGAAACCAAGTGAATTTGAGCAAAAACAGTCTTTATTCTAGACCTGTACAGTGCACACACAAACAGTGTGTAACTTTGAACTTTAATGTGCTATTTATATTTGATTTGGCCCTTGGTGTGATTAAATAATCCACATTTTAAGTTACCTGAAAATAGTGTTTTTTTTTTGTTTGTTTGTTTTTTGTACAGTGTTGTAACCAAGGAATTCTATAAAAGTAATTAAAAAAAAATCAAAACAGCTCAAGTCTCTGTTATAATATAATATAATATAATATGAAAAAATGAAGCAGATATTGCTCATGAATTCCCTTTTTGAGGCAAGGTTTTGAGGTTTTGTCTGCAAGCATTAAGGTATTCAATATTTGCAGCGACTCCTTTGGCACATGTCATTGTCTTTCTATGAAACCTGTAAACCTGCATTCACCGGTTCTAACTATATAGCAACACCAAATCTATAGCAATGCAATTATTTAGCATTTATTATAATTCAAACAAATGGCTTTCCCTACTCAGTTTGTTGTGTGTTCTGTACACGGCATAGTATTTCTTCTGCGCGGCCGCTAAGCAATAAGAACATGGGTGATAAGGCCTGTGTAAAACTAATCGTCCCATGTGGTACATGCCTCTAATCTTCATTTATTAACAAATCCCCTGGAAATCCTGTATGGAGTTGATTGCTTGACATAGGAGCATGTGAAAGCTCTGATGTTAGCGTGATGATTTTGGAAGAATTTGTAAAAAACATCAGCCTCCACTGAGAATAACCTGCCAGATATAACCCCATACAGCACTAACTAGCATTTGGGTCTTTAGCCCCGGACCCCCTGCTGGAATAGCCTCTGTCTTTAATCTTCCAGAAAATCTCCGAGCTCAGTCCTCCCTTAATGTGCTCAGTGTTTTTACGGCTTTGGTTTCAGTTCAGCTAAGCTTTGTTAAGATGTCTGGCTATGTCGGAATGGGAGATTCACGCCTTATGGGAGGTGTGACCGGTCAGTGTCCATTTAGAAATGGCACTATTAAGTAATGTACTGTTTATTCATATGCCTGGAAGTAATATATATATAAAAGTTGGTAGTTATCTAGCAAGATGCCTCACTCATGCAGACAAAATGCATCCAGTCATAGCTTTTTTAATATCGCCTATAGATTAACAGGAAATAGCATGTTGGGATTGAAATGAAATGTAAATCTGCAATACTGTAAACCGTTTTGTATGTGAGTATCATGTAAATGAATTCTGAGTCAGGCAGGTTATTATTTTTCAGGGCTGTGCGGTGATGGTTTGGGTTGATATCACCACATCAGGCTCTCATTGGTCTTAAATGATGATGGTGGAGGTGTGTGTATCCCTGGACACTGACTGATTGTGTGTGTTTATGGACAAACAGGAAGAGCTGCTGAAGAGATCACTGTAGGCTGGTGGCTGATAGTGTTTGTTGTAAGTGTGATATCAGCAGAGGTGGGGATAATTTCTTCTCAAACTGTCTCAGCTACTGTGGCAGGTTTTCAGTTCACTATTGATTACCTGCAGCACACTCATTCAGTCACTACTAAATCAGATCTGATAAGATCACACACACACACACACACACACACACACACATACACACAAATCAAAACCTTCCTTTGTGCTGCATATATAGGAAGCTACAGTAGAAGACAGCATCCTAACTGAAATGTAACCTTATAAGTTCCATTACATATAACTGATTTTCAACATACACAGAAAAAAATAATTAAAATTAAGACAATTTTTTTCATTAAAAATAATTTAAAGATTCAAACAGACTTTGATATTATCAAATTGCTGTGCTAACTACTAATATACTAATAAGCATAAACATATGCCATTTTTAATTAGCTTGAACATTTGTTGAGACTTTTCAGTAAGATTTTTTTAAAGAAATTAATTATTTAATTCAACAAAGGTTCATTTAACTGAATTAACTTTAAAAGATTTCTATATCAAATAAATACTGTTCTTTTTAAGAACAGTTAAAAATTCCCTTTGTATAGGGAAGTCGTGGCCTAATGGTTAGAGAGTCGGACTCCCAATCGAAAGGTTGTGAGTTCGAGTCCTGGGCCGGCAGGAGTTGTGGGTGGGGGGAGTGCATGTACAGTTCTCTCTCCACCTTCAATACCACGACTTAGGTGCCCTTGAGCAAGGCATCGAACCCCCAACTGCTCCCTGGGCGCTGCAGCATAAATGGCTGCCCACTGCTCCGGGTGTGTGCTCACAGTGTGTGTGTGTGTTCACTGCTCTGTGTGTGTGCATTTTGGATGGGTTAAATGCAGAGCACAAATTCTGAGTATGGGTCACCATACTTGGCTGAATGTCACTTCAATATTTTTTTTTTGTGTGTTTTTTTTTTTGTTTTTTCACTTTAACTTTCTATATATCAAATAATCCTGAAAAAGAAATGTATCATGGTTTCCACAAAATAAATAAATAAATATTGAGACTGCAAAAAATTCAGCTTTGCCATCACATTTTGCAATTTTTCTTACTGCATTTTGTATCCAATAAATACAGCCTTGTTCAAAACTTTTAATAAGAAACTTTTTTTAAGGATACATAGACTGTTGCCTTAGAATTTGACCAAAAAAGGCAGCATATTTATACCAATTTATACTTACTGAAACAGCTTTATAATCGTGAGGGCAGCTATAATGTCTTAATATACTGTTTAGCTCTTTTTGAACAGAATTACAAATTCCCTTCCCTTTTGGTGTAAACATAGCACACAGAAACACATGCATTTACAGCCAATCCCACAACTGTGTCGTTTCCACACACTCCCTCCTGAGACTGTATCTGATAAAGCCATCAAAATAACGACAGAAGAATTTATGCTATTTTCACAAACATACTGTTTCAAATCGCAAGGTGGTCAAAGGGTTTTAATTCCATTTCCACTGGTGGGGAAAATGAGCGGGTCCCTTATGTAAGGTCCCACACCTACGCTTAAGGTCAATGTGACCGTTTAAAGTAGCCTTGTCACTAACAGAGATCATCATGAAGGTCTGGTAAATTCCTTGCTGTTTTACAGTACCATCAAGGGGAGTTATAGAGAGAGAGAGCATATGGTATGTGTGTTAACGTGTAAAATCCTAAGGCAAAGCAACAGAGAGCACTGTCGTGGGAGATGACATCAGCTCGGACTTCAAAACAGCAGCCTGACAGATCTGTCCATCTCAGTAGATTCCTCCGCTTCACATGGAGCACGTGGATAATGGAAGACCGCTGCCAGATCCCGGGAGGACTCCTCTGTTCTTTGGGAATGTACCACTGAGGGTTTAACCTTTAGTGATGTCATAGACTAGGAAATAGATGCTCTTTGAGTTGGGTTGTCTGCATTTAAAGCACAACCAGAGTGTGTGACGGTGGAATGTGTTCAGTGACGCGAGGAAACCGTTTCACACATACTCAAACAAAAATACACAGTTACCGTCTTTAGTGGGGTCGTGCAAATGTGGTTTTCATTCACTGTGACAAATGGTCATTTTAGAGGAAACATTTACACCACTGAGGGTCATAAAACTCATCGTCTGTTCTTCCAATTACTGTGTGTACCGATTCCAAGTTGACTTAAAGCGGCAGTGTGTCATTTTTATGCTCCTAGTTACACCAAAATAGAAGCAGAATTGCAAAAATGATGCACGTTTGAGAAAGTTGTTTGGAAACACTTCTACATCTGCTAGTTTCCTTGAAAAGACAGTAGGATTTTTCCATTGGCATTTAGCTTATTGCAGAAAACAAGCTCTGTGAGCAACAAAGAGTTATGAAACTTATTGGTTTTGTTTATCAAGATAATGCAGTCACAAGAAGTAAAAAGTGTGCATCAGGATGTAAACAGTACCACAGTCGCACAACTACTCACAACTCGTCACAACTCAAACTATCTATATATGAATATATGCATATGAACTAGTGAGTATATGAGTTTTCCTAAACATTGTTATTATTTTTAATGTTCCCTGCAACCTCTGTAGTCCTATTTAGCCACATGTTAGTATCCATCTGTTCCAAGACACGTCAAAGACATGTCAAAGGTAAAAAAAAAATAATAATAATTATGAGTGAGTTATTACTGATATATTTTATAAACATTTGAGCTTGTCTTAACTATGAGCATGTCAACCTTTTTTCAGCCCAAAAACCAATAAAAAAAGAACATTGCTGATGGAACCTGATATGCAAAAATACATATTTGCTGATTTTTTGCTGAGTCCTGCAGCACTCTATTGATCAAACAAAAACGAATCCTTCTACAAGTTGATTACTTGTTTGTGTGGATTAAACCGGGATAAGACAAACTGTTGTAACAGAAATTTCCAGTATTTTTTCAGAAACACAGGGTAAAGCAAGGAGGGAAGGCTTCCACATTCCAATCCCTTCAACTCAATCTCACATGCAAACTGGGAATTAAGAGGAAAGCAGGAACCAAATCAACACTTTTCACAGTTTTTTCTCCTCTGAACAGGTTCTCTTACGAGAGCTCTCTCGTACTGCGTCTTAGCTAAGACGCTACGGGAAAAGTCTCTTTTCACGAAATACTGAAGCAAAAAATTATCCTTAATTTTGTATTTTTGTAAAGCGCATTTGCAGCAGTACACAGCCATAGGCGAGACGGCTCGTTCGCTCATTGGCTTGTTCTGCGGCAACTGCACAGCCTATCGAGCGCGGGCTGATGCAACATCAGACCAATAAGGGCGCTTCGCGCCCTTCTTGCCACTTCCCGCCGAAACGGGTGTGGCCCAACCTATAAAAGGAGCTCGAAAAGGCTGACTCACCTGATTTTTCATCTCTTCAGCGAAGCTCACGCATCGCTGGATCACGGAGGAAGCAAGCGCCGTCTGAGAAAGCACATCAGCAGGACGAGCCATTCTGAAGCTGCTGGCATCGCCACCTTCCATTGCCGTTCCTGCTGCGCTATCCGGCGCCTATATCCTTTCAATCCTGTTATATACAAGCTGTTCTTTATGTGTGTGTGTGTGTTCGCCCTGCGACACACACTCGTAAAAGAGCTCGCGTCTTTTTTAAGATGCCTTCCTGCGGCTCGTCAGAGCCCCACTCAGCGAGGGAGACCGGTACGTCATCTGTGTCTCCTGCCTGGGTGAAGATCATGCAGCGCTCGCTCGCTGACGGCGGATGCCCCCACTGCGAGCTGTTGCCATGGTGACTCTGAGGACTCGCCTGGCCTTTTTCTCTGAGCCTGCATTCTCCGCTGCGCTGAGGCGCCGTAAAAGCATCGCTTCCAGCGGATTCCGGAACCGTCTTCAGCTCAACCGAGCTCGCCGGTTCGCCCTGCTTCACCGGCCCCCCCCTGCATCGCTTCCCGGTGGGCAGCGCCCGCTGTTTGCCGGCGCGTCGTCCGAGGAAGTCGATCTCAGGGCCGCGTCGGGGGAAGAGGACACGCGCTCTCTGCTGGCTTCGGGCAGTGATGGCTGGGCGAGCTCCGAGGATCTCGCGCCTTCTGCTCAGAAGCCCAGCAGACGAGCTGACATCGAGAAGGAGCCGGGGCGAATGCTCGTGTTGGCCGCGATGTGTCTCGGCCGCGAGTGGTTTGCACCAGCGCCCCCCCCTCTCGTTCCCGGCTGGATGGTATTTCCCTTTCGGATGAGCGTACTTCTCAAAGCCCGCCTCATTTCTTCCTGAGCTTCACGAAGAGGTGGCGAAGGCTTGGAACGCTCCATATTCAGCACGAACTCGTTCGTCTGTCTCACTAGCATTCTCCACACTGATGATGCTAAAAACAGGAACTACCACTCACTTCCGCCGGTGGAACAGGCGATAGCGACTGTTCTCGCTCTACTGGCCGTCGCCCCGCGCCGCGGGGACCGCGGCAGAGGATTACGGTGAGGCCGGGAGCCCCGAAGCCATCCTGGGAAAGCCATCTACGCATGCTGCATGACGCTGCGTCGGCACTACACACGATGGCTGCTTCATCGAAGCGCCGGTGTACGAGTTCCGCTGCGGCCGGGCTGTCACCGAAGCGCGCCGCTGTTTCAGTTTCCAGAGATTGTGATTGTTTCAGCGTTGTTTGCAATGCGCAAGCCTGTACGGTTGCCCGCTTGCCTGCACACGAAAACCGTTATCACGGCTACCCAGATATTTCCCGAAAAAGGTGTAATTTCTGGTGTCCCGGCCACGGCCGATGGTGCTATAAATGTAGTGACGATGCCCACTGCTCAGTGCCCATCTCCGCATATAAGCACAGCCCTTCACACAGGGCTCGCGCCTATAAAAGCGACTCAAGTCGATCACGCGCACTACATAGTAGACGTGCCCACTCCTCAGTGCCCACAATCACTATGTCACACGCGTCATGTGGTTTCTGTAAAAACGAAACCCGTGCACGTTCGTCCGGCCACGGCCGATGGTGCTATAAATGTAGTGACGATGCCCACTCCTCAGTGCCCATCTCCACATGTAAGCATAGCCCTGCACACAGGACCTGCGCCCATAATGTCGACTCAAGTCGGTCGCGCACACTGCATAGTAAACGTGCCCACCCCTCAGTGCCCACAATTACTATGTCACACACGTCATGTGGTTTCTGTAAAAACGAAACCCGTGCATGCTCGTCCGGCCACGGCCGATGGTGCTATAAATGCAGTGACGATGCCCACTACCCAGTGCCCATCTCCACATGTAAGCACAGCCCTGCACACAGGGCTAGCGCACATAAGATCGACACAGATCGGTCGAGCGCGCCGCATAGTAAACGTGCCCACTTCCCAGTGCCCACATACACTATGTCACATACGGCGCGGGGCTTCTGTAAAAATGAGACCCGTGCACGTACATTCTGCACAGGCAGACAGCGAGTTGAAAGTGGTAAAAGTGCACACATGCAGCCCACGGTTACTCGCAGATATATCGAGTCCCACGGGACCCGCTCAGCCTCCCTCCAGTCGGTTAAGCGCCGGAACGGGGTCGAGGAAGAGCGATCTGCCCGCTGTGATCAGCGCGCTCCCCGCCTCAGATGCGCAGCACACTCGAGCGCCGCCGTTGCCCAGTCAACAGAGCGCATTTCGCATCCAGCCCTTAGCCATTCATGCAGATGCATGGTCAGTGCTTCCAGAGGTTTCGGATTGGGTGCTAGGCATTATAAAGAGAGGCTACTCGCTACAGTTTTCTCGACGCCCACCGTGCTTTTCAGCGCGCGTCGAAACTACGGTCAAAACAGAAGTAGCACACATACTTCGGGCCGAAATATCAAAACTGTTGAGCAAAGGGGCTGTAGAGCCTGTGTCTCAAAGCGAGGGGGGGCTGTACAGCAGATACTTTCTGGTGCCCAAGAGAGACGGGGGTCTCCGGCCCATACTGGATCTAAGACAGCTGAACGGGCATTGATGAAACACAGTTTCAAAATGTTCACGACCAGGAAGCTCCTCGCGCAGATTCGCAGAGGGGACTGGTTCATGTCAATAGATCTGAAGGACGCGTATTTTCAAATACAGATAGCGTCAAACCACAGGCGATATTTGAGATTCGCCTTCGAGGGCCAGGCATACCAGTTTGCAGTCCTGCCATTCGGCTTGTCCGTAGCTCCTCGTACGCTTACGAGGTGCATGGATGCAGCGCTCGCTCCTCTTAGACTCAGAGGCACACGAGTGCTGAATTATTTGGACGACTGGCTGGTTCTGGCCCGGTCATGAGCGGAGCTCATGGACCACAGAGCCGTTTTACTCGATCACCTCGAGAAGCTCGGCCTCAGTGTCAATTGGGTGAAGAGTTCGCTGAACCCCAGTCAGACGATCCTGTTTCTGGGTATAGTTCTGAACTCGTGTTCCATGACGGCGCGGCTGTCACCACAGCGCGCGATGGGCATTCAGCGTGCAGCGAGTTCTTTCCGCTGTGGCGCGACTGTGTCGCTCAAACACTGTCAAAAGATGCTGGGTTTCATGGCCTCAGCATCTCCGGTTCTGCGGCTGGGCCTGCTCCGCATGCGCCCCCTGCAGTTCTGGCTGAAGGCTCGGGTGCCGCGCAGAGCGTGGGCGTCTGGCCGGCTGCATTTCAAGGTCGATCAGAGCTGTGTTGCGGCTCTAGCACCTTGGACAGCGAACGGCTGGTACCGATCAGGTGTAAGCCTGGGGACTTCCCCGAGTGTGAAAATGGTGTCGACGGACGCCTCCACTTCGGGATGGGGAGCGCTGCTCGAAGGCAGACCGTCCTTTGGCCTATGGTCAGAACGGGAAAAGCTCCATCATATCAACTGCCTGGAAATGCTGGCAGTGGAGAATGCGCTGACGCGCTTTTGTCCCCATATCAAGGATCACCACGTCGTAGTCCGTTCGGACAACATGTCCGTGGTGTCCTACATAAATCGCCAGGGCGGTCTCGGGTCCCGAAACCTGTACAGGCTGACGGAACGCCTCCTGATTTGGGCTCAACGCAACGTGCGCTCGCTGAGAGCGGTGCATGTGCCTGGACTGCAGAATCTGGGTCCAGACAGGCTGTCCAGAGGCAATGTCCCTACGGGAGAATGGTCTCTACACCCGCAAACAGTTCGGCTGTTGTGGGAGAGATTTGGCATGGCGGAGGTGGACCTCTTTGCGTCCCACGGAAACGCTCACTGCCCCACATTCTTTTCCAAGAACGAAAGCGCGCTGTCACGGAAATGGCCGTGCTGCCCGCTTTATGCGTTCCCTCCCGTCTCCCTCCTTCCGCAGGTGATAGAACGGGTGAGAGAAACGAGATGTTCAATACTGCTTGTGGCACCTCTTTGGAAGAACCATCCATGGTTCCCAGATTTGATGCAATTAGCAGATGTCGCCCCATGGCCGGTACCGTTGAGGAGAGATCTCCTCTCGCAGGCCAGGGGCTCGATTTGGCACCCTCGACCGGAGTTGTGGTCCCTCCATGTATGGGCACTCAACGGTTACCCGCTGATCTCGCAGGGGGAGTGCTAAATACCATCACTCAGGCTAGAGCTCCGTCGACACGACGTCTGTATGCCTCGAAGTGGTCGGTGTTCTCCAGCTGGTGCACAGCTCGAGGTTATTCACCCCTTATTTGTGAGGTGACGGAGGTCCTCTCCTTCCTACAGGAGCTGTTGGATAAGGGCAGAGCCCCATCCACGCTCAAAGTTTATGTGGCGGCCATCGCGGCGTTTTCTGAAACGGCGTCCGGTCAGTCAATAGGAAGGAACGATTTAGTCATCCGGTTCCTCAGAGGAGCTAGGAGGCTGAATCCTCCCAGACATCCGTCAGTCCCTATGTGGGACCTCGCGGCGGTTTTGGAGGCCTTGAAGGGTCCCCCTTTTGAGCCTATCCAATCGGTTAGCCTTCAGCATCTGTCGTTCAAGACAGTATTCTTGTTGGCTCTCGCTTCTGTGAAGCGTGTGGGTGATTTGCACGCGCTCTCGGTGAGCCAGTCGTGCTTGGAGTTTGGGCCCAATGACTCAAGGGTCATACTCAAACCTAGGCACGGTTATGTGCCGAAATCCCTCAACACACCGTTTCGGGCTCAGGTTATTGCCCTGTCTGCCCTGCCGGTGTCAGGGGAGGATGGAGACTCGAGTCTTCTTTGCCCTGTCAGGGTTTTAAGAGCTTATGTGTCTCGCTCTGCTGCCTCTCGGCAGACGGAGCAGCTATTTGTCTCGTTCGGTGGACGTTCCAAAGGAATGGCTGTTTCGAGACAGACTCTATCCAGATGGATAGTTGACGCCATAGCGTTAGCTTACGCTTCCAGGGGCCTTCAGTGCCCGTTGGGCGTCAGAGCACACTCCACAAGAGGCGTCGCCTCGTCGTGGGTGTGGTCTACTGGGATCTCCTTGCAGGATATATGTATGGCGGCGGGTTGGGCCTCGCCGTCTACATTTATCAGGTTCTATAACCTGGAGGTTCCCGCCTTGCAAGCAAGGCTGCTGTCGGTATAGAAGAATCAGGGCCCTGAGGGGAATTCTGAATTCATGAGCGCTAGGCGCTGCCGACTGTTATATGGGCAGTATTGCGTAAGACCCGCATTGCCACATTGGTCAGGCCTTGCCTCGGCTGTGTGATGTCATATTGCCGCATCTACGGATGCTGCTAGATATGGGACGGAGGGTTTTTCCCCCTTTTTTCTGTCCCGGACTCTCTGTGAGTCCCTCAGGTGACTGTGCACTGTAAATCCTGGGCGTTGCTTCAGGTTTATCGGTGTGTGATCCCTGCGCGCACGGCGTTTTACATCGGGTTCCCGTAGCGTCTTAGCTAAGACGCAGTACGAGAGAGCTCTCGTAAGAGAACGTACTCGGTTACTAAACGTAACCTCGGTTCTCTCTAGAAGAGCGAACGAGTACTGCGTTCTCTGCCGTGCGTACGATTCACTCTGGTTCGCTTCGGCGATGAAATAAATCAGGTGAGTCAGCCTTTTCGAGCTCCTTTTATAGGTTGGGCCACACCCGTTTCGGCGGGAAGTGGCAAGAAGGGCGCGAAGCGCCCTTATTGGTCTGATGTTGCATCAGCCCGCGCTCGATAGGCTGTGCAGTTGCCGCAGAACAAGCCAATGAGCGAACGAGCCGTCTCGCCTATGGCTGTGTACTGCTGCAAATGCGCTTTACAAAAATACAAAATTAAGGATAATTTTTTGCTTCAGTATTTCGTGAAAAGAGACTTTTCCCGTAGCGTCTTAGCTAAGACGCAGTACTCGTTCGCTCTTCTAGAGAGAACCGAGGTTACGTTTAGTAACCGAGTACGATTTAGCCAACCATTGTAATCCAAAAGACGGGCTTCCACACTAATTGAGCTTTATAGAGGGAGTTCTGTTTTATATTTACAGCATGTAGAATCATACTCTTGAAGTTTTGATTTATGCTTAAAATTGGTCAGAAAGTATTTAGTAGTTTTTAAAATTCATCACACATCACAAGCCCTACTAAACAATAAACACCTGCATTCTGTCATATGGCAATCAGTGAATGGCAGCAACACACCAAATTTGGCCACAGTGTTCAGGTATCTGAGCCCCTCATTGCTTTGCCACCAGCAGACTATCAGTCATAACCATCCTTGACAGGAGAGCATACAGCCAAGGGCTGCTAAAGCCAACACACAGCCTCCAAACTGATGAAGGAAAAACGGATACATCAAGCTGTACTTCATCTAAAGCTCTTCTAAACTTTTTAATTCTTCTATAATTATTCTATATGCAATTTTTATGACCTCATATTAATCAAGAGGCTACATGGAATATTTGTACTTATAAAATAATTTGTCACAGAGTCTGCCTTTTTCTCTTCGTGTTTCTCCTCCTCTGAGGCTGAGCCTGCACTGGCCTGCAGCCAACTGGAGCCCGACTGCTCTGTCAACATCTTCATCTGGGCCGTAGAGGTGTGGGAGAGAGCAGGAGAAGGCCAGAGAAAGATAGAGAGAGTAATGACTCCAGCAGAGCTGTGAACGATGACCACATTTCCCAGTGGCCCCATCAGTCCGAGGGGGGAAAAAAATGTGGCAGCGAGCCAATGCAAAGCAGCGAGAGATGGAGGGAATGAATGACAAAAAGTCTGACAGGCAGAAAGATGGACAGAGCAGGGAACGCAGCACCTCTTTCATCTCCAATGACCCTGTTGTGGCCATGTGGCTTTGTGTAAGCCAGTCCAAGCAGTTGTGGGAGAGAGTGGCATTGTGAGAGAGAGTGTCCACTTTTATGCAACCACAAATTCTCTCTTCCTTCTCTTTATTATATTAACAGTGATAACATCCCACAGTCATGTGTGTGTCCTCACACTTTAAACATATGGAGAGACTACCTTGGGGTGGTTTATTATTTAAGTAGACCGCCCTAGTGCCAGACATTTTGAATAATTCAAACTCATTTTTTGGGGACTCCTCACCAGGAACCTGCCCATCTCATGAATATTCCCTCACACATACAAAACACATTTTCCTGTGCTGATGAATTTCCAAGGAGTCTATTCAATATAACTACTCCTGGACTATCAGATGTGATTTTTTTATAATTCATTTAACAACGAATCTACATCCACTCTCATTGATCTGTCTGTGTGTGTGTCTAGACAGACCAACAAATTCCTGTTTTTCCCCAGGTATCTGGCAAGGATTGGGTCTTTTTGGATATGTATAAAATAAAAACACACATGAGATTTGGGGCTATATTTCTGGGAAATGTCTCAATTTGTATTGCATCCGGAAAAAAATCTGACACATTCTGTTGACATCAGGTCAGTACACAGGCATGCATGAGGAAACACTTAAGTAAGTAAACACATGTAAGTTTATAATATTGTTTATACCATTATTTAGCCAATTCAATACTTTCATCTGCCAGTAAGTGTACCCCTTAGCTTTATGTTTAAATACCCTCCACATAAAAGTATAGCAGATTTTTCCACAAGAAACTGAAAACGTACGCTTGTATCTAACACCAGATACATTCAGACCCCCACTCACACACAAAACATCATCAACTGAGACAGACAACAGATACCTGATCCCCCCACAGACACTAGCACCAATGCCTGAGGGAACGTGATATAAGTAACGTACACAAATGCATGATTCATGATCGTAATTTAGCATAAACTTTCCGATGACGGCTGTGTCCATTTGTCATGTCTCTGGCTATGGGCACGCAAAGAGTGCATCAATCAAAGATTACACCTAGACTGCATAGTGAGAGAGAAGCAGCAAAAAACCAACAGTGTGAGGGTAACGGGTACGAGGCTGGCCTTATATCAGTAGACAGCAGGGCTGACAGCAGTTCTCCTGTTCCGGTGTGTGGGAGTCTGTCATTACCAGCACCTGTGTGTCTGTCAACACAACACCAGTCAGGGGCATTGTATCTCAGGGATGCAAAGAAAACATTAGCAGGTGCTTGTGTGTGTGGGAAAGAGGGAGGGAAACAATAAAGGTATAGTTTAATTTTGCTAATATATGTTTGCCAGTATTTGACTCCGCCCCCTCTATAGATTGACTGCTGCTGTCAGAGTCCAGGACTTTGTCATTTATGTCATTCCTCTCACTTTCCCTCTGCCTTAGAGGACCAGTGGGAAATCACCATTCTTCAGCTTCATCTCAGCCTGCTCCCTAACGTCCTCACAGTAATTGGACTTCTCAATCCTGCTATGCCTTTTAGTTGTTGTTTTTTCTGTACTTTTTTCTGTACTTTTTTATCATTTTGGAATCTTCATGGTTAACACTCTCCTCTTTGTGCTTGGAACTTCATCCATAATGACCAGTGGGTCTTCTGTCTGAAATTCCATTATATACGTTTGTTTATCTGTTATAAGGGTTTCCTGATGGTTTGGATTAAAAAAGTTGGCCAATCAGTAACCAGGAAAAGGAGACGTCCATGGGCAACAATAAATGAAAACACTTGTATCTATCTGTTTTTTTTTTTTATTTCTCATGATAAACTGAGAGATGATTTAGTTGGTGGTTGATAATGTGTTCTTAGTGGCTTTAGTATTTTTTTAGGTGGTTAAGTCAAAATATATATCCATTGGCTTATCTATCTTCACACAAATTTTGTACAAATAATGAAAAATAAGAAATGTATTTAAATAGTTTTTACAGTTAAGTATGAATAAAATAATAAAGCTAATATATGAAACTATTACACACACACACACACACACGTGTATAATAGTATATTTTAAAAAAAAAATACAAAAATATACATATAAAATAACACTGCCAAGAGTACAGTTTTGGAATATTTCACAAGCTTCTTGATGTATTTTTTTCTCAGAAGTGCAGGGTGAGTTAGGTTATATCAGTATTTTGTGAGAAATAGAACTCTCCCACACACTTCTTGCCCCGAGTCGTCACACACACACATACACACTACTTGGCTCTCACATACTGTGCTGTGTTGAAATACTTCACAGGCAGTGAAGGGGCAAAGTCACACACTCCATCATAAGGTCATTGAACAAAAGCAGATTTCTGTGATGCATGTCTGAATCTTCTTACTGACATCAGCTTTACACACAACCCCTTTTTCCCAAGGTTTCACTTGTCTTCTGTTTGAGCCCCACCTCAATTTCTCTGTTCAGTTTCAATTTCAATTTGAAATGAAAAAAAAAAAAAAATTCTCAGTGTTAATATTTTAAAAGTATTATAAATATTGGCACATATAAATGTATTACAAACCGAAAAATGGCAGGTAGATTTGTAGTAATCTGAGAGTCGTGATGAAATTTGTGGAAAATTTAACAATTGCCCCGGGTCTCCTCTGCTTTTAACTAACCATATGCACAGTGATTAATGACCAGAGGTCCTCAGTTCATAGTTTTCTTCTTTTATTTCATGATATATTGGGGTGATTTACCAAATCACACATTTTCCTAACACGTCTTTAATCTATTTCTTCACTCTCAATACGAGCCGGCCTAGCACTGACCTGACCCAGGCCACCTGGCCCGGATGTAATTGGATCCTGAGACGGGTCAGGTCCTAAGGGTCCGGGCTTTGTTTCTGTGTGTGCAGTGAAGCAGGATTCGCCCTCTTCTAGTCCTTCTCCTCTTTCCTGCTTCCTCTCTCTGGAGACAAAGACCCTGACAGAGGCTTGCATCTCTGAGGAAGGAGGAGAGATGGAGATTTGCCATCAAGGCTTGTCCATTCTTGCCATCCCATGATGCAGTGGCTGAAGAGCATGACATATTTCTTTGATACCCTGGGACCTGCCTGTTGAAATATAATGGTCCATCTGACATACTGATGTAAACAATTAAAACGCCCAAAACATGTGGTTGCATCTGATTTAATGTCTTTGTTATAACATTCAATTCCACTGAGTGACAACTGATTCTTCAAACACTCTCACACTGTCTCACCAGTGTCTGTGGTCTTTAACTCATTCTGGAGGAAACAGCATTTCATGTTTGAATTTACGATGCGAACATTGGTGTCTATGTGTGTTCTCAGTGGTGTGTGTATTTTGACAGTGATTAAGGTTGCGTTCTTACTTGACCCCTATAAGGAAGCTCTTACTGTGCAAGAGTTGTGCTTGTTTGGGAGGTTAGTTTGTTTTTGAATGAGTGGCCTCAGCCAAACCAGCTCCTGAATAGTCGTAAATCTCTCATTTTTACCTCTCTCTTTGCCTCCTTAGGTTTTCCATGCAAACGTAGACCCCTCAGAGGTGGTCCTGAACCGGATCCCCCAGCCTGTCTTAGCTCGGTTTGTCCGGATCCGACCTCAGACATGGAAGAATGGAATTGCATTGCGCTTCGAACTTTACGGCTGTCAAATCACGGGTCAGTAAAACTCACACCACACATTTTTCGCCAAGTCTGCACTTCCCTTAAGGGAACTGATTTTTAGATATAAAATTATAAAATAGAAAAAGACAAGCTTAGAATGTTGGATTGTCTTCAGTTTTGCTGAAAAGTTGGGTGTTTAATTCAACCTGTCCTCCAACCAATACGCTTGTATAGGTCGTTTGTCCAAATCCCTGAAATACGACCTATCAGAGCATATACTACAATTGCGCCCCTATCGGCAAAATGTCGTTTTCATATTAATGTTTTGTACTCTTTTATTTGCCCTCTGGTTTGCGCTTCGTGTAGCTCAGTTAGTAGATTATTGCATTATACCTTGATATGTAATCATGCTATCATGGGTTCTATCCCAGGGAACGGACGTGCACGAAAATGTATATGCTCAATAAATCATAATTTAGCATGATTTCTGTGAGGGTTAGGTTTAGGGGTGGGGTTAGGTGTGGTCATTCGAACGAATAAGCCTCCTAGTAAAATATGTAGGAAATACTGTGAGATCGGTGTAAAACGCCCACACATTGCATTTAAATAAACGTGCGTTTTGATGGGTAATGACGTTATACGTCAATTCATGACGACAGACGCAATGCGATACTGTCATTATTTTTACGCCCGCTAGAGGGCGCTTAACTTTAAACGTAAATATAGGTCGTAATAAATGCTTGCACAAACGACCTATATGGTCGTTTTTTGTTGGAGGACAGGCTCGTTTAATTGGGTCGTTGATAGAAAGGTAGATATAAATGGGTACATAAAAATAGATTGATCAATATTTACCTATCTTTAGCTTTATCTTTCTATATCTATATTATCTAAACATGTAGATATAGATATTGATCTATAAGGTAAGTTTCCCTGTCTCATGTGAACTTTCATACTCAGCAGGCCCACAGATAGCGCATGTGACAAATACTGTTCCAGACGCCCACTGAGTCCCTGTCAAGTGAGCTCAGATGTGTATTTATCGGAGTTCTTTAGTGTCCTGATTTAATTTTTGCTATTTATGGAGATGTGGAGATAGCAGTCACCTAATTCTGTTAGCATGTCCTGCAGCAGATGAAGGAGGTGAGCTGCTTTTGCACTGATGTTATCAGAGACATCACACTCCATCATTACGCTATTAAACAGTGATTCACTCCTTTTTTCGTCGACACTGAGCAGAACAAATGCGCTTTTAGAGATAGGGTCTTTTTCAACACTGACACAAACGACGCACAGACACACCATTGGCCTCCATATTAGACCTGCTGCAGTCTCGCGGGGGCCGTTGTCCCTCGGGCATCCAGCCCAGAACAAGCTGCTTTCAGTGAGGCGTGTCGCTGCCCTTCCTGTCTTTCCCATGGAAGAGTGATGCTTCAGCCCGCGAGATATCTGGCAGAGCTGAGCCCATAAAGATGCCCGTGAAGCCATCGATCACGTTTGCACCGTTAGCCTCGTTCTGTGTTTTACTGCTCTTTCTGTAGGAGTGTGGGTGTACCTCTGGGTGTAATTCAACTGAAATTGTTAGGATGGGCTTGAACCAGCCTGTTTTTCTGTTCTTTGTTCCGTGTTTAAGCCATAGGCCAAAATCAATCATTTATTTCTGGTACCTTTTGTATTTGTGCCGGCTGAGCCAGAGAATGGCTGTTTTGGGCTGAGTGGGTTTGCTTTTAACTCTGTAGAGGTGAACCTAGAAATACTGGAACACAAAATTTTTCCTGTAATAAATCCTACACAAACACCCACTCTGGGGGATGTACACATAAAAAACTCACATGCTCTGTTTATATATTATTTACTCCTAAGCCCTGTCTCATGACATAACCACATTGATCTATCCAGCCTTAAAATGTCTATTCCTCTTTGCCTTACCATAACTCATCTGCTTGTCCATCCTCCTTCCAGACGCTCCATGCTCTGAGATGCAGGGAATGCTCTCTGGCCTCCTGCCAGACTCGCAGATCTCGGCCTCCTCCATGAGAGACATCCACGGGGCCACAGGTGCGGCCCGGCTAGTGGCCAGCCGCTCAGGGTGGTTCCCCAGTCCCACGCAGCCTGTGACTGGTGAAGAATGGCTGCAGGTGGACCTGGGAGTCCCCAAAACTGTACGGGGTATCATCACGCAAGGGGCCCGTGGTGTGGATGGCAGTAGCAGCACGGAGAACCGGGCCTTTGTGCGGAAGTATAAACTTTCCCATAGTTTGAATGGAAAAGACTGGAGCTACATCATCGATTACAAGACCAATCTCCCAAAGGTGAGAATGACGCAGGATTTCTTTAATGATACTTAGAAAAATCACAACAGTTTAGGCAGCTTCCAAACTAAGGTCTCTTAATAAGACGATAAAACAGTTAAAAAAGTTGTAAAAGTGGTAATTGGCCCAGTCTGTTTCAAGCTGGAATAGTTGATTATCTAGGTGAACCTGGGGTTTGATCTGGTCTTGATGCCAATTAGACCAACTTGGACCAGTAAAAACCCAGCTTGACCACTTTGAGTTGAATTAGGTTAATTAGTTAATCAATCAAATTTAAATATTGTGGTTTGGTGAAAGGGCTACAGTAATGAACGGTTCACCAGAATCAGATTAGTAACAGACTCATTTCATTCTTTACTGCTCATCTCAGTGACTCTGCATTTCATTCTCCCACTCTGAGAGCAGAATTCAATTATGCTGCAAGCTTTGATAACATTGCAGTGAAATCATCCACAGTTGTGTTAATTAAAACCTGAGCTGCAGAGCTGCATTAGAGACTCAGAAATACAGAGAATATACAGTAGCTTTCTTCTCTCAAGCACACAGCTGGGCTAAAGTGCTATTATGAATTCTGCTTCTCCAGATTTTTGAGGGTAACATGCATTACGACGCTCCAGAGATCCGTCGCTTTGACGAGATTGTAGCCCAGTTTATCCGAGTGTATCCAGAGAGGTGGTCTCCCGCCGGCATCGGAATGAGACTGGAGATACTGGGTTGTGACTTGCCTGGTAAGACCTCTGTATGTTTTGTTTTGTTTAGTTTTTTATCTATTTATTTGTATTTATTTGTATTTGTTTTTGTTTATGTAATAGTTTTTTAGTTATTTGTTTATTTTTATAATTTTTTTAATTGTTTATGCTCTTTTAACATATGTATTTTGACACAGCTGATTTATAGTAGTCATTATAAACAGTTAATCCACTGAGTAATAAAAGTTAATTAGCTTAGCTGTATGCCGTTTACATTGCCTGTAGCCACTTCATATTAATATATAATGCAAAAGATGTGCGGTCACAGATGTGTGTATTCATTGGCTATTGGCAGCAAGTTCAATGTGGCTCATATCATCCAGATTTTACGGTCGGAATGGTAAGTTATAATTAAAAATAAACACAACACCCTTAGCTACAGCAGTTCAAAGAGCCAGAGCAGTCCTAGAGCCATTTTGTCACTTCCATCTCTCTGTCAACAATGTCCTTCATATCTCCTCCTCCTGAATCTTTTACCTGTCACAGATTGACAGTCAGCCAAAAGAACACACGGCTGCTCCCTCTGGACCAGGCCTGGGCTCTATAAAGCGGCAGGCCGAGGGCCAGTAATCGACAGGCTGTCTTCATGGCTCTGTGTCTGCAGGAGTGCCGGGGGCGAAGGAGAATTAGAGGAGCTGCTAGAAAGGCCTATGTGGGTAGAGGCCAGGGGAAGCCTCAGGGCTCAGTGCCCAGGTTTATTAGCATGACAAGACTGCAGGAGGAGGAAGGCATGTTGAAAAGTCAAATAGAGAGTCGGTGCTGGTTTGGGGTTAGTTGGTGGCACTTTGCAAGCAGAAGATGAGATCCGAGATGAAAGCTTCATGTGTCATCGGCGGAGCTTGGTGCGATACTGGCACAGGTTTACGGAGCCTGCGGGTCATAAATGAATGAGAGCAAATGATCAAGAGAGTGAAAGAAACGATAATCAAAGCGGATGAAAGAAATAAGCGAGGGATCAAAGCCAGTGAGTTGAGAGTGACGAAAAATGGACTGACGGTTGATTGTGTTTGTGTATACATGGTTATGTTTGCGTGAAGGAATGCAATGACAGTGCGGTGAGGCCCTGCAGTGCACAACTGTGCACCAGATGTTCGAGACACAGGGGGCTCAATCTACCCCACTCACTGTTGAAACTACAGCCCCAGTTCCTAATCTCCACAGTAAATCTAATCACGTACAGATCCCGAGACACACAAACACACTGGTGTGTTGTATATACTTGCATGTGACTTTGAATTGTGTGTATTTTTCTTTCGTACTTTCTTTGTTTCCGCCCGTATACACAACATTATGACTGTTTCATTTCCTACCATCTGTTATGCACATCCAGGGTGATCACTACCAGTACCGGTACTCAAAGGCGCAGTACTGAAAAAACATACAGGCCTACGGTTTGAGTGAGATCATCCCAATTCAGCTCGCAAAAGCAAACTGTACTTTTATAAATTGTGGTTGGTTGCAGCTGTGGCACGAGAGTGAGTGAAAGCAGGGTTTGAGGGTTTTGTGTTTTATTTTTGTTTTGATTTAGTTTTTTGTTTTAATGTTTTTGTCTTTTTGTGATTGTTTACAGCTATGGTTCCAGGGTGAGTGACACAGAGTTTGTGTGTTTTGTTTTTTTATTTTTGAAAATTTAGCAGTTTGCAGTTATGGTGCGTTTTTAGTTTTGTTTTGTTTTGTTTTGTTTTATTTTTACAATTTTAACACTATGGCTTTGGGCATGACACAAAATGGATTCACAATAAACATTAAACAATTCATGAAGGCTAATGCCTTTATCAACTTCATATGATACAAATGTGTTATCACAAATGTGTGTATTCATTGGTTATTGGCAGTAAGTTCAACGTTGCTCATAAAGCCAGATTTTACAGTCAGAGTTATCAGTTTTAATAAAAAATAAACACAACGCCCCCAGCTACAGCAGTGTTATATACACTATTACACTTTTGTGTGATTTTGAACCGTGTATTTTTCTTCTATACTTTCTTTGCTTCCAACCGTTCGCATAATATTATGGCTGTTTCGTTTCCTACCATCTGTTCTGCACATTCACAGTGATCACTACCAGTACCGGTCCTCAAAGGAGCCATTTGACGACAAAAAACACACAGACCTACAGTATGTTAAAGATCTTGTTTGAGTGAGATTGTCCTAATTCAGCTTTCTAAAGCACACTCTACTTTAGTAAATTGTGGTTGTTTGCAGTTGTAGTGCGAGGATGAGTGACGCAGGGGCCGGGACTGCTGTTGTTCTGATTTTGAAGGGCCAAGGGGATTCGTAGAGAGAGACGTTAAATATTCACAGGGCTACATCAGTCTCACTCCACTGCACAGAGATGTTTACGCCAATCACACACATCTGCCACTGCGTGCATAGTTGTCTACTGACCGAACACACACATTTAATTTGATAAAAAGTGGGGTTATTACAAGTTATTATTACATATCGCTCTGGAATACTTGATTCTGAGTGGTATAATGATGGCATAACTGTAAAATTTTCCATTGTCCCCAAGCAAACAATTTCTCTCGTTTCATACCACAGTATATTTCTTCTCATATGCAAAAATAATTTAGACCCAAATCTATATTTAATGTCCATTTTTGATGATAATGACCATTTAACTACATTACATATGTCAAACTGGAATTATATATTGTTAAATATATCATACTGCTCCTATATACTGTACAAATACAAACAAACTAAGGTCATGTATTCCTGGGATAATCCTGAGCTGTGGCTAAGCTATGATTTTGTCCCCAAATCCCATCACTCTCCCGGAGGAAGATCATTTGGAGCGAGGGTCACGAGGAGAGAAATAATGAATTGATGAATAAATAAAAAGATGCGTGGCAGACAGACCTTGTGAGAGCAAGACCGTGAAAGACACACCAAGGGACTTTAGATATTTCAATCAGTCACCTTTGTCTATTATTCATTACTGGACTCTCGTCAAGCCAGAGGTTCCTGTCTTTGGGAGAACGAGAGAGAGGGGTAGGAAGAGTGAGGACAGTGACCTCTGCTGGGTGCAACGCATCTCAAAATTGCTGGAGCTACAGCACCTACTGTAGACTTCTCTCACCAAGGCTTATCTAATGGATACATACATTTTATTATAAGTATTATAAATAATTGTTTTGTTAAAATTGTAAAATATCTATCTAGATAACCACTACAGTGCTACATTACTACAGTGCCACATACCATTCAAGTATATAGGAGCTGTATTTTATGCCCATTGTGTACTGTAGACATAAAACAGTTTCTCCCAATCTCATGTTAATCTTAAATACCTATTGAGTAGTACTGTGTCTTTGAAGAGTCTTTAGATTAATCGGATTGATAAAAGACAGGTACAGCTCTGAAAACAGTCGAGGTCTCTGGGAGGAGCTAAAGAGTCACGAGCATGCAAAGCTTGCTCCTCTGCAAGCTGTGACTTCAGCATCAAATAATTCCTCTAACGCTGTTTTCTTTGGGACGCTGAACGAGGTTATCTTTCCTTCACAACCAAAAACACACTTCTTTGGTGACAGTGTTGATTTTGTGGTCAAAAACAAAACTTAAAATCCTTCTCTAGCAAGTTCTGTGCAGTGCTGCCACTTCTGTAACCCAAATGAAGCATGTTGACGGGCGTGCTCTTGCTCTCGCTCTGGCTGATGTGTGCACAGGCGCGCTCTTTCAGGAGAAGTGCCCATATAAGGAATCCTGCCCTTTATGACATCATGCAGGGCCATACTTGAAAGAAACTTTGAAACATATACAAACCCTGAAGCAGTGTATTTGGCACAGAAATACTCCATCATACATCCAACTAGATTTTTGTGGCTTTGGTCATGTTTAGCTTGAGAATACAACTCTTTAGGAGTGTAAATAAGTTGGAATGCATGACATAGCATTATACTTCTCCATTAAATAGCAGTCAAAGGCCAAGATGGTCAATGAGTGAGCATCAAAACATGCCTTGAGTTTTGAGTTGCAGTTCTGCCATAACCTATTGCCCGCACATGGTACACCATACTGTACATGGCTGAATAAGAATGCCACACACCTAAAAGAGAGAGAAAGAGACTCAGCATGTGCAATGCTCACTGATCACTCTCAGATGTGTGGGTTTGGCCTGTGGATGTCCGTCAAGGGAACAGTGTGGTTTAGGACACAACGTTCCTTGCCTGGGCAGCTGGTGATGTGATGGAAAATTGTTTCCACTTCTTCTCATCTTTGACGAGGAGAGTGTAATCACTTCTATCTACTTTCTGGCTCAACCTCACTCTCTTACCAAAACCGAGACTCTCCCCCACCATTTCACTGCTATCTCTCTATTGGTATGGATGAGTGTAAGCATGTTATCTACCGGTAGTTGAATTGACTCTTTGATGTTATCAACCACATGTTTCTATTTAGTGTAGTCCCCCTACACAATCCATGTTTGCACACAGGCATTTACCCACAAAGCCCTCATGTCATTCTTTATATCCTCCCATTGTAAATATTTAGGTTGATCTCCACTCCTCTTTTTCCATACAGCACATCTTCCCAGCTCTTCCTTATATAATGTGTGCCTATTATGGTCTTTCCAGTGTACAGTCCAGCTCTCCTACTGGAAATCTCATGTTTTCTTTTAAATCACCCACAAATTATAATCCTGTCAAAACCTGTATGACTTTCTTTTTTGCTGTGAAACACAAAATACTATATTTTGAAGAGTATTTCAACTGTTTCAACTATTCTTGCCCAATCAATGACAATCAGTGTAGTCTAAAACAACACTGGACCCATTTAACTTTCACTGTAAAGACAAAAAACACAATCATCTTCTGTGTTTTGCAAAATATGTGCAATACCCAACTATCTATACTTGTATTTATTATATGTATGTTTTAATATCATTATGTATTAGGGGTGTAACGGTATGTGTATTCGTACCAGACCGTTTCGGTACAGGGCTTTTGGTACGGTGCACGTGTGTACCGAATGACCGAATGCAATATTTTGTGTGCGGAACATAGGTACATTTTCGTGTTTCCAAACAAACATATTAAGTGGCGGAAGTCTCCGCGTTCAGCGCAAATCCCGCCCTGCAGCTGATTCTAAGGCCGGTGACACACTGGCTGCGTGGCGTGAGCGTGGCGTTTCTGCTGCGTGTCAGTTGCGTGACGGCTGCTTCGTGTTTTCTGTGTCTTTACACACCAGAATCGTGCCTGACGCGGTGCTGGCGCGCTGCTGCTACTGTAGGGGACATAGAGGGAGGCCACAGAGGCACCGACAGACCAGGATCTTGTCTTCACGACAACAATATCTATACTTCGTGTTGAGCATAAATATAAAGCCTACTGATAAAGGACACTGTCAACAGTATTGACGGCAAAATAGACTATGTTTGACAGGTGCAATATGCCAGTGTGTCACCGGCCTAAGGTTTTCAAAAGGCATCATGCGAGTGTGAACATCACTACAACTAGGAAAAAAACGATTGTAATTCAAACGCAGCTCCCGTCGGCATTTAAACAGACCTTTGCTCTTAATTCTGATCGATCCAACGCAATAACGAAATCTGAGCAGGTCTAAAAACTTAAACTGTTGATGCTGCACTTTACACTTTGGAAAAGTTATATATATTATTTAAATATGAGCAGGCCTACAAGCTGGGATTAGTAATGCTGCACAGTAATCATAGTTCTTTATTTATATTTTTCATTATATTTTATTATATGATATTGGTTTGAGACTAAGAGTATTTTATTTAGTGGAGAACTTTGCAGCAGTATTTTATTTCTTATTCTTTTTTTTATTTTATATATATTTTATTCAAAAGTATTTAAAAAAAGTGTAAACTAATTGTTAAAAAAAGTTTATAGTAATAAACAACCTGCAGTTTAATGTTTGCATTTCTTTCCCTTACTGTACCGAAAATGTACCGAACCATGACTTTAAAACCGAGGTTTGTACCGAACCGGGATTTTTGCGTACCGTTACACCCCTAGTATGTATGATTTAATATCATTTTTTTCTATCCAAATTTCCTTGCTTGTATCTGTACATACAATATACTGTAGTGTCTCGTACTGTTTTTACATATTTATTTTACATACTCTCATGGTTGTAAATATTTTATATTTTGGTGAATTGACCCTTACGAAAGGAAAATATATTTACCAATATATTTCTTAAAATATATTGTGATATATTGTAATATATTATTTTCCCTTTTTATTTTCTAATATTTTATATATTTGAATACATTTAATAATATATTGATGATACATATATTATATAACATATTGCAAAATATACAAATTATTGGCGCTTTCAATATATTGCAATATATTGGAAAAAATAAATATATATAAGAATATATGCCTGATAAATTTTCCAATATACTGCAATATATTTTTGTTTCATAAGGGGATGGTGAATTCTTTTTAATTCAAATCACTTATTTGCTTTTGTACTGCTTTGTATGTGTTTGTTTCGTCTGCTTACACCCCAGTGATGGTTATGTTTAGGGTTGGACCATTATGATTAGTTTTTATTTTTTTTATATGAATCGAAACGAAAGTCGTGACATTTGCCAAGTATGGTAACCCATACTCAGAATTAGTGCTCTCCATTTAACCCATCCAAGTGCACAAACACAGCAGTGATAAGTGAACTGACACCCAGAGCAGTGGGCAGCTATAGATCCAGCACCCGGGGAGCAACTGGGGGTTCAGTGCCTTGTTCAAGAGCACTTCGGCCAGGGGTATTGAGGGTGGAAGAGAGCGCTGTTCATTAAAGAGACAAGAGCATTGAGACAAGCATTAAGAAGGTTTTGATAGGATGTCTGATGTTGAACAACCCACTATAGCATTTTAGCAAGGATTAAGTGCAGCACATAACCTCAAAAATGGTTTTGAAGATGATGCTTTTACATTTTTGTAACTATATATTCTTACATTTGAAATTTTGTATTCACTCTCCATTGAGTCAGTTGAAAATTATTTTTATAAATCAATTTTTTTTTTTATAAATTGCCGCTGTTGTTTTGAAGCAGGGCTCTCTGAGGACATCCAGTGTGAATATGAATATATGTGAATATATTTCTAGGCATGCAAAGCATATTTGATATCCATCACCTGGAGATGATTTGCTGGTTTAACTGAGCTTGCGAGGAAAGTCCTTATCAGGGGCCAAGCAAACAGGCCCGTCTGAACTCAGTGTGTGTCTTTACATGTGTATTTGGGGAATTTTCTGGCTGAGGCATAACACGATAAACCTTCTATTACTTTCTGTGTTCTAAAGACAAGGAGACAAAAGCTTTAATTAGTTCAGTGCTGCTGGAAAACAGCTTTGATATTGAATTCTGTAGGCCAGAAGCCTCATCTTTCAAGTTGGAAATGTTTAATTAGGTTGCCTATGAATAAGCATCATTGTTGAAGTATGTGTGTTTGTGCGTGTGTTTCAGTGCATGTTTACTATTTCATTTAATGTGCTTGTGACTTGAACAGAATGTTTAAAATACACTCAGATCAGCTTTTGATGATAACTTTCACTGTTGTTCTGTTTCATCCGATTTGACTCCTGTTCTCTGTTTGTTACGCCACACAATCTTCCAAACGAACATCAGTCTTTGTTTTCTCTTGTAATGCAGTGTCTGCTCAAGATCTCAGTCAGGCGCTGAAGTACAGCTGGTCCGCCTGCCAGGGGCATAGATTTACTCCAAGGCTTTCTACATTATTGAAAATTTTTTCTGTCTTGCTATGAAAACGCTGAGTCAGAGATTGCCGAGACTCAGAAGGACCCGTGAGAGAGGAAACAGAGCTAACTCTACTCTGTGCTCAATCCAGAGCTTAAAAACAAAGTAATTCTTCAGGGTGAGGAGGATGGACCCCAAAACTAGCCCTTGCTTGTAAATATCTGGTCTGTCTTTGAGACCTGGAAACATTTCATGGCTTTAATGTGTTGTCAGGCTGCAAAGGAAATCTGGATGTCTAGAGAGTTCTGGGATCCAGATCAATTGGCTGCGTCAATAGAGCTTTAGAGCATATTGGAAATCTATTGCCATGTCTTGCTCTGATCCAAAGCTTGAGCTTCAAGTATCAGGAGAAATCAGCAGCATATTTCACATAGAGTGAATAGAAAGTAGTGTCATTTGAAGAGAAATATCAGTTGCCAGTCTTAAAATTTTCTTAAACAATACTGAATATCGTTTATCCTAACTGAGAAGTAACAAAATTAAATAAAATAAAACATTAAGCAGCACAACTGTTTTGATAATAATAAATACTTTTTGAACAGCAAATCAGCATATTAGATTATGTGACACTGAAGACTGGAGTAGTGGCTACTGAAAATTCAGCTTTGCCATCACAGGAATAAACTATATTTTAAAAACGGATGTTTTCAATTGTATTAATCGTTCACAATATAAATGTGTTTACTGTATTTTTTATTAAATAAGTCTTACCAACCCCAAACATTTGAACGGTGTTGTATATTAGTTGAGACAGGAGTGTGTCACACTTAATGCATGTGAGACTAAAGAATGAAAGGTATTTTAGGTGAGAGAGAGCGCTCAGTTCCCAGATATCTAGGACTTGCTGGGAAGTTAATTGCATTTATAAAGGGCAGAAAATTAATAGAATTTAATGTCAGAAGCAGCCAGATGGTGCATCCCTTTCATGTACGCACCCACTTATAGAAATTAATAACATATTAATATTACAGTGGGCCTCTCCTTTTCATGTTGTGCTACATGATTAGTATTACGCCACTCATGTAGTTGCCAATTAAGCTGGGAATTGTTAAGGGTAATGGCATTAATGACTTTAAGAGCTGACAATCATTACTCATTTACGCCTCGTTGTCTCTAAATCTTCTTTCGCTCGATCCCCTGCGGGGAACGAAGAGAGATGCAACTGCTGATTCAACATTTTCTTTCATAACAAATGATCACGGCAGAAACCATGCAGGAGCGCTGTTGCAATCGCAGACACTGAAGTTTTTGTTGTCGTCTGACTTGTGTTGTTTTGGCCAAAACTCAACATAGACGAGATATGTGGAGAGAAAGAAGAGAAAAAAGGCTGAAGGGATGAACTTTTTTGTTGTATATAAAATGAAAGTCAGTGAAAGACAGTGTCAGAGGTGGAAACCTCCTTAAAAGTTTTGTGACTCATGGAAAATAGCTGTGGCAGCAGTGGTTTCACATTAAAAGGCATTGTGGGTAACTGGTACGGTAACTGCAGTGGCCTGAGGTGTAATGGAAGTAGTAATGAACCATTTATTCTACCCAATAGCCAGTAAATAGTTCTCAGATGCTCAAAAAAAAATTCTAATTGTGGTTTTGTAATATTTCTCTTAATGTAATCACAATGTGTGCATGTGCACATTTTTAATTGTCTCAGTCTGTTTCTCGTGTGTCTGGTGGTTGTGGGCACTTTTTAGAGGACATATGCTGGTGTGCATGCATGCCTGTGTGCGATCATGTGTGATTGTTCTGTCATTTGATATGTAAGGAGTGTTTGCCTGTGTGTGTAAGACTTGTGTATAAATCAGCACTGGTAGAAGTCTTCTCTTATTTAGAGAACACTAATATTGTCTTACAATGTTTTCCAGTGCACAGTAAATGCCTTAATTCTAATTTATGTCTAATATTCTATTTTTATTTTTTTTTAGAATCTACCACCATTGCTGACACTGCCACGCCTACCCTCCCTCCTCACAAGGAGATGAATACTGCCCACAGGACACCAGGTAGTCAAACAGGGCACCTTACATGAATATATTACTGTAGTGAATGAGATCTGATCTCATTACAGAGTGGAAATCAATCAATTCAATCATATCTATGTGTATTACGAAGACTCAAAACTTAACTAACATGTATTGAGAATATCAAGTATAGCATATTCAGTCGTGAGTGTTTAGATAAGCAAGCATTTCAGTATATCACACATGCACACATACACTTTTATTTACAGTACTCTTCAGTGTAATTGCAGCATTACTTTTCCCAGAGCTCTAATAACAGATTGCCGCCCCTCCATTTGTACACACTTATGTGTTGATGAGTAGAGGCTCGCAGCATGAACACTAACATTATGCTAACTAGCATAGCAGCATGCCTTTGGATGGATGGCTGACGGAGGCCTGCTAAATGCTGAGGCACAGTGCTCCATGTAGCTGAGGCTGTGCTGGAGTGTGTTGGTGTCTGCATGTTAAAACAGCATCAGCAGCAGCAGAACCAGTCAGTACATATGCAGTGAGACTGAGATCCTTCAAATGCAGTCAGAACACTGTAAACTGTCTGGTACAGTGTGACAGGAATCTGTGCATATTCACTGAAATGGCAATCTTTCATATGCAGTGAGGCTGTAAACTGTCACCTATAGTGAAACTGGAATCTGTCACTTACAGTGAGACAGGAATCAGTCAAGAACAGTGATACAAGAATCTGTCATATATACTGTATGGGAATCTGTTGCATACAATGAGGTAGGAATATCTTATGTGCAATGAAACTGGAATCTGTAACATACAGTGAATCAGGAATCTATTACATAAAGTCAAAAGGCAATCTGTCACATACATCAAGATACAAATTTGTATGGATACAGTGAGATGGGAATCTGTGTATGGTAAATTAGATAAATCATATGTTCATATATAATATATAAAATATACAAGTGCAAAAAACATTTAGTAGGAATATGGAGGCTTCACACCAAGATAATTTTTCACAAAGTATAGCATGAATATAAACTGCAGTGGGTAGGTTGAATTCAGTCAGCTGTGCATTTAGACAAATATGTCTATAGATTTCATGAGACACATACAGTGTCTGTGTTATGTGTGTGTTATGGGAGAGCCTATAGCAGAGTCTGAGGACATGGAAAATGAGTATAATCTGGTTTGCTCTCTTTCTCTCTCTCTCTAGCTCCCACCACTCTCTCGTCTCTGGGGGGTCTGTGTGACTTTGAGCATAGTATGTGTGGATGGACCCACGACCCCATATCTGATCTGAAGTGGTCTCTGTATAGTTCCTCTAGTCCTACACTGGACCTGACATTGGGATCTGACAGTAAGTCCATCTTAATACATTATTATTACATAGCCTAAAACAAAGAAACAAATATTTACACTAATCTCTTCAAATATGAACATAAACATTGGGAATCTAGGGATAGCAGTGGGAATATAGGAAATGTTGAGAAGAAAAGGTGTGCTTGTCTAGTAAGAATTGTTGAGAAAATAAACTGGGACAGTGGTAGAAGGTCTGAAAAAAAGTTTAGTGCTGTATGGTGACTTGCTGTGAAAACACTGCACGAAAGACGCTTTCAGACCTTCCTTTGCCCTTGTTCTCTTTACTAGCAATTACACACACACGCACATGTTCTTACCTATCATATTCCATCCATCCGTCTCATTACAGGTGTGTAATTAATGTGATAGTTGAAATCTGCTAATAGCATCTGTCACTCTCTGTCCATCCTCACTCTACCTCTTGTACATTTCCTCATATCCCTGAGCTTACCTGACCTTTATCATCCCCGTTGGAATTTTTTTTTTTTTTTTTGAGTGCTTCACTAATTCTGAACGCTCGCTCACACACACACACACACACACACAAATGTACAGTTATCCATGTATCCCCCATGAATTCTTGGAGCACTCTGCCTTGTGAGGCTGTTAAAACAATCTTTGCTGTTTTCCACATGTCAGGTTTTAAAGAGAGATCCAGGAGTCAAATGCAAAGAATCCTCTCCTGTTTTAACCATTCCCAAATTAAGAGCACTCCCAAGCCCAAGACCTTCTCTTGTGTTTCTTCCATCTCTTTTACACCAGATGTGTCACTTCACATTCCTTACCTTCTCCAAACAAACTGTGTAGAGTACATCATCTGGGGCCAAAAAGTAACCTTCTCCATTGATTGTATTCTCTATTGAAGTGTCAGAGTGTATTGTCATATATATATATATATATATATATATATATATATATATATATATATATATATATATATATATATATGTATGGTTTTTTTATATCTAAATTATTTATTGTTATTAGAGTTGATGTTTTGTATGGAAGCCTGTAAAAAAAAATTATATCAAGTAATATTGTGAGATATAAAATCACAATTAAGAGATAAAAAGTTCAAACTTGTAGTAAGTTTTTTTTTTTTTTTTGCATACTTGTGGAGTATGTTGCTGGCTTCACTTCCCAGCATCCCTGGACAAAAACTGCTCAACTCATTAACTTTATAGCACAGCTCAATTCAATAAAACTTTACAGTCAGCTGTGTAGATTCTATGGCTCCTGGAGCAGCACTCCAGAGTGTTTATACCCCAGTGTTTAAACCAGGAAACAGAAAACCAGAGGTCCAGAAAGGGTTAATACGCAGTCAGCCTAATTAACTCTAGATGTAGAAGGTTCCACTTAAAATCAGTAAACCCAGAAGCACTTTTCCCTGCCCTCCGGTTACCTCACAGGCACATCAACCTAAGCTAAACAGTCTCCGAGCTATGGTGAACTTTCCCTGTAAAAGGGTAATTCATTTTCTTATATGGATACCCAAGATCAAACAGAGGAAACTCTTATGCATTAATTAAAAGAATAATCTATTTAGGCATCTCATTCAGGAGGACCAGCGACTGCCTGATCAGATCTCTGATTTCAGTGCTTTATTTTAAATATATTTGGGATGATAAATGTGTCAAAGTAGGGCGAACGGAAAGTAACGACTATGCCATTTCTCTGTACATCAGTGGAAGGTAGTAGAATTCGTATTATAGCTGAGGCAGCGTGGGTAATGATGATAATTTTTGGTGCCACACTGTCCAGTCAGATCACTCACAAAGTGTTTCCCAGCCTCCTCTCTGATCATCACTTTCCGCTCTTCCTCTCTTCTCCCATTCATTTTTCTTTCACTTTACTGAGATGTCCACATTGGGATGTGACCGAGATTGTGTTGTAAGGACTCTTTCCTCTGGACACAGAGGAGATGTGCTTTTACGTCGGAGCTGATTTTCTACTTCCCTACACTTAAAAAAAAAAAAAAAATCAATTATTTATCACTTTGCAAACATAAAGACATACCAGAATGTTCAATACAATGTAACAGTGAGAAAGAAACAGAAAAAGGGAGAATTAAAAATTGGCTTGATCAGTGATTTCCTAATGTTCCTGGATCTACATCCTGGTTGATTTAGGGTTAAAGTTTTGGTTTAGGGTTGGAGAGTTAGGAACATGTGTCTTTGACAGCAGTGTTGTTCCAGTGTTGTTCTCTTTTTTGTCTACAGATTTTGGAAATTTCCTGTATGTGGAGGCGAGTCCTAAGTCAGAGCCACAGCGTGCACGGCTAATGAGCCCATCCGTGGGACCCGAGCGCCGTCCCGTCTGTCTGCTCTTCTACTACCAGCTGCAGGGTGAAGGTCAGGACAGCCTCCGTGTGCTGCTCCGGGATGATGACCTGGAGGAGACGCTGCTCTGGGCGCTGAAAGGAGATCAGGGGCCCATGTGGAGGGAAGGCCGCACCATCCTGCCTCAGTCTCCTAAAGAATATCAGGTATGACAGTTTATATAAAGGTGGAAAAGGACTTGAGAGTAAGACAGGATGAACTGATACCAGCCAATCTGAATGTAGTCCTTAATTCTCTTTTTTTTCTCTCTAATTTGTAAGGTTGTCATCGAGGGCTTCTTCGAGCATGGCAGTCGAGGGCACATCTGGGTCGACAATATCCATATGAGCTCCAGCATCGAGCTTGAGCAGTGTACACGTAAGTATTAACATCTGGTCTTTCCTTCTTGTCTTTCTTTTATTGTCACCCACCATATTTGTCTCCACGGACCAAATTAACATCTGCCAAGCACCAAATGCAAGTAAAATTTGCTTTGACAAGTAAAAAAAAAATCCTTTATATCAATAAATTATAAAATTAAATGAAATAAAAAATGTTAAAACCTGGCAAAAACATAATAAAAAAATAATTAAATAATAATTTTATTTATATGTTTACATTTTTGTTTTTAAATAGAAATATTGAAAATATAGTTTTTGGCCACTAAAAATATTTATAGATTTTAAGAAGAAAAAAAAAGTTCATACTTTTTTCGAAATTTACTCCGCATTGGCAGACAGAAACTTCATTTTGTTCCCTGCATGTCACCTAATGATCCATTCTGCTTTCCATGCCCACCCTACTCTTCCTATTCAAGCCCAAGAAAAAAAAATTCACATGGAAAGTGTTTTTCAAGTGCTCAGCTTGCACAAAAACTAGCTGAAAACTAGGCCACACTCACCCTGTAGGCTCTGATCCCAATCTATGTTTCATTAGTTCCTATTCCTTCTTCTCTTTTATTTGTAAACAGAGCTTTCCAGCGCCATGCCAGGGAATAACCAGGCAGGCCTGCTCTCGACGGTGCAGCTTTTCACAAACACAGAACAGACATTAATGTCGAACAAAGCTACAAAGCCAGTCACACACAATGCTGTGAAGGTTATTTACTGAGCAAAACATTGCTGTTCCCTCTGAGGATGCCATTACTTATTATATTTAAACTATGATCAGCAAAAGTAGGATTAGTTATGAATCAAAATTGATGTGAGGTCTCATAAACACTTTCAATCAGTTGCTCATGTACACATTTCTGCCACAGGCCCCCAGCTTTGGGCCTGCTCTTATTAATAAAAGCTGTTCGATGTATATGCGCCAGCCCTGCGTAGCTGCCAAATCTGTCCCTTCTCTCTGCAGAGTTCCCTTTTAAAGCGACTGCATTCCAAACATTCTGAATTGCCATTCTTTCTCCGGCATTCTGAGTGTGTGCACAGCACAGTTCGCCAAATGACACCCATTCTCCTCCCTTCTTCACTTTTTATCTATTTTGTGTTTCTCCTTAACCTGTGTTTGTAATTACAGACCCCTCTACAAGACAGAAGTCTTTATGATGAGCAAAAGGGTTTCTGGGGAGTTGTGTTAATAATTTTACATATGTAGTCAAAGGGGCTGTAAGCGCTTTTTAATGAATATCACGCAGGAAATGTTCCTACATGTCAGTTATCACTCAAATAGGAGTCTTGGGATATCAGGATGTATTTAGACTGCTGAAAGGTTGGATTTTGGAGAGTTAGTGAAATGGTTAGCATCGCTCACAGCACCTCAGAATTCATTTGGTCAAGGAACTGGAGCTTCAGAGTAATTTATTCATATGATATTAACCATACTCAATCACATGTGTCAGAATTCTGCCTCCGCCATTGTTGTATATGTGGATATATTTAATTTTTGCCAGTTTCTTTAACTAAATCTTACTTTTTTTCTCTCATTTCAGAACCCTTCGCTGCATTCCCCCCTGAAATGACTGGTGAGTTTTCTAGCATATTGTCATTTCCTGTACCAATGTTTGTGCTTCCTGCTTGTTGGCTAGCAGCTTGCATCACCTGAAGGGCTTTTGAGAATCATTGTACTTTTGGTTGAGCTTCACACCAGCAGCGCACAGAGATTCTGTAGAGACTGTTTCCAATCCCACAACAAAGTTTAAGTGAAGTGAGATTCAGCACCAGTGCAGTTTATGTGTTTATTTGTGCATTTCAGTGACGTTGGTGTCTTTGTCAAATCATTGATGTCATCATTATTGTCCTCACCATTATTATTTATTATTATTATTATTGGATATTTGGAGCATGGGCTATATTCCAGCATGCATCTGCAGCCCCACATCATGTGCTGTGTTATATGGTGTCGATGTCATGCCTAAACATCATCAAATGTGGCCGTGGATTCAGTTGGCATGTATGTCTACCCCTGAGATTTCATTATGATTTCTCACCAAATTCTATAATATGAATAATAATAATAATAATTTTATATTGCATCTTAATTATATTAATTGCTATTCAAGGTGCTTCACAGATCAGAATGTAAAATGAAAAATAAAATAGACACATCATCTGAATTTTTTGAATCTTCTGAGACAAAGTTGATACAAAACATCAATGAGAACTGTTTTAAAACTATTTCAGCCTCCTGAACTATGAGATCTTTCCTCTGGGGTGACATCGCACTGTTATTCTTCATCAAATTTTAAACTATCAAATAAATACATGCATACATAAGTTTATATTCTTACAATTGTTAAACACTGTAATGAGAACAGCAAAACTCTGATATCGACGGTACACATCAAATGTGTGAGCATAGCATTGGTGGTGTGTTTGAGCTACTGCGCTGCTATGGATGTCATGTTTATTCCCCAACAGCTGTATGATTATATGAGTTAATCAGAATCAGCTGCAGTGGAATAATCCTCATACACTCCATTTTAAATGATTGTGGAGCACACAAGCCCACTAATAACATATTTCTATATAACTACTTTTTTTAACTGAAGTGGAAATGATTCCCAGTGTAAGTAGATTCATTTTCCCATAGCAGTCAGAATTCCTAGATTACATGCATGCTTAGATGAGAGAAAGATGAAATGGAGGGAATAGAAAGAGTGATTGGTGGAGGTATGCGTGTGTGTATACACGTGTGATGGGTGAGCAGTTTTCCTGCACTGCTGGGTTGAGTTCATGGAAGACTTTGGCTTGAGGCAGATGAAGCTGGCACAGATCCATTTATGCAAGAAAACAGAACTTTCCCCCAGAAAGAAAAACTACTGAGCACGCACACACACATAAACTCACACAAACACACACTCGCCAGTATACTGCATTACAAAAGAATAACTGAGAAAAGATGCTGACATCGGCCGTATCTTATGACACTTTATGCTTTTATGACCTTTGCATTTGGTTGCATATGAAATTAGGCGCAGATTCCACATAGAATTAGCACAAACTATCTGAGATGTCTTATCTGTTCACAACCAATAAAACATGTCTGCACTCTTAATGTGATTTAGAAGGACTAAAGTCAGTCGGAACAGTAATCAAGCACCCGCGGACAGGCGACGTGCATGTGCATTTGCGTGTCTGTGTTTGTTTTGTTTGTATGCAGCACCAAATCAGAGCAAAATCATTCACGTACAATCCAAGATGGCTTGAAGCTATGCAGTCTGCATGCCTCTCTACCCCAAGCCAACTCTTCTGTGTCTCTCCACCAGGGGGAGCCTCACCTGGCTGGAGCGACCCCACTGTTGACACCACAGTGTCCCTGCAGCCCATGCCCACCTACTGGTATTACCTAATAGCCGGAGGTGGTGCCATTTTCCTCCTGGGCTGCGTCACGTTGGTCATGGTGCTGTGCTGCCATCGCTACCACCTGGCAACCAAGAAGAGCCAGCACTCTGTGTCCTACCAGAGCACATTCACGGGACAGTACACAGGCAGCGGCCCCAGGGGTCTCTCCGGACCTGGGGTGGAGCCGATGCTAACGATTAGGTTAGAAAAGCAAGAACCCTGCTCCCAGTGTTGAGATGACACCAATGAACAACTTCCTTCCGCTGTTTCAAGAGGACATCTAGGTAGTGTCCTTTAAAGTCTAGGATAAGGTAAAGAAGATGTACACAAGTACAAGCACCAGAGTTGACGAGTTTTCTGTGACTCTTGTGGAGCTCCAGTGCAGTGAAGGAGAAGATCTGCTGTGGCGAAGGCACATCCTGCCAAAATCCTGACTGGCAGGACCCCTTTTCCCCTTCTGTCTCTCTCTCTATCTCTCTCTCTATGTGGATGGGAACCTTACTGTGAAAAGCTCTAATCTCCTGTTCATGACCAATCCTATTGTACAGTCAAGAGAACTCAGCAGCATTGCCAAACTCTGAGGAGAGCCTGCAAACAGCGGCGGGAGGAAGGCATTGGTGCAAAAAAGGAAAACCAGGAAACCTTTCCTTGCATGTGAGCCGCATCTCATGTGCACATAGGAACGCCTTGAGGCTTGAGGAGTTTGACAAGAAGTTTCAAAGAGACAAAAGCATGAACGTTGAACACTCTAGCACACATGTTCTTGCTAGAGAATCTGTCTCTTCACAGGATGTGTGTGGAAGGGTTAGGTACCGTGTAATGTACTGAATTGTTAAAATCTTGGTACCTCTACAAAGTGCTTTAGTTATGAGGACTGGTCCTTTTATTTTTATTTTAGAGCTTGAGCAGAGCAATGGATTCGGTCCGTTCCAGTGATCTGTTTGGTCTCCTTTGACTATTGAATGAAGCTTCTTAGGCTTTTTTTGTTTTCTGAGAGTTCATTTTGAGCATCTGTCAATATGTGTCTACATATAAACTCTTCTTTTCTGAAAGTCACTGGGGCTTTGGCACTCACATTATGTCTGAAGTGATACAGTATGTTTTTTGCCTATATGCAAAGGTCACATGACCCCGCCTTAGGTCGCTTCATTGGCATTGGGCTAGTTCAAGCCGATCACTGTTCTTATTTATTATTTAATACTTTCGTATTCAGACTCAGCCGAAATGAACCGAAGTGCACATGCAGCTTACTGATACGCTGACTTTGTTTCTATAGCTAATGCTAAAGCAGTGTGTATTTGTGTGTTGTTTCCCCAGAGATTTTGATTAAACATAGTCTTGTAAAAGAGCAGAAGCGGAGAGCTTTGTAAATCTGCCAAATGTCAGATGGTGCAAGAGCGCTTCGCTAGCTGATTTTGCTTCAGGGAGCCAGTTGGCACATTAGCATGGTAGTTGGAGCCCATTTCCAAGTCCACCTTCTATAGTGTCACTCAATACACCTGCTGATGTCTTACTGAATTACTAGCCAACCTCTTATCTGTATTTTTTTGGGAAGCTTTCTGCCAATTTATCAGTCGAATTAGCAGACAGTGAAAAATATAAACAGCATTTTGTTTTATTAGCATTATTTGCATATGACAATCTTGTTGCAGATTTTTTTTTTTATCATTTAACATATCAAAACATATTATATATATGCAGGAGAAAGTTTTAAAATGCACTTCAAAATCATTTTCTCTGTGTCCTTATGCGAGTATTTGCTTAATCTCTTTCGTGTGCCACTTGAAACGTAGCAGTATACCTCTGAAAAGAATACCATGCTATGTTCTGCAATGTTTTGTCCAAGTACATAGTGTTCGGTGTTCTCTTCTGTGCTAAACAAACACAAAAAAATAGGCACCATCAGAGCTCAGGGTGGAAATTACCCCAACAAAACATTTTCCTCTGTACACATAAAGAATCTGAGGCTTCATCCATTACTAAAAGCATCTGTCAGGCGGGCACGTCAGATTTTGGCTTCATCTAAAGCAATTGGGATGAAAGGAGAAAGTAAATCCTGATATCTTGTTATGCCCTGCATCTGGCAATAGGTGAAAATAATCCCCCATCACGGACGGGCTGGCTCTTTTTCACTCGTTTATCTGTTCTTCGCGAAAGAATGTGTGTGGAGATGGAAGGCGAGATCAAAGAAAACCCTGTTCTAAATATAGACTTCCTCTGCAAAATCCAGGGTCTGAAGGGGTTTGTTTAAAACACAAAAGCACATGAAAGATCCTCATAGACAGCATGAGAGACCACCTGACCTTGCAGAACCTTTGTAGAGCATTGTCTCCTCTTTACCTACGTAATCCTCTTTAGAGTAAAGTGTATTCTGGGGAGATGGGACACATGGCAGCTTTCATGCTAGACATAAATTCAGCTCAATTTTGAGTCATGTCTTCTCTGTTGCACTGCCATATTTTGCAATGTCTTGCTTTTTTAAGGCAGAATTTGTGATATGCAACACATGAGTTTCTGTGCCCCCCAGTTGAATGTATATTAACACAAGTGTCAGATTTGTCTGTCTTGTCTTGTCTTGAGCAATTATACCATTTAACTCCTTGCTTTTGACATTTGTTTTGAGCAAGATGCATTTTTTTGAAAAGTCCTGGTTGTTCATATGCCTGTATGATTAGTGTATCAATTTATATCATGCATTTAAACAGTCGTGATGCTGTATTTCCTTTTTTTTTAGTCTATATTAATTAATTTCATTTCATTCTAAGTTTTTCTCTTTACTATTTAATCTGAGTTGCTTACAAATGACTTCAGTTGATCATAAAATGTTTTTTAATCTACTGTGGCTGAGACTTCGTTTGAACCTTTTCATATTTCTAATTAGGTAATGGACCAGATTACATTTTATTAAGCCCATTGTATGCATTCTTGCTGGGAGGTTTTTTTTTTTTTTTTCTGTCTTTGCTGTCTCTCAAAATATATTAATGTGCAAAAGCACTCAAAAGGGGCCCCATATGATGCCAAGAGTCTGTCTCTGATAGTACCTGCACAAAACAGCATATGCTTTCACCCCTCCTCAGAGACAGAGACCGGAAAAGGCAATAGACGTCTGAAGTGTCTGTCTGGAGAAACTGAATTTTAACGTGCAAAAAAAATCCAGGTTGTAAGCTGTATATGTTTTGCATAAAAAAGTTTGAATTTGATTAAAACAGTTTGTCTATTGAGGTATTTAATCATGTTTACTGAACATGGCTTTTGGATGTTCATTATGTCGACATTATGCTTAATTTGCATCAGTTTGATACAAGTTCAGATGGGTTTGTGGTTGTGTGCACTTTTTTGTCCCTTGCCATCTATATAAGCTTTTTCATTTCTCTTTACAACAGCATTTCAGCCTGTTCAGATACATACAGTATGGGGTATATTTTAGCTTGTTGAATTTTGTGGTCTTGGAAATGTAGTATGGAATGTTACAATAAAATGATATTTTTCTACAAACTGCAGCCAAAGTGGTTTGTGCCCTTTTAATGGCTATTTAATGATGAATAAAATATGCTGCACCTCCATAGCTCCAGTTCTTTGTAACCAAGTCTGTGTGATCATCAGGGGTCAGTTTTTGTTGGCCATTTTGTGCTCTCACATTATACTGGTGTTTTTGGCTCATGGAACAATAATGTCCTTTAGTTTGAATATACCAAAAGAGCTTTTTTTGTATACTAATTTTGACATTGAGTTTCCTTTGGGTTGTGTTTGTCTTCCAAACAGAACGAAGACCCGAAGTCCTTGGAAATAATCGTTTATTCAATGGCAGAGAGCATATTGGTCAAGGTAAATCTATTCATCAACCTTCATGCATGCATTGACTGGTGTATTTTAATAATAAACACAAAGGGGGACTGAAACAGAAAGTACACAAGCACACAAATGTGGACATGAATGCCTAGCCAATACATTATAAGCGCACAGTCCCTTTATTATTCGGCCAGGAACAAATTTCATTACTCAGGCGATAGAGTTACCTTCAGATATCTGTGCCATAACAGAATGTAATATTATTCATGTAGTCTGACATATACAAGAATACAGCACACTCAGCAAGATTCACTTCAAACTTTATAGAAAGCAATTGCTTTGCCATGATAGCAGCTGATTGAAAATAGAAAACTGACTACAAGAATACTATACCACCTACTATTGCATCAATCATTCTGACTTTTGAAACAACATTTTTTATTCATCACTATTTTATACAGACATTAAGTCTTGTTTTCAGTGTACTTGCATTCAATAACTATGCAATAACTGAAAAACATTCTATTAGAGCACAATATAAAATGTATTGTTTTGTCTCTCCTGTTTCCAGGGTTCCCGTTCCCTGCCTGGACCACACCCAACCCCTCACAAGAACCTCCAGTGACGCGGATTTCAGAGAAAGACAACGCCTGGCTGTACACCCTTGATCCCATCCTGGTCACCATCATCGTCATGAGCTCCCTGGGCGTTCTGTTGGGAGCGGTTTGCGCCGGGCTTCTACTCTACTGCACATGCTCCTACAATGGCCTATCATCTCGCAGCACCACCACACTGGAGAACTACAACTTCGAGCTGTACGATGGCATCAAGCACAAGGTGAAGATCAACCAGCAGCGCTGCTGCTCCGAGGCCTGACGGCAGCCAATCAGAAGAGGTGCTCTTTCCGCTCGTGAACTGGGTGCTGGCCTGATCCAAAACTGTGAATGGACTTCATGTCGCTAATATAGGGCTGATCTCTGACTGGGATTGTTAAAGGATCACTGGGAGCATAGAGGCTTCCTGTGGACAGCTCAATGGGAGTAAATAGTGATCAACACATATCAACCTAATGACTTTCCCCCCTTCAAAAAAGAAAAGAACTTTAAACAAATGTATATTGCTATAGATTTGTAAAGAAAATGCAATCTAATAATGCTTAATGGAAGTTAGAAGAAAGAGAGGCACTAGATGACAGACTGCTTGTGAAATTTCTGCCTCTATTGTGTGAAAGCTGTGGCCTAGAATATTGTGGACATTTGCTTTAGTTTAGACTTGTGTCTCTTCGCTGACCCACTTAAGTTCCCATTCCCATCTTTGCCACTTTTCACAATCATTTGAACTGTCAATGCCTCTTATGAAGGTTTTATACTTCAGTTCAGTCATTTTGTAGCATAATGTTTTTGTTGTGGCTATTAGACAGCGGGAAAGAAAACATGCTGTATTACATTCTGAAAAAATCTTTTATATTGAAGTATTATGATTATTATGTCTTTTTTTCTCTTTCCCGTTTTTTTTTTTTTTTTTTACTGTTGGATTTCCAAGCATAGTGTTGAAGACTCTGTGCGGACAATTCAAACTAATTCATCGCAACCTATGGATTGCTAAGGATTCAGAGCCACTGAGCTAAAGAGTGTTGAGAGAGTTGAAAGAGAGAGAGCATCTTCAGTTCTCTCCTCCTCTCTTTACTCTATTCTTGAAGTAACAAAGACTCAAGCTGGCAGAGCGACTATGGTGAAGGAACTGAAGAATCCCCAAGCCACTTTCATGTACAAACAATCGAGCCTTAAGCAAACTGTTTTGGAGGAGAGCCATGTTGAAACACCAGTCCTTGGGTTTGAAGCCACTGGGGCCTCGGAGGGGTCAGGCCTTGCACTTGCTTTCTTTCATTTCACCTGTCTGTTTACTTCATGGTTTATTTTGGGCTGCTGAAAATGAAGGCTGACAAGACCAGGTTTGGTGCAAGTCTGAGAAAAGGGTGAGAATTTCACAGAACGTTTCACCTCTAGGTGAAGAGAGTGATAGAACGAGTACACACATGGGGGAAGTGTGTGTAAATGTCTTACTTGTACCTCAGACTGGCCTCTCACTCCCCAGAGCCACACTGCGAGTTCTGTTGACTTGTGGGTAAGCGAGGGGGTGGAGGGGCTCGTCTTCTTAAGGAGTGCGCAAAGCAGCCGGAGACCGGGATTGTTCAGTTGTTGGGAGACAGAGTAATGAAGAGGGAGAGATTGTGTGTATTCAGCTCAGTTTTCATTGGACTCTGTTGACTCTTTTCCAAGTGCCTTGGAGCTCTGGCCTGTTTTGGCTTTGCTGCAGAGCTGTGATAGTATTACCTCGTCTGTCTGGGACAGGAGGCCAACACCAAAAGACATGGAGATCCCGGCTCTGGTCAGAACATTCAAAAATTGTTATTTGTAGACTTTGTACAGCAAATAAAATGCTTTTTTATTGTTATTATTATTATTTAATAAAGTATGATTAACAATACTTATGACTGGTGTTTTTATTTTTTATATATATATATAAGTCTATCTGTCTGTCTATTTACCCATCCATCCGTCTGTCTGTCTATTTGTGTAGACTATCCTCTTTATTGAGTTCCACTGCACGTCGATCCTGTAGGAAAATCTCAAACATTGGTAGGGTAATTTTCACATCAAGTCCATTTCAGTCCCATTTAAGTTCAGCTCATCTCAGACGATCCATTGAAATCAGTTTGCAATCTTAATTCAGCGTCGCGACCTTGCTGTGTTGAAGGGAGGCAGACGAGAGGTGAGCACCACTGTCTCCAAAACACTGTTAGTTTATAGACAGCCCTTCAGACTAGACCACACGATCCAACCAAACACGTAACCTCCATACATGGACAGAATTTCTGAAGTAAAATATATCATTAAATATATCACGTGATCTTGTATTTAACTTTAAACATAAACATAGCAAATAATTAACACAGAGAAACAGCATCACACCACATGAATAAGATATTCAGCTTTGCATACATTCAAAACTCTCATTGTAGAGTGGCTCGCTGTGCATCACGGCGTAGCAGTGGTCTCTGTCTCCGTCTAAACCCAGATCCCTGCAGATACAAGGGCACATTTGTTTGTTTCCTGTTTCAAGTTGACTTGACTAATGGTCCATGTGCATAATTATTTTGTTTTGAATCCTGACAGCCCCGACCAAATAATATCATGAAGTGTCAGCTATGTGGCATATTCAGGAATGTGCCGTCATGTGGATGCCTGCTATCGTTCCTCATTAACAGCGACGCCACTTCTGAGAAATGCAATTCACCATCAATTAAGGAGAGAGGGGAACAGAATGGAGCAAAATTTCTGAAGCTTCTGATGGGAATAAATGTTTTACTACAGGCAGAGCGGAGATGTAGAGAGCTGTCAGGAGCATTTGAATCAGATCAAACATCCTCCCAGTAGCAGATGGCTGGAGATGGCCTGAGCTGAAAGTGACAAGAGACCTGCAAAGGGGACACTTGCTCTGTATGTGTGTGTGTGTTTTGTCAGGTCTCTCATATTACTATATAGTCTCTTTCGTCCCACATAATATTTTATGATCAAATCGATATTTAATGAGAGTTTTGAATTTATTTGTAAGTAACGTTGATAAATTGCATCAAAGTGGGATAGTGAGTCATCAGCCAATCGTTAACGCAAGCCACATTTTGTGTTGGGGTTTATTTAGTGATACTGATGGATGAATGTAAATAATTTTTTTATATACTATACGTAGACCATTTCATCGTACGCATGCACCTTGCCCAACGTTTACTTCCAGCATGCTTGTTTATTCCTCTGGCTTGTGGCTAGTAATTTGTCGCAGACTACAAAAGCAGTTAAAGTTAAGGTGATGAGTAGACTGAAGTTGGGCTAAGGTTGTTGTGCTGTGGGATGCAACCCAGTGTTTCCCATACATTGATTTATTTGTATCAACCCGCCACAATATCAAAACTGAGCGTCATGTTTTCCAAAAGGCTTTGTTGAATAAACATGAGCACTGCACATTTCAAAATCAAAATGCTGCATGGGTGTTTTTATATCATTGTATCTCTGAAGGAAATCGAATCTTATCGTCTTCAGTAAATGTTAATGTCATTTTCAATTGCTCTTGCCTGTAATGCCTGATAAAGCAGTATTTTTGAGCACAGCGCTGCTTTGTGTACAGTACAGCCATTACCAGGGAAACCTCTTCTGGATCACCGCTGCATGAAGAGAGGCTTGGCGGCCAAACAAGACATAGTTTTTACTTGCTTGATAATGCAATTTATTTATTTAGCTTGTTATCAGAAATAATCCACTATAGAGGTACTCTCATGTGGGGGTGTGTTTAAATGAGGTATTTTAGAAGGGCATGGTTGACTCTTAACTTTGATAAAGAATACCTCTTTGGATTTGAGACTTTAGTCTTTGCAATTTTACAGATCTTCTTTAGCGCCAAAAGCTTGTAACACTACAAAGAGAAAGGAAAAGTTGAAATCGCATCATACGACCCCTTTAAATTATTCTGTTCTGTGTGTATTTGGCTTAAAAGCAAGAGTGTTTTATAATAGATGCTGGCTGAAGGAGGTCAGAGGTTTAGTGATTCTGAATGGATCCATAAAGTAGGTTTAGTAGTCTTTGGAGTCTCCCTGTGCTCCTTTGTGGTATCGCAGATTGACTGCTAATTTGTATTTAAACCCTTTAATATCCTTAACATATCTAACACCTATAATCCACTTCATATGAGCACATAAATGCTAAATGTTTAGTGAATGTCTGTATAATATTTATGTGAAAAGATTCCACACTTGCTTTCAGAGCTTCTATTTTATCATGTTCCAGAACCAAAAAGCTCCAGAATTTGAGCTTGAGCGTGTGCTTGTTTTTCACCGTCTTAGAGCAGCTGTTCCTATTCTACCCAGAATAACTGTTTAGTTTCAGCTCTTGTAAATATCAACCTAACAACTGATTTACCATCATGTTGAACAAAATTAAGTAATAACCTGACATTTTTTTCCCCTCCTACAGCACCCAACGCCCCTTTTAGAGAGATTGTCAATTGCCAAGTGCCTACCAACCGTTTACTTGCATGTGGAGAAGGACCTATGCCATTTACCATTAATATTGTCTAAACACCATAAGTGGCATGTTTGGGTTGATAAAAGCTGGTGTTAGCCCCGTCTCGTGTGCTGTGCTGTCTGCCGCCATTGAGGTATTTGGCAGCAGCATGCAAACTGCTGCTGAGATCAGACGGGACTTTGCACGTCTCACGTTTCCCTTCATGCCACAATTATGTTTCATAGCCAAGGTGAAATCAAATCCACTTGTCATATTGTTTCTGTAGCCTTACATCTCTGGGTTATTCTTCTCCTGTATGCAAATGAGGAGATGTGGGAGGGGGTGAAGGCAGGTTAAAAATGGCCAGTCATATGACTGTCAGAAAATTAGAGATGTCTTTTGCAGGCTGCTCGCAGTCTGTCTTTCTCCTGCCACACTGCGAAAGCCTCTGACTCATCTGCCTCCAGCAAAATCAAATTACATTTCTGTAAAAAGGTTTTCTCTCTCACTTTCCACCCAGTGATTGTTTTGAAAATAATTATTTGGGATGTTTTGATCGTCTGCGAAAGTTGGACATTTGGTTGTTGTTGGGGAATGGACTTTATGAAATATGATTATATTGATGCTGTAAAAATGTCTTCATTGATAATGACATTATAAATCATCTTTGGTGCTTATTATCTGTTCAGAAGATAATCAAATTCACGTCTCACTAGGAGAAAATGATAAGGTTTGTGTGCGTGTAAATATTTGAGGGTGTGAATAAGAGACACAGGTGAAAGACAAAGGAAAGGGCTGCTAGATTAGTTTTGTAATTGCAGCATCAATGATGTGATTTTTTATTTTGTTAGTGTTAGCTTGAGATAGTTGGACTGGACATCAAAGTCTGGGCAGGCACTTTTTCCAGCAGAGGAAGAAAGAATAGCAGAGTGAACGCAGAATGGCTTGAAGGAAGGAGACAGATATTTGACACTGCAAAGAGAGATTGCCAATTATTTCCTAAACAGAAGCAAAAAAGAAATTATCATTTGAAATGCAAACATTTGACAGATGACACACACACAGAGAGGGAAAAAAAATCCTCTAACTGAAGGCAGTGTGTTTTTGTGTGAAGTGTCTAATAACCAAGCGAGAAGCAAACTTTGCTATTTTGTCGTTGGAACAGAAACAATGTTCTTACTAATACCAACACTGAAAACTAGTTTTCCACCAATGTTATATTCCACCAATTAGGGAAGACTGAGTTAAGTTATCACAGGTCTATAAGATTTAAAATGGGAGGCATCCAAAATCTGTATAGGGCCTCCATGAAAGCAATTATTTTTAACTGAATTTTTAGCATAAACACAACAAGTCCTAAAAAAACACAAGGTCTAAAATAGTGTGGAAGTTAAGCGGCTTGTCTTGCATATGGCACCATTTGACAAATTTTATATAGAACTGCCTTTACCTGAAGCTGTTACTAAACTAACTGTTAAGTTAATATAGATGTTCATCAGAGCATCACTGGCACAAATTTTAGGATAGTATTCAATGAAAACATTATAATTTATCCAGAATTATAGTTTTATAGTTTTACCGCTTTGTACGTGCATAAACTGTCAAGCTTCAAACTGAATCACGAACTGATTTAGATCATTATGTTAAAGGGATAGCCTAGTTCACCAAAAATGAAAATGCTGTCATTAATTACTCACCCTCATGTCGTTCCAAATGCATAAGACCTTAGATCATCATTGGAAAATAAAATAAGATATTTTTGATGAAATCTGAGATCTTTCTGACCCTCCATAGACAGCAAAGTAGCTACCATGTTCAAGGCCCAGAAAGGTACCAAGAGCATTGACAAAATGGTCCATGTGATCATATGGTCCGTAATTTTATGAAGTTATTGAAAAAACAAAAATAACAACTTTATTGTTTATCCCCCAGGTTGAATAAATTTGTTATTTTTTATTTCTTTGCACACAAAAAGTATTCTCGTAGCTTTGTAAAATTAAGTTTGAACCACTGATGTTACATGGACCATTTTAATTACGATCTTAGTACGCTTTTGTGCCTTGACTGTGGTAGTTACCTTGCTGTCTATGGAGAGACAGAGAGCTCTAGGATTTCATAAAAAATATCTTGTGTTCCAAAGATAAACAAAGGTCTTACCAGTTTGGAATGAAATGAGGTTGAGTAATTAATGACAGAATTTTAATTTTTGGGTGAACTATCCCTTTAACTAGACCAATTCACGGAATAGAACCTTCTCGAGCAAGCGAATCATTCAGCAGGCGGGCATTACAGCTACGAAATCTTTTCACACATGATCTCTTAACAGTTATTTACAAGTAAAGACTGTATGTGTGAAACTGAATCATTTAAAATTCTGAACAAAACATCTCTATGCTGTGTTTTTTGGAGTGGAACAGGATTCGTTTTAAACTATTTTCATATGCGGAGAAAAAAAAGAAAACTGACAAACACAGCGTCTTAATAAGGCTGCTTACCTGTAGTATGCCTAAAAGTAAGTAAAAGAGAAAGATTGATCAAATTAGCGTTATTCATAAAACAGTTTGCATTAAAAAAAAACCTGGGTGTCCAGCTACTTCCGTCGAGATTCTGTTTGATTTACGTCTGAAATGCAAGTTTTTTGTTTATTGAATGATTAAAACAATATAACATTGAATTTTATATAAAATCATTGCACAGTGACAACGGTTTAAAGTGATGCACATTTAGACTAAAAGATCACACATAACTAGTAGCATAACTAGCAGACATTTCATCCAAAAATATATTGTGTACATTGTATATAAATGCTTTTAAATCTGTTGTTGTACAGTGCTGTCATTAATTGAGTTCTGATGATGACACACAGAATTTTAAAAGGCCTTTACACAATGTCAGGTTTTTGGCTGTGTGCGTGTATGTCTGTAACTAGAGAAAACAGCTGCAAAGGTTCAACAGAGTTTGGATACCTACTTATTGTCCCTCACAGTACACATGCACACACAAACCTATCCCTCACCCTGCGCTTTCCCCACCTTTAAATGGGCTTATTTTGAGAAAAATATTAAGTTGCATATTATAAATACAACACGTTGTTTCCAAAATTAAATAAATGTTTAAACAACAGACCTCTTTCTGGTGACATGCAGAACTCCAACTAAATCCATTTTGTAGAATTCTTTTTGAAAGGGTAAGTGTTCAAATACTTTCTGTGGTCACTGCATATTCTCCAGTAGTTGCATTACCTACACAGTTCAATTTGACACATCTTGCACTCAACAAGTGTACTTTCCTGTTGATTCCTCCTTCGCCTTACCACTGGTGAATTCACACACCAAACACTCATCAGCAAAGGGAGAGACAGACATAGAAAGGTGTTTTCACGCACATGTGCTATAACACCTATCCAATTTGTGCACTGAAGAAAGTGAGAGAGAGAATGCGTTCAGTATGGAATAAAAAAAATGGCCTCAGCTTTTTAACTACATGCTGAACCTCATTTCTCCTCACCTGTTATTACACTAACAGTCAGTGTATATGTTTCTGTGTGCTTTAGAGTTTGTTTTCCTCAGTGGGAAGAATGGACTCCCTCAGCCGCTAGTAACCTGTCTGTGAAGTCTGGCCAATCATTTTTAATTCATTTCCTCCTCTATTAATTTCCTCTGTGTTGTTTTTAAGAGTGTATGCTGACAGTACACACAGCCTCGGGGTGAACACACACATTGACACTCCCCTTTCCTGCTCCGACATACACACACACACTCACAAACATCTCCATCTTATAAAAACCTGCTGTTACCGTAACCATTAATTTACATGCCGTGTAGGAGGAAGAAGTGTGTGCATGCTTGTTACAGAACAGAATAACTGTGTATGTTAGATGAAACAGACCTGTAAAACAAAGGTATTATTAAACTCCAGCAGATGTGCATCTCAATCTCCCTCCTTCCCTCTCGTGTTTTCCGGCGTGGTAAAGCAGCAGGCAGTAACAGGTTGTTTTTCTACCTGAATTTGTTTTTGTTTCAGATGTTCTCTGCACAGAGAGATCTAGGTGGCTCCAATGCTAATTGAACTCCTGGGCATTCAGTTAGGTAAGAGCAGGTGCCAGCAACTGGTCTGTGAAAGCTATTTTCAGTGGCTCTGATAGAGAGCGTTCCACACAGATGTGATTTTCCATTAAAAAAGTAGTACAGTATGAACGTGGAAATGTGGAGATCTTGAATATGTTGGACTTCTGGGATGTGATTCAGTATTTCCTATTGCACCAGGACTGATACATGGTTACTTTTGTTATACTAATACAGTGCTAGTGTATTAAATCATTAACCTGATTAGTGATCTATCAATATACAGGTTAAACTTGCTCATACTGTTTCGAAATGTCATTTAAATTACACAAATAATCACTTTTCCGGTCCCTAGTAATAATCATTATATAGAGAAAATGATTTCAACGTGAACTACATTATTGCTAAACTGTATCATGTAATCAGCAAGAGCTATGTATGAATTAAAGTCACTAAGACTGTCGACAGTTTCTTTTCCACGTCATTTTATTATATCCATGTATTTGTTAACAGACAAATCATATAGAACTAGTGTCGTCGGAAGTCACTAACTTCTCTTTTGAGAATCAGTGGGATCATGTTGCTTTGTCCGTGCTTCGGGCTTAATAGAGACAATAGGCACTTTTGACTTGGGCAAGGAAGTAACCACCCAGAACAACCACTGAAATGCATGTGCACTAAAAAACTCAAGGAAGTGAGTTTTGCATGACAAACCACCACTCACATTTTCTTCAGACAGTGTACATTTTAACAAAGAGTTACTGTCACTATATGTTGATCAGACAGCTAGTCATAATCCTTGAAATATAATAAAATGCATCAGTTATGGTTTATGTTGGTGATGTTCCACACTTTATTAGATGACTTCATCCTCCTCAAAACCCTTCAGTTGGTTCTGCAGTGATGAAAGCCACCTTTGATAAATGTTTAATTCCATCCGAGCATGTGTGGTAACTTACAACGTTTGACTGTAAAGACTCAATTTCACTTGCTTAAGTAACTTCAGAATGGCTCCATCCTGCCTGGCAACAGTGACAGACAGACCATAGATATGGAATTTACCACTCTGTTGACCCAGACACCCAGACAACAGGATCATACCACACAATCTGGCTGGTCATTATGAGTAACAAGAGATTAAAATAAAAAAAGCCACAGCTGTCAAACTGCAAATCATCACCACAGGCCGAGGTCAGTCTCTATTACAACGTTAAATTAATAAGTAAATCCATGAATCATGTTTTGCTAATAATTACAAAAGAACAAAATATATGATATAATCCACAATTAGTGGAAAGGATGGTGATTCTAAGTAGTCTGCTCGACTTCATTAGATTAAATTATGAGTGTTAACATTTTTTCAATTTAATCATGATGGGGAAAAACTAAGATGGTTGAAGTATAGAAGAATTTTGCAATGAATCCCATAAATGTGCATAAATGTTTGTTTTTCATATTTTTTCATATTTATATTTTAATAGCAATTGTCTTAATATCCACTATGCCTGTCAGTAAAGGACTGATTCTGATATGCCGTGCAGGACAACAGAGCATTACAAGAATAGCATGGCTAATAGTGGCTTGTTAGCTCTCCACTCAGTTGAGTCAGGGCTGCCCACAGGTGGCTCCATTAAACTGTCTCAACAATAACGACAACACATCTAATAAACAGTGGCACCTCAGTGAACATCTTCGGGCAGAGCAGGACTCTACATCAGTTCAATTAAATGAATTGAAAGTTATATTGATATGATAACAGTATGCATGCATGCAGCTGTGCGTGTTTGTGCATCTCATTTGTCCCAGTTGTAGGTACTCCATTAAACACTCTGTGGGGTGGACTTTTCCATGTGATATTTCAAAGGTCTGTGACTCAGAATGCACGTGTAAACACAGTTTTATTTAAAAGAGATGTTTGGGTACATTTTTTGTCAGTCATGGCAGCTTTAGTTAATCTGATAATGGAAAAAAGCATTATACATATCCACCTTCACTTTTATCGGCCTGCACAATTATGAATTTACCATGCAAATAGTTTTTTTGGGGTGTTTTGTGGCATTATCTTTTGATATGATTAATTCCTTTAGTACTTTGGGTATTAAAACAACAGGAGCAGTGCAAGTGAATCCCCCCGTGTGCTGTTCCTTTAAGGAAAATTTAAAAATTCTTCGTCATAGATAAAAGAGGTCAGGTTTAAGAGTATTTTAGCCACACTAAAAATAACCCAAAACATTCTCTCATTAGCACTCTGGCTGCGAAAGGAGAACCCTGAAAATACTGGATTAGAAAGAGGGGCATCTAATTGTGATTTTAGGCCTGCCTGCTGCCACCGGGAACTGCCCCCTCTGAGATTTCTGATGGAGGTGTGTCCCTGTTAAAAAACACAACCTTTCCGATTGATTTTTCCTTTGGTGGTCCTCTTTGCGCCATAACCAAAACTTTGAGTCAGAATGTCATTCAGGTCTGTGTTTATTGTGTGAAGTATATATCAAAAAGTAGGGAGGTTTTATTGCAATATCATCCCTGTGAGGATTTTGTTGCTGGTGGAAATGCAGCATTGCATATGGACAGGTCTTAAGAACTAACACTCTCTACCATTCAGACACACATAGACATGAACATACTAGCAAAGGATGAAAGGATGGGCTAACAGCTGGATTTGAATGATAAAGTGTTCTCTCACCTTCTTTCGTACATCCTTAATCCAGCCTGAATTGACTGACAGATGAGGGTGGTGCGGCTGCGCCCTGTCTGACCAAAACAATGACTGGGTGAGATACATGTACAGAGTGAGAATGAACATTTAGCTGTACTTACTGTTTTTTTGGTAGTGCTGATACTGTTGAAGATTATAATGATGATATTGATGGAAGTGCTGATGATTACATGACAATGAAAGTGGTGATAGTGAGCTCTTACGGTAATGATGACAGTAAAGATAACAATGGGATGCTGATGATGGTGAAATGAAAATAAAAGTGCTGGTACAGTAATTATGAGGATGATGGTAATGATGATGTAATGATTAAGATGATAGTGATGATAGCAGCGAGGTTACAATAATAGTGATGTAATGTTAACAATGATGATAAAACTGTTAACAGTGATGGTGAAGTAATGATAAAGATGATTGTATCATGATGATAGTGATATGACAATAATGATGGTAATAATGATTGTGACAGTGATACTGGTAACAATGATATTAATATGACAATAAAGATAGTGATGGTAATGAGGATGGTGACAGTGAGACTGGTAACAATTATGTTGATGTGATGATGGTGATGTGAAAATAACGATGATGATGAAAATAATGATGATGAGGAAGCTAATAACAATAAGCCCTTTAACACATACAGACTTTTCCGGAAAATGACCAGTAAATTGCCGTAAAGAGATCATGTGTGAACAGGATCTTTTCAAAAATACCGGTAAATTCGTTCCGGCAATTTACCGGTATGGGAAGTTGTAACATTACCAGTAAATTGCCGGAATTTTGCTGTGTGTGAACGCAGAAGGAAAATTACCAGTATGAGCACGTACGAGTTCAGAACGCGGTGACGTAAGATGTCTACTTCCCGGCCAGAGCCATAGAGAGAGAGAGTTGCGACAACGGAAGTTCGAAATGTTTGGTTGTCACGTGATTCATGTAGACTTCAGATAGTTCCAGGAAGTGCGTTGGCGGCCATTCAAACTGATAGAGTGACAAAACTGCGATTTCTGGTAATAAGGAGTCAATAAATGCATTTATTTTATATATTTATACAACACACCGACATATGTATGTAGCATGAATATGTAGTTATAGCGATGTTGTTTTTAAAATATCAAATCAGGTAATTTTTGAGGATTAGTGTTCAATTAACTTACTGTTATTTTAAAAACTTATTTCAGGCTAACGTTAAATTGTATAAACACGGGTTGCGGTTGCCTTTTTACGTTACATATCGTTATTTTTTTCACTGATCTCATGTTAACTAATTTCATATTGATGACTTTCAGATAGTACAGAGACAGGCTGGTGACAGTTGATTTTCAGCTTGCACTGCACTATACTGTTAGCAGCAGTAATAAGCATTTTAAGTAAATGTAAAATGAAGCTTATTGTTTACAATTCTTACAATTACATATATTAATATAATTATGTACTTATTCATATACACAATATATTCAGGCATACTCGTATACAAACATGTACACTGCCATTCAAAAGTAATGATGCTGAAAATTCAGCTTGGCATCACATGAGTATATTACATTTTAAAATAGAAAACAGTTATTTTAAATTGTAATTATATATTACGAGATGACTTTTTCTTTGTATTTTTATTGAAATAAATGCAATTAACTATTTACAGCAATTCATTAATACATTTTTAATAAATTTAATAGCATGCCAAACATTTTGTGTTATGAGTCTGGTTCTCCCCTCTGTCTCTCCTTTCCTTTTCCTCCCTCTGCTGGTCATTACCTCACTCTTTCCCTTTCCCTCTTCAGCTGTTTCTCATTTGTAGCCTTTTCGCTGATCCATTCCACCTGTTCCCTCTCTAACTCGCTTGCTATTTAATGTCCTCTGTTTTCTTGCCAGTTGTCGGATTATTTCATCGGAGTATGATGCTGGTGGCTTTCTACAAACCCTGCTGTATCCGTCTTGTCTTGTCACAGTCCTGTCTACAGTCAGGTTCAGGTCAGCTACACCTTATCACTGCCTATTAACCTCTCTTCTACTGTGTCCAGCCCTCCCGCTGTCGAGGATCTACCTGAGCAGCGCTCAGAGCATTGCGGCCGCCCAATACGTGGGGACGAGAGGTCAAGGCTCCGCTAGCCGGTCTCCCTGTTAACCTGCTGCATTCCAGCCGTTCACTAATTCAAGAGAGAGCCCCTGACCCATTCATCGAGGACCCTCTACGGAGACCGTCCCGTGATCTATCCTTTGTTCTTAGCTATTTGCCGTTTCTGTTATGAGTGACCTTTTCCCTGCATAACCTGCAGCAACCTGTGTTCCCGTTTTACAGAGACTTGTGTCGTCGCTCTCTCAATAAACTCTTTCATTGCACTTGGATCCTAGCTCTTCCTTATTACAGAATAATCCGACCAACATGGATCCAGCTAAGGAAAGAACCATTCACACGGCTGTCGAACTGCAAGGAGCGATGTTAGGAAGACATGATGAGGAACTTACCGCTACTCGTCGTGTGGTCGAGACGCTGGCCGCTCAGCTATCTGATTTATCCACCCAGGTTCAGCTGCTCCGGAGAGCTTCACCGCCCTCTCCTGGGACGCCTGATACACCGGAGCCGCGTGTGAATAACCCCCCGTGCTATAGTGGAGAGCCCACTCAGTGTCGTCCATTTCTCACGCAGTGTGAGGTGGTTTTCTCTCTCCAACCAGCTACCTATGCCCATGAGCGAGCCCGGGTTGCCTATGTCATCTCCCTTCTGACTGGGCGTGCACGCAATTGGGGAGCAGCGGCGTGGGAGGCGAGGGCGGAATATACCATGCGCTTCGATACTTTCAAGGGAGAGATGTTGCGGGTATTCGACCATTCGGCCCATGGTGAAGAGGCCTCCCGCCAGCTTTCCTCACTCCGTCAGGGAGGACGATCCGTGGTGGATTACTCTATAGAGTTCCGTACTCTCGCGACCACCTGCGGGTGGAACGAAACAGCCCTCATGGCTCGCTTTCTGGAGGGACTGAGCGCTCAGGTCAACGATGAGGTCATTGCCCGCGAGCTACCTACGAGTTTCGACCAACTCATTGATCTCGCTATCCGGGTGGAGAAGAGGTTTGATCAACGTCGCCGCGTCAGAGGCGCCGACTCCACCTCCCGTTCTACGGCTGCAGCGACTTCTCCTCCCCGCTCTACTCCGGTTCCAGAGCCGATGCAGCTGGGCGGTCTGCGTATATCAGCGAAGGAGAGAGAACGGCGCCTTATCCATCGACTTTGCCTGTACTGCGGATCGGCCAGTCACTTTGTTTTGAACTGCCCCGTAAAAGCCAATGCTTGCCAGTAGAAGACTTCCTTGATCTCCTCGTCCACGTCCTGCACATCCATTCCTATAACCTTGAGCTGGGCTGGTACCACCGTTTCATGCAAGGCTTTAATAGACTCTGGAGCGGAGGAGAATTTCCTCGACGAAGCTTGGGCACATAGACAAGGTATTCCGTTGAGGAGCCGTAAGCAGACCACACCCCTTTTTGCTTTAGATGGTAGTCCTCTGCCCAGTATCGACCTTCAGTCGATCCCGTTAGCTCTAACCGTTTCTGGTAACCATCATGAGACCCTTTCCTTCCTAATTTTTCATTCCCCTTACGCCCCGGTAGTTCTAGGTCACCCCTGGTTAGCCAGACACAATCCTCACCTCGATTGGTCTAGTAATAGTATTCTGTCATGGAACCTGTCTTGCCATGTCAATTGTCTGTTATCCGCTAACCCTTCTGTCTCTCCCATCTCTGTCTTTCAGGAGGAGCCGGCCGATTTGACTGGGGTCCCGGAGGTGTATCAAGATCTGAGGGCGGTCTTTAGTCGGTCCCGGGCCACTTCTCTTCCTCCACACCGTCCCTATGATTGTAGTATTGATCTGTTACCCGGTACTTCGCCCCCTCGTGGTAGTTTGTATTCTCTAACGGGTCCAGAACGCAAAGCTCTAGAGAGTTATCTGTCTGACTCGTTAGCCGCGGGAACAATTGTCGCATCGTCTTCGCCTGCAGGTGCGGGGTTTTTCTTTGTAAAGAAAAAAGACGGCTCTCTTCGGCCCTGTATCGATTACCGGGGGCTAAACAAGATTACTGTTAAGAATCGTTATCCCCTGCCGCTTATGGCATCCGCGTTCGAGCTTTTACAGGGGGCTAGGGTCTTCACTAAGTTAGATTTGCGTAGTGCGTATCATCTGATCCGCATAAGGGAGGGGGACGAATGGAAGACCGCTTTCAATACCCCTCTTGGGCACTTTGAATATCGGGTGCTTCCGTTCGGCCTCGTCAACGCACCTGCAGTCTTTCAAGCGTTTATCAACGACGTTCTGAGAGATATGCTTAACGTTTTCGTCTTCGTTTATTTAGACGATATTCTGATTTTCTCGCCGTCTCTCCAGGTTCATGTCCAGCATGTTCGCCGTGTTCTCCAGCGCCTCCTGGAGAACCGTTTGTTCGTTAAGGCCGAGAAATGCACGTTTCATGCCCACACCGTCACCTTTCTTGGTTCCGTAATCTCAGCGGGGGGGATAAGCATGGACCCCGGTAAGGTACAAGCCGTTACCGAGTGGCCCATTCCTGAGTCGCGAGTCGCGTTGCAGCGTTTTCTTGGATTCGCCAATTTCTATCGGCGCTTTATACGCAATTTCAGCCAGATAGCCACGCCCCTTACCGCTCTCACATCGAATAAGACCAGCTTTAGGTGGACTGAGTCTGCTCAGCGGGCTTTTGATCGTTTAAAGCATCTATTTACCTCCGCGCCCATTCTCATGACCCCTGATGTATCCAAACAGTTCATAGTCGAGGTTGATGCGTCTGAGACGTGCGTTGGGGGCGTTCTCTCTCAACGTTCAGACTCTGATAATAAGATTCATCCGTGCGCGTTTTTTTCTCGTCGCCTCTCGCCTGCGGAACGGAATTATGATGTGGGGGATCGTGAACTCCTGGCCATTCGTTTAGCGTTAGACCAGTGGAGACAATGGTTAGAGGGCTCTACCGTTCCGTTCATAGTCTGGACTGATCAGAGAAATCTAGAGTACATTCGTTCTGCCAAGAGACTCAATGCGCGCCAGGCACGCTGGTCGTTATTTTTTGCTCGTTTCGATTTTACTATCTCCTATCAACCTGGCTCTAAGAACGTCAAACCAGACTCCTTGTCTCGTCTATTTGACCCCTCTGGCGACATCCCCACGCCCCGGGAGATAATCCCTCCGGGGCGTGTGATTGGTGCAGCTGTCTGGGGTATAGAGAGGCTCGTTAAGCGCGCACTGTCCCATTCTATTGCTCCGCGTAACGTTCCTAAAGACCTCCTTTTTGTCCCGGTTTCCGCTCGCTCGGCTGTAATTCAGTGGGCCCACTCTTCCAAATTGACTGCCCACCCCGGCGTTAGGGGCACGTTAGCTACGGTCCGTCAACGATTTTGGTGGCCCACTTTAGAACCCGATGTACGTCGCGTCGTGGCCTCTTGCGCTATTTGCGCTCAGACTAAGTCTGGTCACTCTCCGCCTGCCGGCCTCCTTAGACCACTTCCCATTCCTTCGCGTCCTTGGTCCCACATTGGCCTTGACTTTATTACCGGCCTTCCTCCCTCGGCTGGTAATACTGTTATTCTCACGGTGGTAGACCGGTTTTCCAAGTCCGCTCACTTTATACCGCTCCCTAAGCTCCCCTCTGCCAAGGAGACCGCTCAAGTACTGGTATCTCACGTTTTCAAGAATCACGGGCTTCCCTTTGACGTAGTTTCCGATAGGGGACCCCAGTTCGCGTCTCAATTCTGGAAGGAATTCTGTCGTCTGATTGGTGCGTCCGTCAGCCTCTCGTCAGGTTTTCACCCCCAAACCAACGGGCAAGCGGAGCGCACAAACCAGATAGTCGGCCGGTTGCTGCGCAGCCTGGCGTTTCGGAACCCCTCCTCGTGGGTCGAACAATTACCTTGGGCAGAATATGCTCACAATTCGCTCCCGTCCTCTGCTACTGGTCTATCGCCGTTTCACTGTTGTCTGGGATACCAACCCCCCCTGTTCTCCTCGCAAGAGACCAAGTCCAACGTTCCCTCCATTCAGGCTTTTATTAAACGCTGTAAGGGTACATGGAGACGGGTGAGAGCATCCCTGTGTCAGTCTAGGGCTCGCACTCTAAGCAATGCTAACAAACGTCGCGTCAAGAGTCCTAGGTACGTGTGTGGTCAACGGGTGTGGCTTTCCACTACCAATTTGCCTCTCCAGGCACCGTCTCGTAAATTAGCTCCCCGTTTTATCGGACCTTTTCAGATTTCCAAGGTCATTAATCCTGTCACGGTAAAGTTGAGGCTTCCTCCTAAGCTCCGGCGCATTTACCCGGTTTTTCACGTTTCCTGCACATACAATTTTGTATGTGTCCTTTCTTTCATGTTGTCCTTGCATAGTCTCCACTATGGTTTGCTGTGCTGCATGGGGATGCTCCCCTCTGTCAGAGGAAGGTGTGCAGATGTATGGCTTCCCCGCTGACATGGAGAGGAGAATATAATGGTTGGATCAAGTCAGCAGCAGCAATCTAAATATAAATAAAAATTACAACAACAACAAAAAAATTTTAGGTAATTATACTTAAATTTATTTAAACCCAGGGAGCTGAGACATTGCAGGGAGTCATCAGTGTTACCTATAACTGTGCATTTAATATGTGGGTAGACAAAAAAAAAAAAAAAAAAAAAAAAAAAAAGTTGTGTGTGGAAACTAAACTCAAGTCACTCTGCAGGCACATTTTGAGGAAAACCAATTTGTCATGACCAAAAAATTAAAGAGTAGGCTGAGACCAGGTGCTATTCCGACAACCTTTGTGGTCAAAAAGAGGAGTGCCCCTGCTCCACGATGCACCCCTAGACCTGTAAACATACAGCAAATCGCTGCTGATTACAGCTATATTATTTCAGGTGATACATATATAATAAGTACAAACTCGTACTAGTTGAAGTAATATTTCTAATTTTGAAGTGATGTGATATTTTCAATATTTAAAATTAGCAATTCCATGTATTCTGCCTCTATCAGTTTCAAAGGTTGTGGAAAAAATGAATGAGGACACTTAGAGAAGGGAAAGTGACAGTGAAGAAATAGAGGACATGGCTAGAGAGGAGAGACAGGGACAGCTGACACTACTCAGTCAGTCAGCAGCCAGTCAGCATTCCAGTGAACCATCAGCCAGTTACCTGGGTCTATTAAAAAAATTAAAGAGACAAGAAAAAAAATATCAAACAATGCAAAGGCAGCACTAAGAAAAATAAAGAATGAAAATGCAGCTTTAAAAAAAAAAATGGTCCCCTCAGCACTCCTGACCTGCATCCTCACTGATGCTCCATCACAGAACCGTCCAGTGGCACCACTAATCTTCCACCTACCAGCACCCACAGAATGTTACAGTATGTTTCTTTTATACACTAACAAGTTTAAGTATATAATACAGTAGTATTATAATATAGATAGGTTATATAATATAGACAGGTAATAGTCAATGAATCACAATGACTAAAAACACTACACCCATGTTTTTGCAAACTCAATTTACTCTAAATTTACATCAATAGGGTGCATTTTATTATTAAGGAATTTAATTATTTAATACGTGTAATAAGGAACAAACTTTATAACCTAATTTTACCACTTCCAGTTACCGCTGTCACACGCGGTCAAACGTTAATATTGAACTAATAGGCTATGTAACATTAGCTAACTTTCCCCACCCAGCAAAAAAAAAAAATTTTAGACTCCTTTTCTCTAATTCCAAACACGATGGATGAAACTGAATTAAGAGAACAGATTTTACAATTAATAGGGTGTTCGTTACTAACTTTATTCAGCTAACGTTACAATCCTAGCCTAATCTGTTAGTTATCTGATAACATCCCTTAAATCTACTCATTTAATGAGTTATAATCTACTAGAAGGTTTTAACTTACAGTTTATTGTTATTAAGATGTACTAATAATTTACAATCGTATTATTTAAACGTCTTACCTTTTAAAAGTGCGCCGCAAACGTTTTTTTCTGCTGCATCTCTACGGCGCGGCATCGGTTTGCTGCTACTTCCGGGATCTATTTAGAGGCTCCACAAGCCGCCATTGCTGTAAAAAAATGCGTTCCATTGGAGTCAATGGAGTTGTCGCAACTCTTTCTCTATATGGCTCTGCTCCGGGCCAATCATAACAATGTGACGCATTCACGCACGGTTTAAGAAAATAAAAGAAATGTCATCCAACTGAAGCAACAGTGAAATTAAAGCACTTCTCCTTATCTGGGCGGATGAAGAAATTTGTCGTCATCTGAGAGAAACGGTTAGTGATGCAGTAACGTATGATAAAATAACTGTTAACTGTCTCCGAGAGCAATGCATTCACAGGACAAAGTCAGGTCATCAATAAACTGAAAACATTGCGTCTTAATATCTAAAAAATAAACGACCATCACAAACAAAGTAGTAGTGGAAGTATTTCTTGTCCCTATTATGACTTTTGTAAATCTATTTGGGGGTCCTGCAACAAATCCTGTAGCTCTAAACCAGTGCATCTCAACCCGCAGCACATCATGCGGCCCACCATGCCGAACACAATAAAAATAAATTATAATAATAACTTTAAGTTTTACAGCTTATTTTAGTTTTTACATAGGGAAAACACAATAGGGTACAAACGAGAAGTCGGAGCAGTGTAAAAGAGTGCTGTACATTCGGCATCAACTTTCGGTTTGCCCTGGCAACTTGAGCCTGTCTTTTTCCCCAGTTCTCCCAAAACAGCTTATACTACTGTTTCAGCTATTAAAATAGTTCAGTTTTGTATGTTTGGAGCAGTTTTTGATCGTTAAACAGGCCTATAAGTTTTGTTTTTAAAGCGGCCAGCACAGAGAGAGAGTTTACATAGACTATGTTTAATCAGTTTAGCCTTCTCAAATCATCACGAATTGTCTAAAATAAAATCTAAAGATATAAAACAGTTCAAGCATGTAATGATGTTTTAAAGTTAAACCCAGATACATGTGTGCTATATTGAATATTTTGTGCCGAGAGTGCAAGATAAAGCACGCTTTTTTGGGACATATAGGTGCCAGCGCGATCATAATATAAAATAAAGAAATATAAAATAAAGAAAACAAACATGCTTTCTGCCGTCTCGTCTTGAACAGGAGAGCTTACAAAAATAAACCGAAACTCAGCGAATACATGCCTCACAGACATGATAAATATATCTATAGAAAGCTTTAAATTACTACTTGACGAAATAATAACACAAACAACAACAAAAATCTCAATACAATCATAATCCGTATAGAAGGCGCGTCTAATGAGGAGCTGATGAGTCAGGCAACTTCATCCTTGGGACACAGACTCAGAAAACACTAGCTAGTTTATTAGTAAATAATTCAAATATATTTTTACTATTTCCCTCTGTCACATTCATGGTAATTACTTTTTCCGGTGCTTTGTGACATCTTTTGAACTCAATTTGAACGCAGAACTGTTTATCTGCGCTGAGAGACTATTTGATATGAATTTGGATCAGCATAGGCTACATTTGTGAACGCACCTTTTCTGCGATGTTGCGCGTCTTACAGACTGCAATTTACAATCGCAGCTTCATTGTGCTATTAATCCTTTCAAGCATCGGGTGTTTTATTAATGGTGAGTATAATTATTTTAAACCAGTCGTCTACGATGTCTCTGTAACAAAAGCAGTTGCATGAATACTAAAGTTTTAAACAAAAATGAAACCAACAGAAATACTGAACACATATTACCCTCCATGTTTAAAAATACAAGCGCAGCTGTTTAGAGGTTAATGACGTCACAGAATTTACCGGTATTTTGGAATGGATGTGTGAATGGTGCTTTTCCAGAAAAAAGACGGAATGTCGGTGACTGTGTGAACAGCGCATTTTTAATTTACCGGTAAAGTCGTTCCAGTAATTTTACGCCAATTTACTGGTATTACTGTGTGAAAGAGGCTAATGATGGTGATGTAAAGATAATGGTTATATGATGAAAAGTGATATGACAGTAACAATAGTGATGGTAATGATGACAATGATAACGGTAGTATTGGTGGTGATATAATGATGGCGAGATGAGATGAAAGTTATGGTAATGTAATGATGAAGATGATGGTTATTATGATGTTGTGATGAAGATAGTGATATAACAATTGTAATGCTAATAATGAGGATGATGGTAATGGTTACTAATGAGGATACTGGTTACAATAATATGGTGTTAACAATGATGGTGTAGTAATGATAAAGATGATGGTGACAATAATGATGGTGACAATAATGATAGTGACGGTTACAGTGCTGCTACCAATGATGGTTATGTAATGATGATGGTGATACGACAACAATGATCATGATGGTAATGATAAAGATGATGATGATGATGAATTATAGTGATATGACAAAAACGACAGTGATTTGGTTTTAATGTAATGATGGTGATGAATGAGATGATGGTTGTAATGATGAAGATGATGGTAATTATGATGACGTGATGATGATAGTGATATGACAATAGTGATAGTGATGGTAATGATGAGGATGATGGTAATGGGGACAGTAATGATGGTGCTGGTAACAATAATGGTGATGTTATCATGAAGATGATGGTAATGATGATGTGATGGTGAAATGACAATAATGATGTGATGGTAATGATGAGGATGATGGTAAAAATGACAGTATTTATGCTGATGCTGGAAATAAAGATGAAGATGTAGTGATAACTATAGCAATTATAACATGGATCAAGACAATGTAAACAATGTTCAGAATGCAGCAGATAGGCTGCTAGTGGGTGCTAAGAAAAGTAATTATATCTCTCCTATTTTAACTTCTCTCACGTGGCAACCAGTGAACTACAGGATAAAATATAAAACTCTTGTGTATGTTTTTAAAGCAGTGCATGCATGGGCGTCAGTTTGGTTTGAAATGTGGTGGGGACAGAGACGCATTCAGAAGTGCATTTTCAGAAGTGCTGGGTACAATGATGCATTTTTTTTTTCTCTTTCGCGCAGGTCATGTTTTGAAAGACGTCCTGTATCTTATTAATGTAAATAAATAAAAATGTATACAAAAATGTGATGATGTCCGACTCGTTTTATGAAGAAGAAAGCCGTACAAAGCATTAGACATATGATATATGACCCACTAATCTGCTTCATATCATCATATAAGTACCATGTTGACAATATGACATGGCCATGACGTGGTTTAATGTACCTAAACAATGATTACCAAATTTCTCTTTCATGTTGCTTTGTTATAACCACTGAAAACGGGGAAAAAAATCTAACCCAACATCGGGCCTCGCTCTACATTATCCCGCTTATTACATGGCTACCCACCAAATAAATCAATAATTTGACACAAAATATTGATTTAAAAAAGAGTTTATTGATTTAAACACGATTGTATTGCTTCCGCTAAAGAAAATAGTTCCGTCTCTACGATTAGAATCCTGCCGCGTCCATACCAACGCTCTGTTTTTCATGGCAACGGTGTTATTATCAAGAAATAACAGACTTCATTCTACAGTGGAATTCAACCAAGCCATGTAATAATTTGATTTAATTCCCAGTACAATTTACCATATCTACACACAACACAACTTAAGCACTACAAATGTTATCAAGATTGAAAAAGCAAAAATACGTGTAGCACATGAACACTATTGACTATCACACCATGATCTGACTGCTCTCAATTCACAACAACATGCATCCATCCAATCTACATCAGGCATTTTGACTAAAACTTGATCCATTCCTCATCATCATCATCATCATCATCATCACAACTATTTCAGAATTCAGCAATAGATTCAAGCAATAATTAAACAAGATACTGACTACTCAACAATCATCTCCCCCAACACTTGCTGTATGAACGCAAACCGTAACTAGCTAATTAAGTTGGTGGCTAAGGAAGTCTAACGTAACATTAATTGCAAGAGAAGAATTAAAACAGCCGATCCCTTGTGTGCAAATGCACAAGACCTAGCCATAATACCAGCAAATCTTAATAAACATAAGTTATCGCGTCTTACCTTTGTGTCAATGGTCTGCAGACCCTTGCTGTGTGTACAACAACATCCATTTGTTCTACAAGTTATCACTTTGATATGTTATAGTCCATGGCACTAGGATGCAACCTTGTGATATTGTATGAAGGCTAAATGACTTGCTCGTCTATGATACATTCGCCAGAAATTCTGGCCAATCCCAGCAAAGACTAGGTAGCCTCGTTCCCGCTCGTTCACTGTCCATTCCAAACTGTCAACTCATTTGAAAAACATTCTTTAAAAAAAAGAAGCGTGATAGTCATATAGACGGTTTCATCGGGCGCACGCGCCTGGACCTAAGTTAACTTCCGGTCTGTGTTGTGTATATCGGTCTGGCTGCAGTGCCTTCTACAAACGCGGTTAAAGTCAAGGCGATGAGTAGACTGAGGGCTCAGGTGGTTGTGCTGCGGGATGTGTTTCCCATACATTTATTTATTTTTGGAAACTCACCACAATTTTAAAACTGATCGATTTTCAAAAAGGCTTCGCTGAATAAACATGAGTAACGTTATGTACTGCACGTTTAATAATAATAATCCCTTACATTTACATGTTTAAATATCAAAACGAGGCACAGGTGTTTTTTATATCGCTGTATTTCTGAAGGAAGACTTGCATGTTATATGCCTGATAAAGCAGCGTGTGTGAGCGTACTTTGTTTACAGCTGTTACTGGGGAAACCTCCATTTCTCGCGCTTTATGTCTATGCTTTAAAACATCTCCTATTGGCAAAGAATGGATTTGCATTCTCATTAAGTCCGCCTGATCCATGCAGCAAACATATTTTGTTTGTTATCAAAAAATATCTACTCTAGAGGGACTTGGCTGATGTTATTGATTCTATTTGGAAGTCTACCGGAAGTTAAGTTAGGTCCGCAAAAGCGCGCATGCGCTGTAACGTTTGTTTATGTTGTTGCCGTTGAAACCGGCATATAGAGAAAATAATAACAGTGACACGATGACTCCCCCTCCCCCAACCTAGAACGTATCCCAATGTTACAGTTGTTGCAGTTTTAATGAACAGAAAAGCGTGTAGCCAGCGCAGCAGCAGAACTCGAGGTTTAAAAAAAAAAAAAAAAAGTGGTGGGTACAAAATGACTCATGACGAAATCTGGGGGGGACACGTCCCCCCCGTCCCCCCCGAAATCGACGCCTATGAGTGCATGAGTTGACCCCTGCTTATGTGTCTGAGCTCATTGCTGTTCGTCAAGCACCTAGGTCTCTAAGATCTAATAATAAGTTACTGCTTACTGTCCCTCGTACTCATTTAAAGTTAAAAGGGGATCAGGCCTTTGCTGTTGCAAGGCCGAGGCTCTGGAATAGTGTTCCTTGGGAACTAAGAGAGGTCACCTCTTTAAATGGTTTTAAAATTGAAGTCAAAAACTACTTCCTGTCTTTAGCTTTTGAGAGGGTGGGCTGGTTTTTGTTGCTGATAGGTTCTGTCTTTTTTTAAGTTTGTGTGTTTTAATGAAGTGTTTTTTGATTGTACAGCACTTTGGTCTGCAGGTGCAGTTGTAAATTGCTCTATAAATAAAGTGAATGAATGAATGAATGATGGCATTGGTGCCTGTAGGTGGTCTTGAGGCTGTGAGAACACTTCTAGTTGTCCTGTCAGTCCTGAGTCATGAGACTCAATATGAACATAAAGATTAGTTCCCTTCAGCCTTTCTGCCAAGCGCAGCAAGCACAAATCTATGGCTGTGCTTTTCATTGATCTTCCAAGTCAGGTGAGCGCTTCTTCTGTCCTCACGACTCATTCTTTCACTCTCTCTGCAATACTATTAACAGCCAACTCATTCACTGCAAATCTCCCCAATATCATCATAATTCAATGATCTGATATCAATCTATGTGACTCCATTTTAAATTTAGACTGGAAACATAATGACTTTCTGTATGTGCATAAAGGCATGTAATATTTTATTTTTATTACACCAAATAAAATGGGGATTCTCATGCCCAGTTTATTGTTTCTTCCACCATTCTCACAGACTTCCTCATGTTTCCTCTGATGGATTCAATCAATTTCTTTGGCATTTCTAATATGTGGCTGCTTTATCCCATCACACTGTGTGCTGTACACTAAATCCACATGGCGTCTGACTTATAAGCCTCTTTGGTTTCTTATGAGCTCTACATTTCACTGCAGCTCACCGTTGGCGCATTTATTAAGGTCTACGCAGCATGCTGGCACTGTATGCTAACTGAGGGGGTGGAAGGATTAACAGCAGTGGAGCTACAGGTCTTAATTTGAGGGCAGACTGTCTTTATGTTCCCCCAGTGTGCATGTCTGAGCACACACAAACACGAATGTGTCACTGTATGTGCAGAAAGCAGACCCTGAACGAGAACGAGACCCTGAAGCACCATGCCTGTTTAGCTATCCATTAGTGAGGACAAATACGCATGTAGCCCACCGTAATGGCAACTGACTCTTAGATTGATGAAACAGTGCAGTTGCTTTTTAAATATTTATATCTGCGAGCCAAAGAGGGCTGGTACATGTCTGTGGAAAATAAAAGGGCAGAGAGAGAAGACAACAAACTTTTCTCAGGTCTGTCAGGATGGTGAGAATAATTCACCGTTCCGGCATGTCAGTTCTTCAGCTCTGTCGCTTCCAGCGTCTCCGCCTCTCTTTCTCCTCACTCTTTACATGGTGTGCTTTCTCAAAGGGATTTTCATGTTCATGGAAGCGCTGCTATGGATGCCTGGAACAAAAGATAAAGGATCACCTCCTCTTCATTAAACACATTTCAGGACTTGAGGAAGCCAAAAGAGGGACGTTTTCATGTGTGTTTTGTTTAGTGCGGCCTAGTTCACAGTTTCCAAAGACACGCCCTGCACACAAGGACAGACAGAAAGCCTCAGCTGCTCTCACTCCTTCTCCTTTCCTCTGCTTCTTGCCCTTTCCACCCTGCCAATGCACCTGCCTTTTTCATATTGTCTGCTAACCACCATTCTTTGCAGCTGGCCTGATCAAACAAGGATCCTGTCTTACATTAAAAGCACAGTTCCACTAGAATGCTTTGTGGTCTTTCCATGTGTCTGTCTTTGAACAGTGATTTGACCAACTGACTCGACAGGACTTGTACTGCCAGAAGACATGTTTGTGATTTTGAGGTAATTTGTTTCCCACGGAGAATCACTCAGGCCAGTGGACACACTTTTTCAAAAGATGGATGTTCTAGAAAATGCCTGCAGCAGTTTGGCCTTTTTTTTTTTTGGTGTATTGTGTCCACTAGAATGTGCCAGACTGAACATAATACCCAAGATTATGACCTTCACTGTGGGGTCTGCCATTCTCATGTTCAGAATGGATCTAATGGAGGTGTTTCATACTCTCACAGATGGTCAGGGTGAGATTAGGGACATACCCCAGAGGTGAATGGAAGAATTGGAACTTCCACACTCCTGGAAAATGAGGAGGGATTTGGCTCATGGGTTGGAATCATATTGAATTTTCTAAAACTGCACAGAGGGATTTAAGAGAATTGTTTTGCGCTTGACTATAAAACTGTTGTCAAGGAATGTGTGATTTATCCTAGACATTTTTTCGGATAACTACAAACACCCCCAAGATAGTTCTGACCACATGACATCCTGTTTGTCATACAATATGCAGCACAAACATGTCAACCTCACGGGACTTGACTAATTGTTTGGATGGTGTTCATGTGTGAAACTCAACTTCTTGCCACGTCTGGCAGCTCTGCAAAACACTCAACTGGGAATCTGCAGTCAAGCTCCAAAGAAACAATGAAAATGAAAATAAGCACACTCTAATGAAAATAAGCACACTCCCATACTTCCTCCAGCAACTGCATTTAGCATAACACTGTGACACCAGGATACAACAACAACAACAACAACAAAAAATGGCTATAGTAATTTTCTACATTAAAAAAAATAATAATAATAATAATTGTTCATGCACTTAATTTAAAAATTTATGATTATGATATGTATAGAAAATACATAATAGTCATATATATATAGTCATTTTATTGTTTTTAGTTTTTTTCTTGATACAACTCTTATGTTAGGAGGCATGAATGTTGTTGTTTGGTACATGCATTTTAATCTAGATGTTTCCTTTTCATTATCTTGGAAAGTGTTTTCTTTATCTTTATATTTTCTGTATCAGTCATTGCCACTCGCAGTTAAACAAATTTCCTGCATATTCTATAGGAGAAGCATATAATTGTTTTATGGAACTGTGAAGATTTGTGTCCTGGGAAAAAAATGTATGTTGATGACATTTTAAATAAAAATAAAGCTGGCAATCCTTATTTGTAAGTTACCAATGACCTATTTAGCTAAAAATCCTGCTTTTCATTTCACGATCAATTCTGAGAAAGTTCACCGAAAGTGTATGTAGACGTGAGACAGGTCAATAAGCATGTCCAAGGGGGGCTTCTCTAATTTAAATTTAATCATAATTTTTGACTACATGCTATGCACCTCAGGAAAAATGACATTACAGAGAAAGAGAAAAGGTTAGAGATCTGCCTTCCTCACTGCAGTCAGGTGGCTTTATTATAGAATATGGATATTGTTAAAGACGGTTTATCCTTGCCTGAGGAAAGGCAAGTAGACAGGAGGTATTGTACTCAGTCTGTCATATTCCTCTCAGTCTTTTTTCATTTTTAGTGCACTTAAATCTCATTTGCGGCAAAGCATGGTCTCAGCTTTTTTATAAGTAACCCTGGCCGTGGGGGTGACACAGACCATAATATCACCCACAACTCATTTCGATGGTCTCAATACGTAAAGTTCTCTCTTTTAAACGGTTATATTACAGTAATATCTTTGGGGGATGAATCACAGTGAGAGCCACCAAAAGGCACTGCGAATATGGCTTCTGTAAAATTCCAGGAGAGATTCACATTGTTTGAGTTTGGGACAAATGATGGGAAAATTGGTGCTGCACTATGATGAATCTCTTCATAGATGCACGATAAAGTCCATCAGATTTCTAGATGTGTTATTAGCTGTGTCACCTACTCTAAACTGTTGAATTGCCACATCAAATGACCTGGAGCTTCTCTCATCTCTGCGTCTTTTAGGTAATCGACACTCAGTAACGGTTGTTATGGAAACAGAAGCCGGTAACCACTTTGTCACAGTTGAAGAGTAGACCAGGAAAAAGCACGGTGTGGGTAGAAGCTGTCCTTTTGTTGCACATTGATCTGAGAGCACTTTTTGATGTTTTCCTTCATGCTGATAGGATTTGGATGTATATGTGGGGGGCTCATCCTGGATCTGTGTAATGCAAGAACACTCTGCTCAGAGCCAAAACACTTTAGTGCTTTTCAGCTGTTTTTACGGCATATTGAAAAATCTTAAGAAATCTTTTCACATCAAATTTGTTAGCAGTATGCTCAAGGAGGATGTGGACGAGCCAAACACAGATAAAAGAAGAATAGCGAATGCTTGTCTCCAAAGCAGCAGCATGCTGGGAACTATCTTTAACACAATAGAAACATCAGCATCTAGTCATCGCCGCCACTGTCCTGTTGTTAGCACCAGAACGGCAGTTAAGTCTGAATGAAATCCTGTCTGTCTCATGCAAAGTTTGTCTGTTTTTGTGGCTCAAACGCAGCTGTGGGCTTACAGTAGGTGCTGAGAGAAATGCAAGCGCTGTAGGAATATCCTCTCTGCAGGCTCTTTGATCTAAATTGAGCAAAAAAGCTCTGGTGATCATACTTTAGGTGTATGACTTCCTTTTGTTTTATGTATTACCTGCTGGGAATGAGTGAGTCAGAACAGGAAGACACAGACACAACTGACTCTGTTTCCTGTGGGATTGTTGAAGGACATTAATTCTGATGCTGTTTCTCATTCCGCTTCCTAGTTCCCTATGTTGTGAATCAATGGACACTGCTATTTAAAAGGTCAGTAAGATTATTATTTTTCCCCCCACGTTTTTGAAAGAAGTATAAAATCAAGTAATTTATTTGATCAAAAATGCTGTTAAAAATAGTAATAATGTGTAATATAATCATACTTGTTTTCAATTGTAAGATATTTTAAAATGTAATTTATTCCTGTGATGGGAAAGCTGAATTTTCAGAAGACATTACTCCAGTCTACAGTGTCACATGACTTTTTATTTTTCATTTTCTGGACATTGTTAAGCACTTTGGTCAACCATTGTTGTTTTTAAATGTGCTATATAAATTGAACTGAACTGAACTGAACATGATCCTTGAGAAATCATTCTAATCATGGTTTACTGCTCAAGAAACATTATTATCACAGTTGAAAATAGCTGTGCTGCTTAATATTTTCTGGAAACTGTGATTTGTTTCAGGATTCTTTGATGAATAGAAAGGTCAAAAGAACACCATTTATTTGAAAGAATGTTTTTATAACATTATACACATATTAACTGTCACTTTTAATCAGTCCTTGCTAAATAAAAAATAATAATTTCTTGAAAAAAACATACTTTTAAACACAAATAATTAAAACTACAAAAAACTACAACTAAAAAATAAATTTGTCTTTTAATTAGGTTTTTTTATATATACAATTTCGTACACCTCTCTGACATCATTCACTTTAAGCCACTCAAATATAGACCATTTAGTGTTTTATTCGAAGTAAAAAAAATATAATAAATTAATGAATTTTAATGGCAAAGTTATGGATATTGACATGTTAAAATGTGCACCTCAAATGTCACATTGGACTTCCAAAATCGTAGACATTTCAAAGATTTCCATGAATAAATCAACAAATCAACTAGATTGGGGAAATACGGTTGAGTTGGCCCTCTGTGTATTTGTCTTGTTATTAACAGGCGGGATTCAATAGCGTCGTCATCAGCGTAGTGACAGCACTGAAGAGCAGGAAGGACTCGCGCACAGGCAGCAAGCCAGTTTTATCACCATCAGCCACGCGGGTTCTGCCAATCAGCGTCGCGCAGGGGATCGGCTGTCATTCAAGCAGACTGACAGGGAGCTGCACGGGGTTAGCGTGGTAGCAGCTGGAGGCTCGCGATGGCGTTTGAAAGGTACAGTGTCTGCTCCTCAGACTCCAGCGTGCTGGTGGCCAAACCTGACGTACCGGTGACACTGAATGAAGCGGCTTCTAGAGTCTGTCCTGTGGGAAAGCGGAGGCAGTTCATGTGGAAATGAAGCACTGGGCTTCTTTTCAGCGTAGCGTGTTACCTCTAGTGTAAATAATGTGACCGGTTAATCTGTGAGCATAAAAATAACCTCGCTCAAAGAGCTCAATTACACGAGGGATGGATTTCTACCTGATTTAAATCTGGTAAATAATACACTCATTTACTCACAGGAGCGTCTGACCCTAAACGCATTGTTTCCCCTCCAGTGCTCTTTCATCTTGACAGTAATGCCATACTAAATCATTACCATTTTCGTGCACCATGGTATTTACATGGTACTCTGCTTGCACAAATTAGAGAAGAATCCCCATCCCTGTTGGAAAACCCACCTTGGTTTGATAATAACCTGCTGAACTTGTAGACCACCAGGAACAACAACCGACTTTAACGTGCGGTCACATTAGTGAAATTTTGCAGGCAATAAAAAGGGCCTTTGTCTATAGTGTGGCTATGTACTGTATGAAGCAAAGCTCACACAAAAGTAACTTTAAAAACAAGGCAGATGTCTGCACATCCATGTTACCAATTTGAACATGTTGCGAAATCTGGACAAATTTTCCTGCTCTCGCCCAAAACTCCTGATCATGTAGATTTCACCCATGAAGATTTGCTGAGCAACAGTAAATGTGACTGCACTTCTATTGTTTTCCTTCTCTCTTATTCATTGCTGATCTCAGTTAAAAATCATCTGCTCCACCAGAAGAACAGATGCGTTCTGAGAGAAAGAGTCGATATAATGTATGAGTTTCTCGGGAGAAAAGCTCAGGCCATAGCTGATTGCAAAAAGCTCTGTCTATAGCCAGAATAAATCATTAATTGGATTGAAAGACCCTTACAAATAAGCAAACACGTAACAGTGCTCCTCCACCATCTCCTCTGTTCTCCTGGCACCCAGACGCTTGTTCTCCTTTGTTACAAAAGTTTTTGGCCTTAACTTGGGCGGAGGTCTGAAGGGAGTCAGATGACTTGGTATCAAATACACACTCATGATAAATGAGTATAGAGCTAATTTGGATGCTTTCTTTCCATTAATTACCTCCAAGCATTCCCCTGTCTCCAGCTCCTCTGAGAAGCATTTGATTTGCAGATAGTCATTATGGCTGTAATTAACTATTTTCTCTCTAAAAACACTAATTGTTTTAAAGATGCGGTTAATATCAACAGTTTTTTTTTTTTTCATTTTCATTAAACTAATCTTGAATCAAGTATAATTTCATAAATGAATATGTTCCAAGAGAACGCTTGACATTTTCCTCGGCTCACCCTGAGCTCTTTGTACTGCTTTTACAGTCCTCCAATCATCCACAGACTTCGACTGCCCCCTAGTGGCTGATATCTTAATGCGTGAAGCAGAGCCTGAATTTACCAAGTGAGACCTGTTCCTGGGACAACATTGTGATTAACCAATCAGATTTGAAGAACCCGTTTATAGATTTTGTGAAGTTTATGCTTAAAATCACTGTTTGGTGCTTGTACATCAGTGTCATTCATCTATCATTTCCTCTGATTTTAGGGATTACTCATGGTTAAGGTTAGGTTAAGGTGTAGGGATATGGTCAAGAATACATTTTTGGAGTAAAATGTTGTTCCAGGGTCAACAAAATATGTTGACCTAGGAACACATCTAACTCAGCAAAAGCAGGACGTGAATGAGTGAACATCTGCTCTTTACGCTATCTGAAAAAATGTAGCAAACAGCCCCCTGATTAATTTTGTTAGAGAAACTCATTACTGTTTAAATCTCTAGGATCTTTTTTTTAGGAAGGATGCATTAATTTGATCACAAGTGAAAGCAATTATTATTATTATTTTATTATTTTTGGGGGGGAAGTTCCACAAAAATATGAAGGACCATGTGACCCTGAAGACTGCAGTAATGATGCTGAAAATTCAGCTTTGCATCCCTGGAAAAAATGACATTTTATAATATATTAAAATAGATATTTTATTTCTATATACATTTTTAAAATTGTTATTTTTAATTATTTTAATTATTTTGAATTGCAATAATATTTATCAATATTACTGTTTATTACTGTATTTTCGTCAAATAAATGCGGCTTTAGTGAGCATAAGAATCTTTCAAAAACATTTACAATTTTTCAAACCCCAAACGTCTTAATGTATACAAAAAATAAAATGGTGTAGAAACAATTTTCACTCAGATTTTGCCAGTAAATTGCTCAAATAATTAAAGAAATGCAAGTAACACATTAAGCTGAACTTGAAATTTTGAAGTAGAAAGACTTTTATAGTATTATATTGCAAAACACTCCAATAATCTTTGTTTTAATTTTACAGTTTACTTCTCAAAGGCCTTGGCCTGTTAGTATACACAACTAAAGCATGACAGTAATAGAGACCTTTTTCAGAATTGCATCTACTTCCAGAGTAAATGCTCTTTGTCCAGTGAACGACCTTTTTAACAACTCTTGTGAAGGTGGTTTACTTTTTATCACCTAATGTGATCTGAGATTGGACATCCATTCTGACGTTTTCTGTCTATACAATGACATTCGCACTGCAGATGTACGATCGCAATCACGACCGAATGGCCATTTGACTGAGAAAGATGTATTTCCTTTCTCCATTCTGAGGCAGTCTAAATTGAATGTGTTAATAAGAAGAGATCTTATCTGCTTGTATTGCGCAGTGACATGTAGGACGCTTCACAGACTCCTGACAGGAAGTCCCATTGTGTTCGGCCACACCACAAGATGTGATGAGATCGATCGTATCCAGTCCTGCGTACAGCGCTGGTGAACTCTGAATGAGTGTCAGAAGTGTGTTCTGTGTTATCTCTGACAGACTACCTTTTCTGCAGGGAGAGGATGTGAGGTTAGGTGTAGCAGCAGAAACGTCTGAGCTGACTGTTTTCTTCATGTGAGGGAATATGGATTTGATCTTGAACAGAATTCATGTTCATGTCTGTTTCAGTTAGACCACAAAAGCAGATAAAAGACAAGGCACCAGGGCAGACAGGGATGCTTTCACTTTTTCTGGCTGGGTTTATTGATCAGTGGACATCATGCAGAGCTCGACATTGTAGACTGTTTAGAAAGCGCCTGAAAGAGTTTGCTTCTAGAAACCGCAAATACTCCAGCAGGACTCCCCAATGTGAAGCTCTGTCTGGATCAAGGCTGTACACACACATTCTTCCATCCTGCTGTTATAAGACCACAAACACTTCTATCACATGTCCATCTTCTCAAAGGAGCATAGGTGCATTCACACCATGGTGGTGAGTCACCTTTAAGTATGACAGTTTAGCTGTCATATACATTCTCTAACAGTGCTCCTCAAACTTTTTTAAGCCAAGTAACATTTAATCAAACAAGACTCTTATTTTATCATATCAATTATCAGCCAATATTAAAGTTGTTTGTATGTGTGTGAATGGATATTGGATTTTTGATTGAATTGTATTGTATTTATGTATATTTATTTTGTATATATTTGAAGTTCCTTTGTCACATCTTATAAGTTCATCTTTTAAAACACTAATAATAATAATAGTAATAATCTACAGTAATAACAACATTAAGTTTAATCTTCAGCAGATCTGAAAAGTAAATATACATTTTTCATTATAGTTTATTCTGAACATTATAAATATTATGATACCTGCATTAATTTCTAGCATTTAAAGTGATTGATTTTAGTAGTGTACTATTTTTACTTTTTGTAGACAAAATATTATAGAATTTTATCATTGGACATTTCTCAGTTAATGGCCAGTTAGTGAAAAAAATTATTTGCTTATTGATAAAGGCCAACATTTTTAAATGATGCCATATTTCTTCCCACTTTCCATTCACCTCAATCTAAGTCGCCTGCTTTCTTTTCAGTGAACAAAACAATACTTTCATCACATATTCACCTCTGGCTTTGCAGATGTTAAAATGTGGTCTATGTATTAGAGACTAAACAAAATGTAAAATTAATACAGATCAGAAATTAAAAAATAAAAGCACAAAACACAAACCTAAAACACTAAATTGTGTTGTTAATTTTTAGAGTCATTATACATACCACTTCATGTACCACAGATTGAGAACCACTGCTTTAATACATGAATCTAATGACCACATATGAAATCAGTGGCTTCTCGTCTCCGTTTAGGCTCACCTGTATGTGCAATCATTGGGTGGCAGGCCAACAGTGACCTGTTCGACATCTGAATCATTTAAAAACAGTCCTTGAATGACTCTGTTGTACCAATGAATATGACTGAGGTCCGAATTAGAGATAATATATACGGTAGATGTGAAGGAGAAAAAAAAGATTTTGGAATAAACCTGATGCCCTTTTGTGTCCAGCACAGAATCGAAAACACCAGTCATTCCTCTGGGTGGCTCAAGTTATTCTCCCCACCGGACTCCCTAGGATTAAATAGATTTTTACTTCCTTTTTTCACCCTCCCTTCCCCTTAAAATTGCAATTTGCTGGTTCAGATGGATTACAAAGAGGAAAATCACCACTGGAGAGAGACTAGCGCTTTCCCGCTAGGCACAGCAATAAGAACTGGAGCGAAATGAGCTGCGTGATGGACAGCACACACTCGCTCAACGGGACAAAAGCCTTCATAATGACCAGTTGACAGGCAGACGGCCATTACCACACTCACAATGCCATGATAAGATAAAACATATCTGTAACTGTCCTGTCATAGAAACCAGCCCATTGTGGGCTGGAAATGATAAGATTTCTTCTCCTGCTACCCTCCACTCATCTTCACCCTCAACACCCGCACACAAATGCAGTTTTTCTGTTTTCACCTTCTGTTTTCTTTTGTTTGGCTTGGGAAAGGCAGCTGCTTTTCTTTTTTTTCTCCTTCCTCCCATGTGGGAAAAGAAAGAGTGTGGATTGAAATGGCACACAAAAATAGAAATGGGCCTCAAACTGCTTTTATAAAAAGAGACAAGAGCTGAATAGAATGTCCTTATTCATTGTGACAGTATAATTCAAGATTGACTGACCATCTCCCAACCTTTCACGCTCCTCCTTGTTTCATCCTCTTTTGTGAGCTCTCAATGACAAGCTAAACACTAAAACACACTAACAGAGTCATTTCTCCACATTCATGTGATATCTGAATGCTATTGGCATATCTGAGTATTTAGTTGAGTATTCCAACAAGACACTGTTTTATAAAGAGAATAAAAAAACCAACCTGGACACACATAATTGTCCAAGAAAGACAGGTGGCCATTGTCTGCCATCTTAGAAAGGTTCAGCTGCATCAGACTGCTAATGTCAAAGCCCTGGCCTGATGCATTGCTTGATGAGTCACCTACTGGCTTTTTAACTGGCCTGCACTCTTCGGTGGCCGCTCACACATTGGCCTGCAGTGTCTACTCTGTGATTTATGGTAAGAATTAAATTCTAAGTTTTATCCTATTCAAAGTTCTCTCTGATAAGTAGCCAGACACTGTCCACAAAGCTTCTACTTCATGTCTCCTCTACTTAATCAAGGTCCAAATCAAGACAGGTGGCACGTTCTAGTTTTGAATGGAATGATTTGTGTAGGATACCCAGGGGGCCACTAAAGCTTTAGCTGTATTAATACCTTTTACCCACAAGGGGGCGATACACACTATGAAATAAGCGTGGAGCTGATAGTATCAGTCTGTCTTACAATCACTGACCACAGGCTGATGTTTTCTAAGAACAAATACAGTGTAAAAGAAACTACTGATGAGATTGGGATTGAAATCATTTATTGACCAAGACAATGATGTCGACGGTTTCAACGGCAACAACATGATTCATGATTTTTTTTTTTGATAACAAACAGAATATTTTTGCTGCGTAAATCAGGTGGACTTGCAAAATAAAAATGCAAGTAAAAATGCAAATTAATTATTTGCGAGCAGGAGATGCATAAAGCGCGAGAAATAAAGGTTTCCCCAGTAACAGCTGTAAACAAAGCAGAGCTAAGCTCACAAACGCTGCGTTATCAGGCATATAACATGCAAGTCTTCCTTCAGAAATAGTGATATAAAAACACCCACACCTCATTTTGATATTTAAACACATAAATGTAAGGAATTGTTATTATTAAAAGTGCAGTACGTAACGTTACTCATGTTTATTCAACGAAGCCCTTTTGAAGATCGATCAGTTTTAAAATCGTGGCGAGTCTCCAAAAATAAATAAATGTATGGGAAACACAAACACACTGAGCCCAACTTCAGTCTACTCATCACCTAACTGCGTTTGTAGAAGGCACCGCAGCCAGACGAGACAACACAGACCGGAAGTTAACTTAGGGCCAGGCGCGTGCGCCCGATGAAACCGTCTATAGAGATTCTCAATATGTTGGTTGTTTTGAATGTTATGGGCAATAATTGTCAGGTAGGCCAGTGTTCTGAATTGATACTGTTTTTGTCTGTTTTGTCGAGTCTCCTAAAGTGTCTTTCTCTGTTCTATATAGCTGTTTTCTTCAGTCATTCTGTAGCAGCTGTTGACATCAGTAATGACAGGTAAGTGGTGCTGTTAGATGTGAAAATTCTGTCATCATACTCACCCCAACATCGTTTCAAACCTGCATGAATTTCTTTCGTTTGAACAGAAACAGAAATGAAGATATATAAGGTCTTCATTGACTTTTATAACTTGGTATGGATGTTAATGGAACCATCAGCTAGTTCAGTTACATTTTTCAAAATATCTTATTTTGTGTTCAGCAGAAGGAAAAAAGGTTGTACAGGTTTGGAACAACTTAAGGTTGAGTAAATTGACATTTTCTTTTTTTTTCTTTTTTTTGGGTGAACAATCCATACAAGGCCTGTCAAAATGATATCTTGCTTTTTTTTCTTAATGCATAAAGTTATATTAACACATAAGATATATTAATACATCATCAGACGGTAGGAATGAAACTAAGAAAAATGACAATTATACATAATAATTATAACAAATTATTTATTTATTTTTGTTTATTATTTTCTCACCATTTAACAACATTCTGGCAACCCACAACAAAGTTTTGAGCTTCTAAAGATGTTTAGTTGTTGGTTAGTTTTTATATTGTTAATTATTATTTCTTTTCAGTATGTTTAATTTTTATTTTGCTTTTAGTAAGACTTTATGACAAGAACATAAAAAATATACATTTCAGTACTTTCAAAATCAGTGATTAATGTTGACTTTAGTTGACAGCTATTATATACTGTTTGTCTGTTCAACTCACCTGTAAACACAAGACTGTGATCTTCTGCAGGAACATCAGGTCAATCTGCTGCCGTCCAGAATCAGGTGGTTTGTCTTCGTCTGGCATCTCAGCTGAGACCTGTCCACTATGGGTGACCCTTCCAGTAGTTGTGAAGTACCAGTGGTTTAGCTCTCAGCATCACCGATGCACACAAGCCCTCACAGCACGTCAAGCTGCAAACCATGTGAGGGACCCTAACCTACCCTACTCAACCATTTAAGACAACCGCATGTCAACCAGCCACTCAAAATATCCTAACAGCCTCATTAGCGACTCATGAAAAAACAAACCGAAGAGTCCAGCAACAACAATTCAACACACAAACAACCGTCCAGAAAACCTTGGCAAACACAAGTCAATACACAGGAAACCACCAAAAACAACCCGACAACCACATAGTGAAGCGATAAAAAACACTGACAATCATCAAAATCATCCCGAGAACCACATAATGGAGAAAAAAAAAACATTGAAAATCACCTAAAACATCCTAAAAATCACACAGCAAAGTGATGGAAACTTGCATTAGAAAATAATACTTACTCCACAAACTATGAACTCTACTCTACAAAATAAAACTTACTCTATGATTATGTACAGTATTTACATATGTGGGTCCCGCTGTGTGACACTCCATGTGACGCTGTGATGACTCAGTGTCTGGGCTTCTTTCTTCGGGGTTCCTCGGGCAGAGGCTCTTCACTGATGTCCACGTGGATTCGTGGAGTGGATTCGTCTGCTGGTGGTGAAGCTCTTAGTGATGAGGACACGTCCATCTGGCTGCTCTGTCTCCAGCAGTGAAGGGCAGTTGAGTGTCTCCCACAGACGCTGCTTGATCTTCAGCCCCAGCTCAAGGCTGTAGCGTCGCTGTCGACCACAACGTGTCTCCATCATGGGCTCCAGAGAGCAGTAAATGTCCTGGTAGCTCTGTACGCTGCAGCCGTGGATGGAGATGGGCTCTTCCTGCTGACACGGAGACACTGGACACACGTCCACTGAAGAGACTGAGGCTGCTGGACGGATGTCAGGAAGGACAGCAGCGTTCTTCAGATAGCGCTCTTCTAACCTGTTGGGTCTGTGAGTTTTGGCAGAGATGCAGCTGTAGGTGTGATCTAACCTGATAACAGCTGTCTGTTGTGAAAGCTCACAGGCCTCTTGAATGGAAGAGACGCCCTCCACCGAGAATCCCCTCAGGTGTGTGGGAAGAGCCCTGCTTCTTCTGGGGCGACGCTGCTCCATGAAGATGCCTGAAACACTTCACAAATTACACAAACTGATGAAACTCACCAAACTGTAGAGTTGAAGACTTGTAGCGTGTGAACAGACTTCAAGACTTCAGGGACAGTTGTGTTGATTTCAAATATCAACTCATTTTCAAATATCAACTAAAGCTGCTGTTACTGACATAGAATGTTGAGGCTCATTTAAATGTAAACAACACTTGACATCAGCAGTAAGTCAATTAGAGCGGCTTGAGCTCTATGTTTCATGTACTATATGCTTTTCTATTACCATAATCATCTTCTTTTACACTTAGATTTATATTTTCCTCATCTGTGTGTGTATGTATAGTGTCTGTTAAGGTGTCAGCATCACTGGAGATGCTCTATGTTAGTGGTTCATGTTGAACAAATCTTTTAGATAACAAATCATTCTTTCACTGAATCATGTTCACTAAAGTCTCTTTCTTTTTAAGTGCGTTGGTGGCTTTTCCTGCCTTCATAGAATGACTGAAGCACAAGCTTTTAAGATTGGACTATGGCCTGTGAAGAAGCACTTCATACTGAACAGAAACTGATAGTCTGCAATTTTGAGTCTGACACAGAGACAGTCTAGTTTGTGAATCTCTTCAGCTACATAAGCACACATTGTTTTTCACCCTTTTTTTCCCCCAAAACATTGTTTAAGCTGACAAATTAAAAGTGTGGGGAGACAAAATATGTTCTTATTTGTATGTCTGCATCCACTAATTTTACTTATAGACTCAACCTGGCATTAATATTAATTATTATTATTTTGCGATTTTGACCAGTAGGGTGGAGCACATTAAACTATATATAACTGATCAGTACCTTAATTATTTACATTAAGAAGTAGTCTAAGTACTTTTGTATTTTTACTAAATTAATGTTTTCTCAGTTATAGAGTATTTTGGTCAGTCTGGACCAATCAGTTTTCTCTAATTGCTAAGAAAAAACTGAGCAAGCATCATTTGAATGTAGAGGTATGAATAACAATCACTAAAAATCACTTGTGCTCTCATTAGTCTCGGTGACACTTCTCAGTACGTTTGTATAAAGGTTTTATTACACCTAAATTTCTTCTTGTTGGACCATATTGTACCATACAGAAACCATTGTTTCTTCAATGTGTTTGTATAGCAATTTCACACGTATAGGTTCAGCTTGTAAGTGGTAAACATTAATTCTACAGCAGGGACAAAAATGTCCCAACAAAAAAATATACTTTGATGTATTTCATGATACTCTGTTGTATGCCTATATAAGTTATGATTTTAGCGCTTATTCAGACAGTATAGTGATTGTATTCTATTCACTGTTTCAAAGGTGAAATTTTATCCATGTGAAGCTTATATAGTTTTTTTTTTAAGATGTGAAGTCACCCATTGACTTAAAAAAAAAATCTGGATTCTTTGAAAAATATAAAGTTCAAATTGTATGGAAATCTTTTGTAGCAGTTACTTTCTAACATTTCTTTACTGTCTCTTTTGCTTTTAATGCATCCTCTGCTGAATAAAAATAGTAGCTTTAAAAACAGTGTTATTGACTGAAATGTTTTGAATGGTAGTGTGCTCTGATATACAGTACCTGAATTAGCAATTAAAGAGTCCAGACAATTATTGAAAATGTGCTCTAGAAAATCTGTCCGCTTAATAAAAATAAATGAATAAAACATAAAAAGTTAATTCTCCACAGTATATAATAGCCAAAGGATTTGCATTACCATACATGACCAGTGGAGGACAGCAGCTTTCAACATTTGGTGGGAGCTGCTCAACATGCTTTTTTTTTTAAAGATGATCAGTGATTTTTTGTCAAGGATTCAATTATTTAATTGGTTTACAATAATTAAAAATCCATGCAGTTGTGCTTAGGCCCTTTAATTGGTTTGATACATAATTACATAACCTAAAATATCTAAAAACATGGTGATGAACAATATTTGTTTGTAAACAGCTATATGTAAAAGAAGTTTTGAAACAAATCAAGCATGTATGCAGGAGTTTTCTTATGCTTGTGAAGTTGGATTGCCCCTTCCTTTCCAGATTTCTCAGTCCCTTGTTGTTGTGGGCCAGCTGGATGGGTGAGCAGCCCCCATGAAACCTCTCGGAGAAGTCAAAGCCTTTTAGGTCCACACTTTTACAAAAGAAATGTGGGACGAAACCCAGATGCCCTATGCCAAGAAACAACGACTTTGTTTCCACCACTCATTCTCTGCCTCTTTTTTTCTTAATTTCACCCCCATTTTTGAAATTCCCTGTTTCGATTAATTTATTTAATCTCTCACTTATCATCCTCATTCTTTAAGTATGCGTTTCTCATTTGATCTCTTCCTGAAGTTGGTGGTGTGTGTGTGTGTGCTTCACTATCAGAGACGAGTAACAGCTTTGCATTTGGAGGCACATGAAAGCCATCCTTGGAGGAAAGTGAGCTTTTGTGTGGTAGAGAGAGATTGAGAGGGGTTATAGGGGAGGTCACAAACCCTGCCAGTCATGATTAGGGGGCATTAGGGGCTTTTAGCCAAGTTAAAACGCTGGTACAAGGGTCTTTTTGTCCACAGCTCTCTCGGCCTCCATGCCAAGGATAAAAATCATCTCTCTCTTGAGCATTTTCTTGTATTGATTTGATTTTTGCATTTTTTTTTTGGGCGCTTCGCTTCAACCCTCCACCTTTTCTTTCCACATTTGATTCCAAGTGCACAATCAAGACGACCATGAATGTAAATGAATCGGATTGAGGATCTTCCTCAGCTCCCAGGACACACCAATGTGTTCGCTCTTCCGATACACTATGCTGTGGATCCTGGCTCAGACAGAGTTTTTTTTTTTTCTGTTGTTGTGGATACACACATAAGTCAGTGAGATGGCAGTTTTGGGAAGCTGTTAAAAAAGTCACATTGTTATGCATGACTCAGGATGTTAAAGTTTATTGTCCATGTGTGATTAAAGGGAAGATGCTCTGCACACTCATTAATAGCAAAACACAGCAGGAAATCAGAGCCTTGGGGATGAACATGCAATTAAAGGGATGGTTAAGCAACAATCTTACCGTTTAAAAGTTTGGGGTCAGTAAGGTTGTTGTTGCTTATTTTAAAGCACCAAATCAGCCTAATAGAATGATTTCTGAAGGAGCCTGCGCAGCTTCTTGTAGACTTATGTCCAGCAGTACACCAGTCGCGTGGTGCAGGTCCGTCATTTCACTCACCTGCATGACGTCTATCTACGCTGGCACCTGGGCCGCTGCTCTGGAGATGTCCTGCGCAGTATTGACCGTGGAACCTCCTCGGGAACACTTATGATTCCCTTAACAATTTTAGCATCGCCATACTTGGCAAATGTTCATTGATTCATTTTACAGTTATATTGTGTTCAGCATTGTACCCAGTATTGCTGAACATCATCATTGCCATCATCTATTTTGTGACATTGGCTACTTCATCAGTGCCTGGTTTCCGCCTCATTGTCTTCATTTGCATGTTTCTCTACCTCAGTAAGTGCAGTACATACATACCTATTATTTTATGGATGCTGGTAATTAAAATATTAACAATTAAAGTCAGGGTATTTTTGTTGTTTATGTGATTAATCACACACTTTTGAAAGTTATTGTTAGTACACTGCCGTTCAAGTTTGGAGTTTTTAAGGCATTTGAAACTTTCACTTATGTTCGCCAAGGCTGCATTTATTTAATCAGAAATACAGTAAAAACAGTACTACTGTAAACTATTATTTCAGTTTAATGTATTTTAATTGTCATTTATTCCTGTGATTGTAAAGCTGAATTTTCAGCATCATTGCTCCAGTTTTCAGTTTCAAATGATCCTTCAGAAATCATTCTAATATGCTGATTTGGTGCTCAAGCAACATTTATTATTAATATCAGTGTTAAAAACAGTTTTGTAGTGCTTAATATTTTTGTGGAAACTGTTTTGAAATCTTTTGTAACATTATGAATGTCTTTACTGTCACTTTTGATCAGTTGAATTTGTGCTTTCAAAACAAAAGTATACATTTCTTAAATCTTACTGATCCCAAACATTTTGAATGATAGTATATCAGTACACTGAAGTGTTCACAATAATGTTGCAAAGACAAAATTCTAATTATTTAAAAATTATTACTGCATGTTTTATAGGATGTGACAGTCAACAGGCACACTTTGATGTCTAGTTCAATTTAGCATTTGTTTTCAGCCCTCACCATCCTCAACACTGAATGGAGGACTAAGTACAGGCGGGAAATCCACACCAAGTCAAAAGTAGTGGATTCACTTCTCAATTTGAAACCGTAAGTGACAAAATGCCATAGGTTGGCCATGGAGTTTTGTTAACAGTTTTAACATTGAAATATTACAAAATTTGTCTCTGCATTCAGGCGAAGTATTATAATTCAGAGGTTTTTGAAGTTAGGTGCTTTGAGGATGCTTAGATACTTGGACTTTATAAGCTGTTGAGTCAAGAGTTGGATTCTCTTTCTGCAGGCATGTGAATGGAAGACCAATGCTTCCCTGGCACTCCTGAACCAAATGATTATTGGATTGGGGCTTTTGGCCAGGTCCTTGCTTTGTACATACTAGTGGACAAGATTCAAGTACAGTATTCACTGCTCATAACATTTGGAAATCTAGTTTTTATTGGTCTTGAGCTTCATTTTTGTTGTTCATGCTCTGATGTTATAATAGGTTGGGGACCATGTTCTTCTTCTTATTATTATTATTATTATTATCCAGCTCTACACTCCACTCAACTGGTTTGGTACATGTTTTAGGTGAGATTAAAAAAGGAATATCTGGGGCTGGATAAAAAAATAAATTAATTAATGTTCCTAAGTGCAATTCTTGAAAATTCTTAGGTTCTCCGATGTTTGCTGAAGATCATGGTTTTATTCGATTGTACAAGCAGTTCTTGCTGAAGACTTGCTGATCTGCTCGATCTAAAAGTAAGTCCCTCCTAGTAATAGTAAGATTCAGCTTTTATTTATTTATTTATATTTTGTGCAAAGTGTAAGTGGTGAGTGGCCACTTTGGACATTTTGAGACATTTTGTTGTCAAGTCAAAGTTAAATTGCTTTCAAATAGCACTTTTACTAGTCAGCTAGTTTGTACAGAACAAGTACTTGACTAGATAATTCCTAGAAGCCACACTGTGGCCCCTCTGGGCATTGCGGCATTGGTCTTGTTGACCAGTGAGTGTTGATTTATTCTCATGACCTCCTGCACTGACTCAAGTTACCCCCATCCTTTGGGAACCCTCTCCCCAAAGTCACACAACCAAGAGCCGGTCATTCCTTGACACTCCCAGTCCCTTTAGATCCTGTTCATATGCAAATAATCTTTCTAAAACCCTTATTTGATCTTTACATTTCTTTTTTTTACATATTTGCAAAAGCAGTTGGAGCTAATTTGCAAACTGAGTCTTGAACTTGACCAGAGAGAGGCCTCAGAATTTTTGCCATGGTTTCAGTTTTAATGCATTCTTCAAGACAATGTAAAATTTATCTATAATCTATAAATTCACCTTTGCGTCACAGGTCACACTGTCAGCTTAAATTCTTCTTATGCATCATTTTTAAGCATAAGAGAAGCTGCATATTTTATAGGTCTAGACTGCAGTTATAAAAAAAAAACATTTTAAGATTATACCAGATATCGGTCTCAACCCCACCTGCATGTCTGCTGACCCCAAGGTTAAAAACCTCTAATGTATGGTTTGAATAGTGACAGTGCTGGTGTGTCTGACTGACTGAAGAGGACCAAGAGCTTGCATTAAAATGTGAAAAATTACATCAGACTGCCTGCTTAAGCAGAGATTGTACATGAGTTTTAGTCTCAGTTTAAACTCAAAGTACACTTGATATTGCAGTAGTAGCATTGATAAAGAATAATGTTGTTATTGGTGCTTTATATATACATAGGCTAAGTCTTTTTAAGCGTTTCACACTGTGCTTGAATGCTCTTTTCTGACTACTCAGTTTACCTCTCTGAAAAGCCATGGGAATACAAATGCTCAGTGATTGTGCAGCATAGAGCAGTGTGTAACAATAGCCTGTTTGAGGTGATGTTATACCAGACTGTACTGTCACGCTGTTAACTACAGTGTGGTGACACCAGTGATGTAAGATGCAACCATAGATCATATAACATCCTCTACACATGACAAGGTTCCAGGAATATGATTTACTATTCCCTCTTATTTCCAAGTAAACCTGCCCCCTGTGAATTAATCAGTGAGAGAGATGTAAATAATGAATATGGAGCTGTAAGCTGCTTTTACTCCAGTGTCCTGAGGGAGTCGGTGGCCTCTAGAGCACAGCGTTGGTCTTTGCTCAGAGCAGCTAGTTTCTCGAACTGCTGGTCTGATCCAGGACAGAAAGTTTTTACCTTTGCTCACAGACCTATGTAGCATGGCTTAGCTCCCACGCATATATTAAGCAAGTCTTAAAAAAAAAACTGGAATAGTTGTTTTTAATAAGATGCACATACTGGCTGTGTTAGAGGGAAATTTTAATTGATCACTATTGGTTTGTTGTATTTAATGCTGATTTCCCCCGTGTTCATATTTATCTAAAGTTACCTTTGCTAATGTTCCTTTAATGCTCACTTAGACAATCTTAAAAAACACTGATAATTATATAAACTGTTAAATGTGATCTTTAGACCTTAAAATATATTTTCTTTTTCATGAACCCAAATTCATTTTTAATGTTTAAATCGGTGCTTTTCTTCTTCTTCTTCTTCTTCTTCTTCTTCTTCTTCTTTTTCTTCTTTTGTAGCCTTTTATTTTGATTTTATGTAGAATATTATAATAGAATATTAATTTTGGATATTTATTAGTAATTAGTAATAACAGTTAGTTGTTGGCCATAGAATGAAATAGTTTTCTGTTACTAAATACATTTATTATATGAACTGTACATAAATATACTTTACCACTAAGCCTTTTTGTTTGTTTGTTTTGTTTTGTTTTTTTTAAAGAAGGGCCTTATGCTCACCAAGGCTGCTTTTATTTGATTCAAAATACAGTAAAAACTGTACTATTGTGAAATATTATCACAATTTCAAAGAATGTTTTTCTATTTGAATATATTTTAAAATGTTATTTATTTGTATGTTGCAAAACTGAATTTTCAGCATCATTACTCCAGTCTGCAGTGTTTCAAGATCCTTCAGAAATTATGTTAATATGCTGATTTGCTGCTCAGAAAGTATGTTTTTATTATCAATATTGAAAACAGCTGTTCTGCCTAATATTTATTTAATATTTGGATACTGTGATGCATTTTCCATAAATCTTAAATGAAAAGAAAGTTTAAAATAAAGGTTCACTTCTTTTTTATTTTGTTATCTTACCCAAACTTTTGAATGGTAATGTGTGTGCATATATATATATATATATATATATATATATATATATATATATATATATTGTTTTGGTGCTCTAATAGATACATAGTACCTCAGTCGTAGTTCATTTCATGGTTTATGCAACCTCCTGTGTATTTCTCCTCGTGAGAGAGTTGAGATAATCGATTGGCTGAGAGATGGAATCTGTGGTTTGTCATTTAAATGGAGTAAGCACTGCTGACAAGCTGTGCTGGCAGAGAAAAGAATGAGGACAAGTAAATTGTTGTATCTCTCTCATCCTCTCCTACACACGCATTCACAGCCTCTCCAGTATCATGTCAAATCTATGAGAACCCCAGCCCAGCATTCAAGCAACTGCCTTGCCTTCACACTTGCACATGAAGGCTACACATTCCTGCTGCGTTAATGTGTTTGGAGCACAGCAGGAAGCATGAGGTAGGTCAGCGTGCCAGTACACTCACAGGGAGTGAGCACTTTCTCACAGTACAGGCATGAGGGAGATATACTTTTATAGAGCAGCTGTCATCAATTCAGCATCTCATCCCTCTCACTACTGGCCAGATCAAACTCATTAAACTCACTGAAACATTTGGACTTCTAGAGCATTAACTGGCAAATGAACTGATTATATGAAGTATGTTGCGTGAAATTACATAAATATCCATGAATGCGAAATATTTATTAGACTGAGATGCACTATTTGACTCTTGGGACTTGTTCAGTCAGGCCTCAAAAAACAATGTTTTTTTTTTTTTAGTTGCTTTGAAATCTGATTAAAATCAGATTTTTCTTAATGCATCTCAGTCTGAACATTCATATCAGATTTGATGTAGGGGATTTTGTCATTCATTGTGCAATGAGTTGTTAGGTCAGGTGTTTCAACAAGAACACTTGACAAAATGTTTGCTGCTGAAGTCTCACGCATAGTGAACCAAGTTTGCGTTGTTACTGATAGTGTGTTTGAAAAAAGAAAAGTTCTGTTCAAACAGAAAGACTGTTTAATGTAAAGGATTAACAAGTGCTTTTTCCCCCCCCAAAAAAAACATTCTAATAGAGTTGTGGATGTCAGAAAGACTAAATGGTAAATTAAAATACAATTCACTAAACAAGTCTTTTGCAGGCTTGGATAATCTCATTGTTTTCTAATTGTATTTCAACACATTTCTTGGGCCTTTAGCGAAAAATGCAACAAATTGCAATCTGATGCGTCAACCAGAACTTCTCCTATGGCATATTTTTTTTTTTTTTTTTTTTGTGGGAGCAGGACTAAATTATATAATATAATATAATGTAATGTAATGTAATATTGTTTGTTTGTTTTATTTATTGTGAAAATACAAATATTTGTCATCATGACCAAGCAGTTGTGCCTTAAACATTTTAGATATCAGTATCAAGAAGAAACTTGGCAAGGAACATCTGTTGATCATTCTTGGTGCATAATTTCTCATCAAATAATAGATATATATGAATATGAATTCCATGGCTGTTTTCTTTCCGGTGTCGGTCACTGATTCCACATTCTCCATGTAGAATTTGATGCCCTTGTGCTGTGAGAGCTGCTCGTGAGACGGGAATCCATCCTGTCAGATGACGAGGGGAAAGTATGACTCAGAAATATCAGAGCTATTTCTCATCGACTTCACAGCTGAATGAGTGTTGCTTTATGAATGTTGTCACTGAAATAAATGCACAAGTGCATTCCGTCTCTCTGAGTTTCCTGACTCGTAAAACAAACGGTTCAAACGCAAACAAGATGGAGAGAACAAATAATGTAGTTGGGAGGAAGGCACGGAGGACGGAAAAGATTGTAGTTCGCTAACAACGACTAACATGAATGGTTTGTTCAAAAACGGTTTCGGATAAGAAACGTTTGAGGGTTGTAAATTGTTTCCTCTCAAAGAAATTACAAGTGGCTTTTGATGGTAGAAAATGAAAGTTGTTTGCCAGCGTGTTTTAGGGAGGGGTGGAGTGGGGTGCCGCTAGGGCTCCACACTGACACCTGACTGGCCACATCTTGACAGACAGTGCTGCTCACTCTTAAAAGATGTTTCTGTCATCAAGAGGAAGGTTCATATCTGTGTTCCATTCAATCATGTGTGTGTTTATGAGAACACCCTTTGAGAAGATGTCCTTTCGTTCTTTAGGTTTGAACCTGTTGTGTGGATATTTTATTATTATTATTATTATTTATTTTTTGTATAACACTATAACACTTTTATACATCAAAAGCAAAGACAATGAAGACATGTCAAAAAATCAGTTTTAAATTAATAGCTTTACCATTGCAGGAATGAATTTAATTTGAAATTATATTAGAATTTTTTTTTTTTAATTGTAATAATATTTCACAGTATTTCATTTCTTAGTGTATAAATAAAATTTTAAATTGTTGGTGCTCACATGGATGATGTAGTTTTGAGTTCGATCTGTAAAATATCTTTGTACCATTTCTTTTCATCTGTTGCCAGTAATTTCTTCTCCACTTTCCAGTACTGTCATTGTGTTTTTGGTTTTCATTTTTCACTGCAGTGAATGGGTGCCGTCATAATAATAGAGTCGAAACAGCTGATAAAAAACATCTCAATAATACATCTAATACAAGTCCTCTATCCAGAATGTTCAAGTGCTCATGTCAGTCAGAGAGTTAGAGATGTTTACACAGACCAAGAATTGCTTACAAGTGATAACCATTCTAAACAAAGATGTCTGTGGATTTTGACTTGATACTATATCATTTTTCTGTAAACTATTTTTTGGTTACACTTTATTTTAAGGTGTCCTTGTTACAGTGTAATTATACATTTAAGTACTGAGTAATATTAATTAACGACATGTACTATAGGTCTTGTCTTAGGGTTTCTTGCATGTAATTATGCATAAATAATTGCTATTATAATAGCAAGTACATGTAACGTGTAACAAGGACACCTTAAAATAAAGTGTTGCCAATTTTTTTTTACAACTTTGTTTACTAACCACTGTATATATTTTTGGGTTTGCTTCATGCTGTTTTACATCTGACTGCTTTCCTCTGTCTGTGGCATGGGAGCTATGGGTGCTTGTGGTTTGCATTATCACTTCTGTATGTTTTCAGTTTGTAAAGTGCCTAGAGCAGTGATTTAAAGTGCTGTATAAAGTGAATAGATTTTGTTATGATTAGTAGTGTTAGTAACTTCCAAATGAATAACACAGCTGGTCGTGTGATTTCAATACGGTTGAAATACGTTTTTTGGGGTGTAAGGAGCAATATGTTAGTCTTAAGGTTATCTATAAGGCAGTGTGCTCCAAAACCGTGACAAAATTTGCATTTAGAAGATATAAGCATTCAAAGCTTGCAGTTTGTCACTTCCGCCAAAACGGCTCACAATTTTTTGACATCACATCGTACTTCATCTTCTCATCAAATCTTCTGACCAATCAAATGCTCTCTAGAATCCAAAGTGCCCGCCCCCTGCACTATAAATACACTCAGAAGTGCTGGCTGAGATCAGTCATTTGTTCACTGTGTAGTATTTCCTGTGAATTTCCTAGGGGATAGGAAATGATTCCGGTACTGTAAATAAGTTTTCGGTTGGTGCAAATGAGGTCTAGTTTCACGTGAATGGCGGCAACACACACAGTCTGATCTGGACTCTGGTAGCAGATCATATGCAGCGTGTTTATGATCACTATTTTGTTTCTACTTTGTGTTTCCTATTTAATCTATGGAGTAATCTATTCGATTTTGGCTGTCAAATGTGGCTTTACCGAGCTCAACATCTCTGGCCTGAGCAGACATAATCGAAACACTATTGACTATTTTAAAAAGGGGGCGGGGCTGCTCAATATGCCCCACCCTCTCTTCCTGTTTCAATTGAAATTACATCATCACATAGAATAATGCTGCATGTTTCAAGGCACTTCAGGGGACCTTTAAGTTTTAATTATCAAAAACAACCTTACATTTAATTACTGGCTTCACCAAGCAGCTTGTTTTAGAGTACTAGAATCCAGCCTTATTGATAGAAAACCATTCACCCATTTTTACTGCTGGGATGCAGCAGTACTTCTGTCATACTCTTCTATATGGAACACTTCATAAAAGGAGGTTATTGATTCAGTTGCGGTTGATTACAGAAGCAAGTGGTCACCAGAGACATTGCCTGGTTTCAGCAGTCAATCTCTTTTGATTAATTTTTCTGATTCTGACATTGTCTTCTCTTTATGTAACATAATAACATGGAAATGTAGGATGAAACAGAAGACGGAAACAAAGGCTGAAAGAAAATGACCCCTTGCTCCTGCTGAACCTCTCTGTTTCTAAGGCATTGTACTTCATTGATGTTACGTTTGACTTAGTGGAGTGCCGAAGAGAAGAGACTGGAGTCCATAACACTCTTGTGAAGTGTTAAACAGAGCAGCATGTGGAGGTTCGTGTAAACAAGATGTTTTGCGTACATTTGGACCAGGTTAGACGCACATGGGCAGTTCCCTCCCCGTCTTTCTTGTGCCTTTCAAGTAAATGGTTGCAGCTTTGATTTGTGCGCACATCTGGTCGGATATGCAGAACAATACTTGTGCCTGCTTCTCGCCAAGTGGATTCAATTTTAGCATGTTTTATGTTTTGCATATCACAGTTTTGCTTGTGTTTTTTTTCATTTTCAAACATCTGAAATGGCCTGTTTTCCCCCATCTGAGGGTCTAGACGTTTTGTGCCTTGTGCACATTTGACTGTGTTCAGGTAGTTATAGCACACGACCCATTTATAGTGTGACAAACAAATACAATTGTTGAACTAGATAAATAATTTTTAGTAACACTGAGTGAATAATAAATAGCTGCACTCTTCCATAGTAACTGTATTTGACAGGCACACTAGTCATTTGAATATCTTACCATGAGTGAACAGTAATGTGTGCCTAATTTTTCTTCTTTTGAGCAACTTGAATAAAAGGCAACACCTAAACAATGTGCTTTAGGTTTTGCATGACTACTCATTTTTACCATTTTTACTAGTCAACAAATATAAATATGTATTTTATGTAAATGAAGAGAGAAGAATACCATGTGCAATCGAAGCATTTGTATAACCTCTGATGTTTTTTTAATCATATTTTTTATCATGCATAAGTGACCAGTTTACACAAAGAACAACAGCTATAAAGATAACTATAACAACTGTATTAGCATCCACACCAATGCACAATAAGATTTTGTTTATTATATGCGTGCATGCAGTTATGTTGTCTGCTGCTTTGCCCTTTAAACTCAGTTAGATTCTGATTAGCAGTCCTGATAGTTCTAGTGTGGAATGTCCTGTTTCCAACTTTGAATTCGAAATATCAACTTTATAGTTATAGTTATCATCCTTGGTGGTAATGGGCCTTAACTCACTTTTATTTTTTGACTCTGGGGAAGATTAAGTTAGTATCAGGGTCCTGGGGCAATTTGCTTTTTCCTCTGTGCAGTTTGCTTACATGCAGTCTTGGAAATTCAAGCGCTGCGTTTTCACTTCTTATGAATCCAAATATAATGGACAGTTAGAGACCGGTGATAAAAAAAATATACCAGCACACCTTGTGATGTCATGAACTGAGGAAATTAGCTCCTGACAGCAAATAGAACAAGTGCAACTGAACATGTGACTAGTTGACACAGGCTAGAACTACTTGACTGTTCGAAAGTGAAAGTGACGTGACATTCAGCCAAGTATGGTGACCCATACTCAGAATTCGTGCTCTGCTTTTAACCCATCCAAAGTGCACAAACACAGAGCAGTGATAACACACACACACTGTGAACACACACCCAGAGCAGTGGGCTATTACTATTGTATATGAATCTATAGAGAGAACAGATGTTCCTTACTGATGGAAAACCTATTTTAACCTGCTTATTTAAATTCATCTCAGATATTAACGTTTATGATTGGACCAAGGAAAAGATACTAAAATACAACCAAAATCCAAATACATACTGAAAATAAATGTCGGAATCATCTGCGATAACGGACATCCTGGTTTTTGTCTTATCAGTCTAGCTAAAAGTGCAATCTTTCCTTATTGTGCCAGTCTTGTCTGATTTGTTTCTTTATATTTTATCTATTTTTCTCGATTTAACATTTGTCCAAAACTTAAATGGCATAAATGTTCTAATATCTTTTACTTTTAGTAAAAAAAAAAAAAAAAACTTTGTTCTCAAAATGATTGAGAATACTGTTGCAAAATAGGACCAGAAACCAGAGCGAAAGTGCCTTCTCTTAGAATAAAAGTTGTATTGTGAAGGGACAGATGCTACACTCCCATAAAGACCTGGGAAGCCATTTGTGTTTGACATGGTTGCAATAAGCCCTCTCTCACCCGGCCCAGTCTGATGTTAATTAGTTCATAAATTAAGGACATTGACTTTTTTTAAGAGCCAGATGAATGGAAAGAAAGAATGGAAAGATGGCAAATTAAGCACACTAAAAAACAGGCGAAAAATAAACAAAAGAAAAAACAAAAAAGCAAACTTCAAAGAGGGATCTAGTTCGTCAGGCGTTTGAAGTGAAAACACTGAGGCTGGTTCCTCGCCACACGGATTAATGGTCGAGTGAACCGCCAGAGCACCAGACGCTCTGCTCTCTCTCTCATTCTGTCATTATCAGTGCTCCGAGACACAGGCTTTTCTTTAATGTGATTTAAGAATATTTTCGAGTTTCTCTTGTTGTTGGTAAGATTACGGTCAGTTTTTCTTACAGCAGTTAGTTAGATTCTGTTTGTACTTGGGTCAGTTTTGCTGAGCTGAGTTTATATATATATATATATATATATATATATATATATATATATATATAATATTCTCTATGCACCAGAGACACTAAAATTCTTATTTAAATCTCAAATTTGTGTCTTTCTGAAATATTTCTTTTTTTCTTTAATCCAATCTTAATATGTAGACACAGAAACATGAACTATAAGTGTTCCTGTGGCTCAGTGTGGTAGAGCATTGTGTTAGCAGTGCAAGGTTGTGTGTTTGATTCCCAGAGAACACGTTAGGTAAAAATTGTTAGCCTGAATGCACTATAAGTCACTTTGGAGTGAAAAAGTGTCTGCTAAATGCATACATACATTTATTTATTTTAATTTATAAAAAAGCCATTTGAGAGAGAGTGTTAAAGTTGGACTGGATGGCCGTTTTCAGACCTAATTATTGTGTTGAGCCTCTACTTGAGTGCATTCACATTGCTATGATGTTTTGAATCACAATACATTTTCGAAACGATTTCATAATCAATTGAAATCTCTGTGATTCATTTTTAAGTGCCCAAGTTCATAGCTTGGGTTTATTGCATTAAATCAGCCAATACTCTTGTGAGACATTAGGACACAGAGATTAGGTGTGATCACAGGTTCTTGTCTTCACTGCCAATCATTGGGCTGGTGATACCTGCTATGACCTCATTAACACATGCTCTAATCAGTATGGATGATCTCCCTTAATTGAATATTGATTTGTGGAGACACATTTCTGTTCATTCTACAGATAAGAGGCCTTGGCGTTTCCTTTAATAGTTATGACATTAAAGCCCCACTTACTGGCTCCTACATTCCTCTTGTGTTATCTGTTAATGATTTCTACAGCTCTTTCCACTCACTTTTCTTGCTATTTTGTTTAAAATTCTGCTATATTGAAGTGAAATTTTGAAAGGTTTTGTTTGCAAAGAAAAAAAAACTGATTTTAGATCACATTAGCACCAATGTTGCACATTATGGTTGTAAATTTGTCAGGATATAAAATGTCAGCTGTATTCTGTCAATTATTGACTTGTTTTGTGCCTCTGCCAGGACAAACTTCACTTATCCTAATATATATTTTTAGACTAAAGCAGAACCATACCAGAATGGTATTCAGATGGCTCCAGATGGAAACGCCGTAGATCATCTCTAGATCATATGGCTAAAAGAGGGCCACCTTCGTGCTTCTTTACCTTCTCCATTCCAGACCTACTTTGTCTTTTCTCTGTTCATCTTTATGCTCTTCAAAACCCTTGATGTCAGCTGGCACTGCCTCACAGAGTTTGCCAGGCTTTGGATCTCGGCAGGGGTCTACTGCCACACCCCTCCTAACAACAGGCTCAGGTGAAGATTGTCACCCTTCTTTATAATTGGGGTTTCAGATCTTCAGTGCATGGGACCCCTTCATAGCCCATTAGCACCTGGATCCTTAGCTTTCAAAGGCAGTAGAGACCTCTGAACCCTCAGGTGGTGAAATACTTTCACCAAAAAAAAGTTCGAGGCCCACCTGTTCACGATTCACCTGTTGTTATAATGTAGGGCTGCGCACAGCTAGATAGACTTTGTCTGAAGTTGCAGAGAAAACAATCATTTGCACATGATATTGAGTTGGGTGAAAGGGGTCTGAAGTTGAGCTCACACAATTCTAAAATTCCCTGAATGTAGTGAGTAAAGACTCTCTTGAAGGTTGACAATTAATGATGGGGGTTTGTACTTAATCTGGTTTCTTAAATTTTGCTTTCAATCTATAAATCTGCTTTAGACAGTCAAATGTTTTAAGTTGATCACACAGATTCAGCGGCTTGACTGATAGAAAGCTGCTTGGTTTGAAAGTGACTTCTGTCTGAGCTGTGCTACATACATAGCTACACAACAGACAGTGGACAATTTGTCTGTGAAAGTATGCCAAATTACACTAATATGACCGCACCTTTATATCTCTCCTAATGCTCCTCTATAACTAGGCCCTGAAATATAGACATGTCATCAGTGCTTTTGTCTACTGCTCTGAATTCTAGGCTTTATCCCTCAGATAACATCATGTATTGATAAAAGCTTTTGTTGGGCCATCTGGGCCACATCTAGCCTTAATTAAATTAATCTATTTGTCCTTAAATCCAGTGTCTTCAGAATAACACACTAGTTCAAAGAAATGAAAGATGTATGAAGGATAACCCAAACAATAGGCAGCTGTCTCACCAATGAGATAAAGCTATACATGACATACCAGCTGAGCTCATAGTTCACACCTGTGTTTGTGGCGTAGTCCATTTTTAAACATGTTTTTAGTATCTTCAAGCTTACAAAAGAGAGTGTTATTTTTTTCTTGATTTTATGATAAAGATTATGATTATGATATTTTTTGTTGTTGTTGTGATCGCCCTTGAGCCTAGAACTTGTGCATACATAAACTGCCACTACAGATTTGGCTTTTCTTTTCTTTTCTTTTTAAATAACAAAAACAGCTTAACTGAAGAGGTTCTGTTGAATCTTGTCAATGAGATTGCATGTGCTTGTCCAATTTTTTTGTCAGATGGTTATTATACAAAGCCGCACATTGCTGGCAACATTTAAAACATCTGTTTAGTGCAGTGAATGACTGACAGGCGAGTGAGCCTTTACTGGCCACTAATAGATTAGTGCTTACACTACATGTGTGACGTGGTCACATGGGTGTCTGACTACCTCAGTGATCTGACCACAAACCCTGTCTGCACCTGGATTTAGCGCACTTCACTTGTGTTTATGTAGTTGGTGATCGAGATATTGGTCTTATTATACCAGGTGCTAGCAAACAAGAAAAACTGGTAACACTTTAGAATACAGTTTTTTACTTACTGTATAACTAATAAGAAATGATTAATAAGGAAAGCATTACTAATAAGGAAGATGTGTTAACTAATCAGTATGTAATGCAATCTTATGATTGTGTTAAGTAACAGTTTGGTAATCAATAACTAATGTATTCTGTCATACCTCCTGAAGAACTACTACTAATTATCTACTAGTTAAGGTTCAAGAAAAATAACCATGAAGCATCTACTACTACAAGTACATTGAATTGTGACCCTTTCATTTAAATGTTATTAGCAGAGGTAGTAGTAGTATGAAAATGCAATATTAATAAATGCAATAAATTTTATAGAGGATATGTCTGTGTAGTAAATTGTTTTGTGAGTGTGTTTTGTAAGAATAACTTGCGATAAATGACCTTACTTTTTATATTTTATATACAGTACTGTGTGTATGTGTGCCTCCTCAGCACATACCACATGATCCATTCATTCAATTCCTGTATGTAAGGCAAGGAATGGAAGGGAAAGTAAAAATACAACCAATTAGTTATTAATAGAGAATTATCAAATAATTCTTCAGAATTTATTTCGCACCTGAAACAGTAGGCGTATTCTAAAGTAAAAACATTGGGAACCTATTAGTAATTAATAAAGAATTATTAGATAATTCCGCTAGAATTACTTAGAACCTGAAACAGTATTCTAAAGTGAAAATATAGGGAACCTATTAGTAATTAATAAATAATTATCAAATAATTCTGCAGGACCTATTTCGCACCTGAAACAGTGGGCCTATTCTAAAGTGAAATTTTAGTGAACTTAGTAATTAATAAAGAATTATCAGATACTTTTGTGCAGTCTGTGTTTGAGATCAACTTTGGAGCTCAGTAGGCTCTTAACCATTTTCCTGATTGATTTCACACATCTCCATTCCTCATCACTGCTCCATCAGCTCCAGCCACTCTGCTGTGGCTCCTGTGGTTGTTCATCCATAGAAACCTCTGACTCTGGGGTTTGCTGCTGTTTCAACCACATGGCTGTGTACAGTCCCCCCATGGCCAGCAGCTCCTCGTGCTTACAGACAGAGAGCAGTCAGTTACATATTTCTGTTTTTATTTTAATAATGTGAGTTACAGTTAAGTTAAGTAACAATCACTAATAATTCATTTGGGAGGAGACGTCTTATTGACGTCATTGCAGCATAGACTGTAGCTGAACTCCAATTAACAGATTCCTTGTGCAGTGTTCACTGCTCCCTACTCTCTGAACACAGGATATCTGTTGAAATTCACTTCACTTGACAAAATGCATTCATTTGGAACACCCTACAACGTCATCAAACACAGGCGACACTTGCGTTATGCATATTAGAAAAGTTTGATGACATACTCCTTCGAATAGACTACAGTTTAAAAGTGTCAGAAAGGTCAGTAAGGTTTCTTAAAATACTTTTGTTCAGCAAGGATGCATTAAATTGATCAAAAATGAATTTACAACCCGAATTCCAGAAAAGTTGGGACGTTTTTTAAATTTTAATAAAATGAAAACTAAAGGAATTTCAAATCACATGAGCCAATATTTTATTCACAATAGAACATAGATAACGTAGCAAATGTTTAAACTGAGAAATTTTACACTTTTATCCACTTAATTAGCTCATTTAAAATTTAATGCCTGCTACAGGTCTCAAAAAAGTTGGCACGGGGGCAACAAATGGCTAAAAAAGCAAGCAGTTTTGAAAAGATTCAGCTGGGAGAACATCTAGTGATTAATTAAGTTAATTGATATCAGGTCTGTAACATGATTAGCTATAAAAGCTTTGTCTTAGAGAAGCAGAGTCTCTCAGAAGTAAAGATGGGCAGAGGCTCTCCAATCTGTGAAAGACTGCGTAAAAAAATTGTGGAAAACTTTAAAAACAATGTTCCTCAACGTCAAATTGCAAAGGCTTTGCAAATCTCATCATCTACAGTGCATAACATCATCAAAAGATTCAGAGAAACTGGAGAAATCTCTGTGCGTAAGGGACAAGGCCGGAGAACTTTATTGGATGCCCGTGGTCTTCGGGCTCTCAGACGACACTGCATCACTCATCGGCTCGATTGTGTCAATGACATTACTAAATGGGCCCAGGAACACTTTCAGAAACCACTGTCGGTAAACACAATCCGCCGTGCCATCAGCAGATGCCAACTAAAGCTCTATCATGCAAAAAGGAAGCCATATGTGAACATGGTCCAGAAGCGCCGTCGTGTCCTGTGGGCCAAGGCTCATTTAAAATGGACTATTTCAAAGTGGAATAGTGTTTTATGGTCAGACGAGTCCAAATTTGACATTCTTGTTGGAAATCACAGACGCCGTGTCCTCCGGGCTAAAGAGGAGGGAGACCTTCCAGCATGTTATCAGCGTTCAGTTCAAAAGCCAGCATCTCTGATGGTATGGGGGTGCATAAGTGCATACGGTATGGGCAGCTTGCATGTTTTGGAAGGCTCTGTGAAGGCTGAAAGGTATATAAAGGTTTTAGAGCAACATATGCTTCCCTCCAAACAACGTCTATTTCAGGGAAGGCCTTGTTTATTTCAGCAGGACAATGCAAAACCACATACTGCAGCTATAACAACAGCATGGCTTCGTCGTAGAAGAGTCCGGGTGCTAACCTTGCCTGCCTGCAGTCCAGATCTTTCACCTATAGAGAACATTTGGCGCATCATTAAACGAAAAATACGTCAAAGACGACCACGAACTCTTCAGCAGCTGGAAATCTATATAAGGCAAGAATGGGACCAAATTCCAACAGCAAAACTCCAGCAACTCATAGCCTCAATGCCCAGACGTCTTCAAACTGTTTTGAAAAGAAAAGGAGATGCTACACCATGGTAAACATGCCCCGTCCCAACTATTTTGAGACCTGTAGCAGAAATCAAAATTGAAATGAGCTCTTTTTGTGCATAAAATTGTAAACTTTCTCAGTTTAAACATTTGCTATGTTATCTATGTTCTATTGTGAATAAAATATTGGCTCATGTGATTTGAAAGTCTTTTAGTTTTCATTTTATTAAAATTTAAAAAACGTCCCAACTTTTCCGGAATTCGGGTTGTAAATACATTATAATGTTACAAAATCAAATGCTTTTCTTTTGAACTTTCTGTTCATCAAAGAATCCTGAAAAAAGCTTCCACAAAAATATCAAGCTGCACAAGTGTTTTCAACATTGATAATATTAAGAAATGTTTCTAGAGCATTGATTTCTGAAGGCTCATGTGAGACTGGAGAACTGGAGACTGCTTTGCCATCACATAAATAAATGACATTTTTAAATGCATTAAAATGGAAATGCTAATTACATTTTATAATTAGCTCACAATATTACTGTTTTACTGTACATTTAATCAAATAAATGCAGCCTTGGAGAGCATAAAAGACTTCTTACCAACTCCAAACCTTTGAACAGTAATCTAAATTTAATATAAATTACCATATGTTTGTTTGATATACAGTACATGTGATTATAACACATCTATATGTATTGATAAAAATATAACTGAATATATTTTGTCACATTTGAAAAGCGCTCAAACCTCTGTAAATGCTTTCATAGTCTGACTGCTAGTATAAACTCACATTCATATTTACATCTTTCTTTGTTGTCAGTTCATTCAGTTGTACATCCACCTGTCCTGCAGTCTCATCCTCTCTAATTATGCGGTGATTCAGTGCTAATTGCTACAAATGGACATCTTACAATTTATCCACTTTTAATCATTTTGTTTTCAGAGGCTTTGTTAGTCATGAGATGAAACACGGTACAAATATGTACTGAACTTTTGTTTTTCCAAGAATCGTTTCACCTCTAGTCCACACGATAGTCTGCTAAAGGTCTGCTGTGTCCTCAACAGAAAACACATGTGCACCTGCTAGTTGTTAGTGTGGAATTATTTTGTATTAGTGTTTTATGAGAAGAGCGAACACATTTGACATTGATTCAAACGCCTCACTCACTTCCTCTCCTCTGGTCACCTTTTTTTTCTCATCTTTCTGTGTCACATTCCACCACTCTCATACTTCTGCCGTCGCTCTTGGAAAGCGTCTCTGGCCATCCAGTGTCTCTGTTTTCCCTCTGTCTCTAATTGCTCTCCTCTTTAGTAAATTGTAAACACATCAGGATCAGAGTCTGCGAGCTTTGATCCTGTCCAGTCTCTGAGACAGTGGTGTCACTTTGATCTGTTTTGGGATGGTGGTTCTGTGGTTAGCGATCAATAAAGAAATCTCTGCTCCTTTGTTTGAAGATGAAGGACAGCCGAGAGAATGACCTGGAGAAGGGTTTGGGTGTGAATGAAAGTAGCGTGTGTGGATTAGATTAAGAGGGATCTAGTTCTTAAAAACTCTCCTGCTGCTTTAAATTAGGGAATGTGTTTACAGTACATCGGCAGCTGAATCATTCTGCTTTGTGAACAGGATTCAAATAAGGATTACGTTTTTTGATGTGATGCAGGACTAAAAACAAGCTTAAGCGGCAGAATTACTGATCTGTTTCCTGTCTGTGCCTTTTAAAGGTGAAGTCTAATGTTGTCAGTGTTAAATACTCTCGCCTGTCTTATTATAATACTTTAATTACTTTATCCTATCTAATTTATTATGCAGACAACTACTAGTAAGCTAATTGTAGGTTGTAAACATTGGCTCTGCGGAGCTAAGCATTTCAGTGAGCATCCTGACAAGCCCAACACAACAACATTGACTTAACCAATGAGGTGAGTTTAAGGCAGGATCATCCTATTTTTCCAACGGTGGACAGGCACAGGTACACCAAATTGGCATCAAAGAACTAGCGGTTGCTTGCATCTTGGCCAAAAAGTTGAACTAGCGCCTGAATGAGAGGAAATAACTCTCCATTCCCCCAACTGTAAGTTGCTTTGGATAAAAGCATCTGCAAAATGACTAAATGTAAAAGTAAATATAATTTGGTAGTAACATGTAAAGTGTTGATTATTTTATTGGTGCTGAGATGAATATGTGTAAAGTATTTTGTAAAAGGTTTGCTTTTTTCACTTCATTAGAAGCAGAGTAATTCAAGTGCCCCTATTATTCCATTTTTAAGGTTCCTTATATTGTTTTGATAGTCTCCTACAATAGGATTACATGCATGCAAGGTAAAAAAAAAACACTTTAGTTTTTTCAAAATATTCATTTAATATCACCCCATTTTCCAGCGATTCTCAAACTATTCATTCAAAGCAGTTCTAAGATTCAGTCTCTCTAAAACCCTTCTCTGCCCTGATTGGTCAGATGGCCCAGTCTGTTGTGATTGGTCTACCGTGTACAGTGCTTCTTGGAAACAATACACCCCATATTTCCATATTTTGAACGCTCAAATGAAAATATAAACATCTATTATTTATCATACTTGGGAGTATACTTTATTTTGGGAGACAATAAATGTATTGATCATGCACTTTCAGCTTTACAACTTTGCTGATCGTTTACATTCACATACAGCTACATTACACACTGCATGAAAGGCAATACTTGAAATGGCATAATGGGGCACTTTAAGTTACATAAGGACTGAACACATGAACTTGACTTGTATTCTTACCATACAATAAGTGTGTTCCATTGGGTAATCAAAAGTTTATCTGTCATGCAAGTAGACAAGTGGTCAAGTGCAAAGAAGTGTGGGAGAGGGACAGGCCTTCTTCGTGATGGGCGGATTGCAGAACAAGGAAGGTCAGTAGCATGTGTGCATTTGTCCACATCTTTTTCTGAGAGAAAAACTACTGTAAATATTCAAATGACACACCCTGCGAGGCCTTTTCCCCCTCAGAATGGCCAGATTCCAGGTGGTATAAAAGAGGAAATGTGACACCCTCTATGTCCTGACTGAAATTAATTTGGTTTGCTGGAGAGTGAACCATAGAAGATGTGTTGGGACAGACAGGGTCTTCTTCTTCCTTAGGAAACCTAAGATCTGTGTGTGAGTGTGTGTCCCAGAGGCAGTGTTCCTGTTATCAGTCGATCTGTAGTCTTAACCTGAGGGCCGTCTGAGTGTGTCCTCATCTTTCCAGAGACAGGATATAGTCTCTAATTGTCCGAGTGATCCACACCCTGCCTGATCGGTGTGTCCTGTCTCACTGCAGGCCCCCAGGTAGTACACACACACACACACACACACACACAGAGTTCCTCCCTTAAACCTGACGTACACACACACACACACAGAGCATACCACTAATGGACTTTTCCATTCATCCTGGCCATTCAGCCCTGGTTTTAAACCTGTGCTCACTGTCCTGCACTTCTTCCCTTTGATATATGAGCTACAGCCAACAGACCGTCCGCAAGACACACACAGCCATCAGGGATGTAACTCCACACCTCGCAGATTCAGCCCTGACTGACAGTACAATGTAAACACAACTCACACTGGCTTTTAACCAACAGGAACAGTGTATCGGAATACACACGTTCACAGGAAGGGAACGAGGAGGGAAGGTCCATTCAGGGAGGTGAAGGGTTAAGGCTTTCAGAATAGAGGAATTAATAGATACACCTTGTGCTGCCCCTTAATATGCTACATCCTGAAAAGAGACGTCTGTGGTCTGGAAAATCTCTGGGAAAAGGTTTGACAGAGATGGTGGATGCTAGGTTCTCATGGTTAATGGTAAACCTGGAAGTATCAGGGAATTTTAAAATATGGGTTTTTCAGGCTTGGAAAAGTCATCAGAATATTCAGATTATACTGTATAATACAATACAATATAATTTAATATAATATAGTATTTATAAATACATACATTAAATCCATATCCAGTAACTCTTGAGAAATCGTGGAATATTTAAGAGTCCATATCCAGTAAGGAGAAGGAAAAAAAGAAAAAAAAAAAAAAAAAAACGGTAAAACTAATGTACATTTGTTAGTAGATATAAATCATTGTAGTTATTTTCAGCTAAAAATATTCAGAGTTCAGACATAATCTGTTTTAAGTGCAATATATTAAGAATAATTTAAAGATATTTATCCAATAAGGACAAACAACTGGAAACCTGCCAATTTTTTATTGGCTATAAATCAACCTAACTATAGGTTGAATATTCAGACATTGTATAATATAACAATGGTTTTAAATTAAATATATTGTAAATATTATCCAGTAAGGATGAACAACTGGAAAACCTATGGATATTATTAACCAAAATATGTGGCCATGTTATTAATTTATACAGGTAATAATCCACTTTTGCGGCTCTTACAGAATGCTTCCTCGGGTCCATTTGAAACTTCTGGTTTCGTAACTTCCATTACGATGAGAACATTTTACACACTCTCATTCCCAGAGCTCAATGCCCCATACTGCGTCTGCTTCACTCTTGATGTCATACTTTCAAAGTAATTGATGCTTCAACAAACTTGACCCTAGACCGACCCTCCTAACTCTGTTTTAGCGATCTGAGAAAAGGAATTGACATGGTCTTGAGAGTTTCCTTGCCCTAAAGTGTTTTCTGGAGCCAGAGGGAAGCTTTCATTTGGCTTCTCCAACCCCCTGTGAAGCTGAACCGCTCTAAAGTCCTTTTAAGATGAGCTAGTCCACTTTGGCAGCCATCTTGACAATGCCCTGGGCAGCTGTTTTCAGTCTAGGTTATAGCCAAGCAAATCTCCTATTTTAACGGTTAAGTCAAAAATCTCAAAAGCTGTTGGCTGTGGTGAAGTTTAAGTCACATTTTTCAAGTAAAAACAGAAATATGTAACTGACTGCTCTCTGTCTGTAAGCACAAGGAGCTGCTGGCCATGGGGGGACTGTACACAACCATGTGGTTGAAACAGCAGCAAACCCCAGAGTCAGAGGTTTCTATGGATGAACAACCACAGGAGCCACAGCAGAGTGGCTGGAGCTGATGGAGCAGTGAGGAGGAATGGAGATGTGTGAAATCAATCAGGAAAATGGTAAAGAGCCTACTGAGCTCCAAAGTTCATCTCAGACACAGAAAAGTAATGAAGAGTGTTTCTCCAGGAAAGGTCTCATTAAAATTAACCAATCACTGAGTATCTCTCAATATGTTAAATGCTAATGTGTGTGTGTGTGTGTGTGTGTGTGTGTGTGTGTGTGTGTGTGTGTGTGTGTGTGTGTGTGTGTGTGTGTGTGTGTGTGTGTGTGTGGAATGTGCACAAGTTGGTCAAGTACTTCATTTTAAAACCAAATTTAAAAAATAAAGTCTAAATAAATACAACCCTGACTATGTACAAAAGTTAATTTATTTAGAGTAGTTACATCTTTCTACTCCAGCTATAGTTTAACACAAACAATGACATGTATAACCCTTTAAGACCATTAAAACTCGTTCATTAAGTAGAACATGATAGAAATATTCACAGGATAACACATTTGTGAACTATACAAAACAGATATTTATCTTTAATGATTTAGGCTTGGAGTTAATGATTGACTACAATGCACTGAGGTTTGATGGGGCTTTGGCCCACTTACATCAATATTGTGAAAAAAGCATGAAGAAATCGATGGAGTCCATCTGAGTGTTTAAAAGTTTGGGGTAAGTGTTTTTTTTTTTTTTATGACGTAAGCACACATTAAATTGATCATAATGACAGTAAAGACATTTATAATGTTTTAAAGATTTATATTTTTAATAAATACTGTTCTTTTGAACTTTCTATATCCATCAAAGAACCCTTAAAAAAAATGTTTCAACAAAAATATTAAGCAGCAAATCTGTTTTTAAACTTTGATACAAAATAAATGTTTCTATAGCACCAAATCAGCATATTAGAATGAATTCTGAAGGATAAACTTTAAAAGATTTTAAAAAGGATTCAAATATTTTAAAATAGCAACGTTATTTAAAATGGTCATTTTCCAAATATAGCCGTTTCTACTGTATTTTTGATCAGATAAATGCAGCCGTGATATAAGAGACTTCTTTCAAAAACATTTTTAAAGAATCTAACTAACCCCAAACTTTTGAAATATAGTGTATATTTCTGACCAAGTAGATACACTGTGGAAAAATATTATCATACTGCCTGTAATTTTTGAAGAATGTGTATGCATTCCCACAGGAGCTGGCGTGGGGCCTGAAATACCTTCTTGTCACTGTCAACATTATCGGTGGCTGGCGTTTAAATGTTTGCGGAGATAAGGGAATACTGCGGACAGAGTGGTTAGTAATAAGAGGTCTGACTTAAATACATACTTGCAGAGCCCAGTGTCTGCTAGGGTCCAGACGTGGTGAGGGAACATTTCTCATTACTAAATCATGCTGGACCGCCCTGTACCTTACAGAGCTGAAGGAGAGACAAGGAGATTTGTCCTGAGAGTGTAAGGTGTGTTTCAGAGTGGCCTTGTCACCATTGTTCAGTACCAGGCAGGCCCTGTGCGATGACCCACGGAAGAGCACTCTGGTAAAGGAACGTGGATGCCCCTGAGCTGAACCCCCACGGCAGGCAGAGAGAGGAGACGTTTGCATGGGACGCTCCCTACGGGACGCCTTCTAAGGAGCGGCAAGCAGGGGAACTGAGGTTCAAAGTGAGGACACATCAGACACTTTCTCTCTCTGTGTCCTGCATTTCCGTCTCTTCTGTCGATCTCTTAAGAGTGCATTATGTAGTCCCCGTTCCTTAAACAGCTTGTCAATGTCTATGTGCAGCACTGGGTGAACTAAGTGCGCTCACACAGGTGTTTGTGTGTGTGTGAGAAAAGGGCTGGTCATAAATTTGAAGTTTGTTCATTATACAAAAAGTCATATTTCTAGGACTGCTCGTTGGTAGTCCACTCCACTGAAGTGTCCGAGTTATGTGTTTGGAACAGTAGAGTTGGTTCTAGTCCTCCTAAAAGTCCTGGAAACTGTCAGTTCACTCAATTCCTGCTATTGTCATTCTTGGGCCTTTTTGGTACCACAGAGCTGTGGGGAGGTTCTGGCAGCCCATGTACTCCTTCCTCATTTCGGCTTCGGTGAGAGGAGGGGTGGAGTTACACGGAGCACCAGCCAGAGTCACGTTCAGCAATCCCAGAGCAGCATCAGCCAGTCGGGGCGTCCCAGAACTCTGATGTAAGATTAAGCATAGAGAGCATAGTGAGTTTAAAGTCTTCATATGATAGCTTTAGGTGGAAAACAGACAGAAATTTAAGTTATGCCACAGATGATCTGAAATATATATGTCATATTGGCTTCAAAAAAGACACATCGACACAACATTGGCTACCATTTGTCCTGTGACCATTTTCAGTCAAAACTAACTTTTTGGATTTGGCTCTGTTTCAACAGACAAAGCCGTCATTACAGTTAAGACGACAGAATAAAGAGCATCGGTTGTGTAGACTGTGTTTATGATGTAGGTCATAAATGTAGAACTTGCCTCTGTCCCTTTTCTTTTTTAGTACAAGGAAAAAAGAAAAAGTTAGGATATTCATTTACACTTTACAGTAAGGTCCCAATAGCTAACATTAGTCAACTGATCAATTAAAATGAACTAACAATTCATTTTTACAATACATGTATTTCTTGGCGACATCATCACTGCTTGCGCACGCAACCAGGAGGCAAAAGACCCGCGCTCTTCGTACCAGAGTAAAGGGTTTAGGCTAGTAGCATAGTGGTGGTGTTGTCGCTAGTCAATGTCAATGTCACCTTTATTTATATAGCGCTTTAAACAAAATACATTGCGTCAAAGCAACTGAACAACATTCATTAGGAAAACAGTGTCAATAATGCAAAAATGATAGTTAAAGGCAGTTCATCATTGGACTCAGTTATGTCATCTCTGTTCAGTTAAATAGTGTCTGTGCATTTATTTGCAATCAAGTCAATGATATCGCTGTAGATGAAGTGTCCCCAACTAAGCAAGCCAGAGGCGACAGCGGCAAGGAACCGAAACTCCATCGGTGACAGAATGGAGAAAAAAACCTTGGGAGAAACCAGGCTCAGTTGGGGGGCCAGTTCTCCTCTGACCAGACGAAACCAGTCGTTCAATTTCAGGCTGCAGCAAAGTCAGATTGTGCAGAAGAATCATCTGTTTCCTGTGGTCTTGTCCTGGTGCTCCTCTGAGACAATAGTCAAAATGCCAAGGAGTTGTTGCGTGGTCAATTGTACTAACCGAGCCAGTGCTGGGTGTCAGATGTTCACAGTATGTCCGGATTTTGATTCGTAAACAGTTGGACGTTTTACATAATGTTATATTAATATGAAACACAAACAAACAGATCCAACTCTGAAATTGCAATGTATTATTGAGTCAACAAGAAATTACAAACAATGCGAAATCTACGTTAATTACAATGTTGTCTTTCTGAACTCGGCATAACAGATAGCGGTTTTCTGCCTCCTGGATGCGCGTGCATCAGGTGTTGTTTGTATACAAGAAACCTGTGTATATTTATTCATCCCTGTTAACATTATTATAGCTGTTCATTGTTAGTTCATGTTGGCTCAGGTCCATTAAATAATGTTAATGGTAAACATTGAAGGTAACATTAACTTAAATAAATAAATGCTTTAGAATTAATGCACTAATGTAGTTGAACTATTGTCAGACTTACGATTCATTAGCCGCTGCAAGCAAACTAGAAGATTAACAGACTAGTGCTGTAAATGGTAAAACTATATTCACTACACAATAATAAATGTAATAAATATAATAACAAAGTAGTTTGCAATGTTGAGCAGTGTATATATATATATATATGAAGAGAGCAGCTTCATGAAGACTTGTTAAGTCTGACCTTACTGAGGTGGTCTATGAGGCACTCGGAAGGGTGCAGAGAGGCCCAGAACTCAGCTGTGTGCCCCCAGGGCAAGCCGTTCAGCAGCACGACATTGACGTGTTTGAGCGATCCCATCAGTCTCTTGCTGAGGACTGCACTGTAACTCTGCTCCACAAAGAGCAGCACCCGGCTGGCCCTGCACCCGGCCAGATCCGCCAACAGTTCACCCACAGAGTAACGCTCCTTCAGATCTGCCTGGAGAAACAAATATATTTATACCATGAAACCATTGTATTGAGCTGTCAGACCAAATGACATGTTTTATAGATTTTGGATTAGAATGCTGTTTATTAAAGCAGTAATCCACAAAAGTCTGTACATTACAGTGATTTTTGTATGGGTAAGGGTTGTTCATAAGCACAACATGAGGTAAAAGCAGTGTAATGCAATTAATCGAGTGGTTAATGCTTTTATAAAACTTAGGCAACAGTCACAGGCACTGTTCAAAATGTTAACATTGGTGAGATTGTTTCATTGTATTTTTCAGAAGTCCCTCAAGGTTAAGGTTGCATAGATTTGATCAAAGGTACTGTAAAATATTGTGTTATTGTGAAATATTTTTACAATTTAAAATCACAATTTTCTGTTTTAATATATTTTAAATGTAATTTATTCCTGTGATGACAGTGCTGAATTTTCAGGAGCATTACTCCAGTCTTCAGTGTCCTTAAGAAATACTAATATATGAATCATCTAATATGCTGATTAGGTACTCAAGATATTTGTTTATTATTATTATCGATGTTGAAAACAGATGTGCTGCTTAATATTTTTGTGCAAACCATGTTATATTTCTTTTAGAATTATTTGTTGAATAGAAAGTTCAAAAGAACAGCATTAATTTAAATATAATTAAAAATGTCACATTTGATTTAATCAATCCTTGCTTGATAAAAGTATTATTTTCTTAAAAATACTGTATATATTAGGGATGTAACGATTCACTCAACTCACAATGTGGTACGATTCACAATACGTTTTTCTCACAATTTTGTTTTTACAAAATGAGATTTAAGACAAGTCATAAATGAAAAGGTATCCTTTTATTATTTCTCAGACAAAATGCTTCACATTTCTTTGTGAAATTAAATATGGCAAATAGCAAAACCAAACTAAAATTTGAAAACAAATCCCAAATCAAATAAATAAATAATACAAATGAAAGTAAGATTTATTTAACATCTCAACCGACTTAAGTCGTCATATATTTCTCGGTACATCATTTTGTTACATCGTTACATCTCGTACATATATTTATATATGTATATGTAGGGATGTAACTTTTGAACGTTAGTATATGTAATATAGAAAATATTGTTAATATTAAATTATAATATACAATACTATCCTAAAAGAGAATATGCATGTTATAATAATTACCAAACTGTCTTTTCCCCCGAATTTACATCATTAGGAAAAACTATATTATATTAAACTATATTAAAAATATATATATATTTTTTATTTAGTTTATATTGTAATTTCATCCAATATGCAAGGCTTTGTAGTATTTTTTTTACTAAAACGACTGTGGTCTGATTTAAGGCACTTCAAGGGGAGAGCTGACATTCATTTGTCGGCATCACGGCAATTGATGAAATGAACAGTTAGCCGGACTCTTTCAATTACTTAAGAAGAAATTAGCAGTTTCCTGCGGGAAGTCCTGGTCCTGTGTGGTCCTTGTCTCTCAAGCCCCCCTTTGTCACTACATCCCTGTCTGGGGATCAGGTTGTTGCCTTTGTCCCTAGAAAGTCTGTCCCCATTGTCATGGAAGGGTGGGCTTTACTGTGCAGTCTGCTCCCTTCTGTTTGCCCTGCTTTAAACATACGGCCCGGATTACTGGCCACCTTTTGCAAAGGATTGTGGGATTCTGGTGAAACAACAGGAGCGTACTTTATAAAAGCAATATAATTTAATTTGTGCCCAGTTGTATTAATGATAGATGAAAGAGGCATGAGGTGGATGGCTGGTCTATTGTGAGTTGATAAAAGGAGTTGTCTGTGTTTCTTAATAAGATTGAGGGTTTAAGTCAAGATTGTGCTGTATTTCTCTATGAAATTAGATCTAATCTCTCTCGTGTTTCTTGTTAAGTTTGGAGTCTGCTCTGGGTTGTCTATGTGCATTAAGGGAATACATTTTGACAAAACATCCTCTTGGATGTTTGCTGCACAGGTGGTGCTCTTATTAGCAGCACTAAAAATACTCATGTACTCATAAGACAAGAACTACCAAGTGTCTAGATTCATCCCTTCCAAGAAATGAACAGATGAAAGTCAACCAGAAGTCAGTTTCCATAGTTTAATACTTTTATCCTTTGGTTAGTGGACACTTTGAAGTGGTGGGCTTGGGGAAACACGTTGGATTAATTCACGGGAAGATAAAGAATTCCTGAACTCTTCTTACTCAACTGATCTCTCTGCTTCCAGGAACCCTCATATGTCAAACAAATCTACCTCAGCACTTTCGGAGTTAAACAGTATAGGCCTGACTGTGAAAATATAATCCTGTTACAAAATCCACAGAACTAAAATATTTCCAAAAAAAACAGTGATTATCAGCCACTACGGAGCACAACAGTTGGGTTCTGGAAGTAAAAATCCCATTTCCCCCCCTTCATAGGGAAACAGATTTTTAATGGTAATGTAAAACCAACCTAATGTGATGAGATTAAGTAATGATACGTGCTTCTGTAGAGACCTTAAGTGAGTGAAGTCAGTGTGATTTCAATTTTATTTTTAAACCTTTGTGTTTAACAGCTGAGTTCTGAGTGAAGAACTACAGTAATTGTAGTCCAGAAGAGAAAGATCCACCACTCAGAGAAGCTGCTATTACCACAGACACATGCCAAAAGATCTCCTGCTTCCAAGCACTTCAAATGACATAATCAACCTAAACATACTGCTCTCAGATGCTACTGTTCAAACGTTTTATTTAAATTATAAACATATTTACTGTCACTTTTGATCAACTGAATGCATCCTCGCTGAATAACATACAAATCTTTATTATTTATCTTATAGCTTTATTATTTTATACTAAATTATGATAAAACTATAATAAAATTTCACATTTAAAAGTTTTATATTATTGATTTTGACCTAATTATGTCATTCACAGTGCTTCATGGCATGAGTAGTTTGTAGCCTAGAGTTTTTTTTCCCCTCATTTTTATATATTATATGTTTTCTATTAGTAATTTGTAATGTTTTAATGATTTAAATTAATTGTTAAAATTAAAAAATAAATAAATAAATACATCTTTGAAATATCTGGCAGACATTGTTGCGCTCTATAGTAATTGTGTTCATAGTTTCCATTACACTCAAAGTTTGAACATCAACTTCAGTGTATCCAGTCCTACTGCAGCACTAGTTATACTGTGCAACCATCAAACCATCTGAGACGCACACACTCACAATGCCGTTGTTATTGCGGTCCCAGAGCAGCATGGTGCCGTCATTGCGCGTGGGGCTGTTCAGGTACAGAACAAGAGAATCCACACAGTGCTGCTTTCGGCAGATGTAGGAAAGGTGATTTCTGATCACCTCTTTCTCTGTGGCTGGATACATCCCCTCTGTCTCTTTAGCTGTAGAAATAAAAACAGATGTTGAATCAGAATATAAAGCATTAGGGCAAACACCCCAATAAAAGCTTAAATGACTAGAAATGTCCTCTGACCTGCTACCTGTCCATTCCCAGCAAAGAATGTCTTTATGTGGTCCTTATGGAAGCCGTTATTCCTTAGCATCTGGTAGAGGAGCTGCAGGTTCTTCGCATGTTGTTGGTATGTTATCTGCTCCTGCCAGCCACCTGCACATGTACAGGTTAAAGGTTATGTAGGAGCAGCATACCTTAGACAGCTGATCCAGGTATTCATCCAGCATTTTAAACATCAATAGGCTGATCTAGGATCAGATCATACAAATGAGTTCTCTGAGTCATTCAGATGAGCTTCTTTTTGTTTGTGTACCTGACAGGAGAACAGCATGATCACAGGTCTGGTAAAGGCGGCAGGACAGGTGTGTGGCCAGGCGTTGCTGATGGCACCGGCGGGTGTTTTTATTGAGTTCACAGCTGGAGATGGGCGTGCTGGGGCTGGTCAGTGGCAAAGGCTGCGGGCATCTGGCAAAGTCTGGGTGATCTACAGCAATAAACACATCGCTTAGCGTTAGGTTTGAGGTGAGCAGCATTATAAAGTAGGAGAGAGGAATCTTTTTCAGACCCAAATGTTTAAACATGACTTGATTAACTCTTAAATATTATTATTATTGATATTATTATAAAAAAAGAACTCAGACATTTTACTAGGAGCTTTTCACATCCTTGAACTCTGAATAACTGAACTGTGGCAACACAATTACCAGCAAAATGAATCTGTGTAATAAAAAGTAGCGGCTGTAAACATAGCTTAATATTAGATAGTTATTCAACTCTGTGCTATAGCTATATTAAACTATTATTTTTGCATTATTAAGACATTAACAGTAGTCAGTTATAAGATTATTAAACAAATATTATGAAATAACTTCATTTTACTACCATTTTCAGTGTTTCATCAGGTTGCAGCGGTCTGGTGGTATAAGCAGAGCTCAGAAAATTAGTGTTGTAATTATGTGTTCTACAAGGATGTGAACTTTTTTTTTTCTCATACTTTTAGTCATTCTAACGTGACTTTGAACACAGTTTTAAAAGTTCTGTAAATGATTTGTGCGCTGTAAATCATGTGTGCAATAGGTAAGAAATCACACCCGTCTCTGTGACAGCAACAAAAAAAATGTTGCAATTAGAAATGCTCAACCAGAAATGTCTTTGGAGGGTGTGTTTTTGGAGCAGAGGCATGTGTTTGAAGTTTGCGAAATTGTGGGAGTTGGCAAACCAGATCAAATCACATACACCACCTTTAAATAAGCAGGATTCGGGTTCTTTCTATTCAGGATTTAAATAACTCGTTTAACTTGGCCTAATTGTGAAGTGTGCTTCTATTGCTCCTAAGAGTCTTCCTATGTTTGTGTCACTGACCTTCCAGAGATAATTAAACATTTTGAACTTTACAGTTCATTCACTCACCTACACAGCGTAGGCGCTGGGTTCGGTTGCTGTCTTTCACTCCCACAACCAGGGGGAGAAAGTGAATCTCACAGAGGCCGCTGCTTTGCTCCACTCGGCTGGTTCTGCCCGTCGTACTCCTCAGGACCCTCGCCTGGCTCGCCATACGGTCGCTGCGACTCCTCCTCCGCTTCAGCTGGTTCTGGCACTGTGTCTTCACAGCCATCGTCAAGCACTCCTCTCCTGTATACATGTTGCATGAAACAGTTAATGCACAAATACAATCTGCTAATAGTCGCTTACACTCTTAAAAATGGAGGTTCAAAAAAGGGGTTTTTGATGTCATGCCATTGAAGAACCATGTTGGGTTCCACAGTGAACCTTTAAGTGAACAAGTCTTGAACAAACCCTTTTTTGTCTTCGTGTGAAGAGCATTTTAATAATCGAATAAGCTTTTTCCACTATAAAGAACCTTTTGTGCAATGGAAAGATTCTACGGATGTTGAACCACAGATGTCAATAAAGAACTCTCATTTTTAAGAATGGAGATCCATCCATTATCCAAGCAAGAATCCATGATAAAAAGAGATGTTTTAGTTCATTGTTTGGGGATGATTCAAGAACATACAAGTGTCAATATTTGCCCAATAATGTTTATGTGAAAATCCCATGACTTGGATAAATGGGAACCTTCACTGTCATTTGTCCAGGGTTTATTGCTCTTTTGTTGTCATGTGATCATCCACCTGGCTTTAATAAGAAAGGGCTGCCTGTGATGCTAATTTCTACCCTGAGAAAGTGACGAAGAGTGGCTATCCTTTCAGGAAAAGCAATAATAATGACTTTTAAACAGGCATAGCATCCGACTGGGCAGAGCAGCATGCATTCCTTCAGTAATCTACCATAACTGCGAACTATCCATTCAGGCATTTTAGACAAGTCTACAGCAGGGCTACTGACACCAATAAATTTTTATCAGTTGCATGCTGAGGAAGTTTGAATTAGCAGCGCAGGAGGTGTAATCACAAGCCATTGTAAATCTAATTCATTTAAGTAAAATCGTGTCTTGCAGTTCAATGTTTCCTTGGCTGGCCCTGATTTGGGAATGTGGGGTAAGACAACATCATTAGCCCTAATGAATCCCTTTCTGTGGTCAGTTGTATCTGGAGGCCCATTACAAAAAACTAAGAGACTTGGGATGATTTTAAATCTGGCCAGAACTAAACCCAGCTTTCATTCCGGTCTCTGGTTCTCAACCACATCTTCAGATTAGATGGTCAAGTTTGGACACAGCGAGACTTGAAAACGGTTCCAGATTTGAACTGTCACACAAGCCCTTCATGTGTAAACCAGAGCAGTTTTGTTTATCATTTCTAATGTGTCCGCTCATTATTTCCCTTCCTGAGCTTTATTTTGTCTTCAGTTACTAAATATACTTCTTGAAACAATTTGATTTGAGGAAGGTTTGAGGCCTGACGTGTGTGCTTAGCCTTTAAGAAAATTCTTGCAATTAGAGTTTATTTAAATATATGTACATAATTACAGTGTCTCTAGGGCAGATTCATCAAAGAATCCTGAAAATACAAAATACCATGGTCTCCACAAAATAGGTTTCAACATTAATAATAATAAGAAATGTTTCTTCAGCAACAAATCTGCATATTAGAATAATTTCTAAAGGATCACATAACACTAAAGACTGGAGTAATGATGCTGAAAATTCAGCTTTGCATCACAGGAATAAATGCGTAGGCTGTAAGTTCCCTTGAAAAATTCACCAGATGAAGGCATCTTAGTAGATGGAATTTTACGCAAATAATTGGATACGGATATCTTTTTTTCCCTGCCAGCATAAATGTTCAGCTTCAGCTGCAGCCCATATGAAATCATATTCAAATAGCCTAGTCAAGATTTTAAATGACTTTGTTCTGGATGTTATTAGTACATCCGCTGTCATTGCAAGACTTTAAAACAATGTGATGCTTACTTTCATAGCAGTCATTTGGAAAATGGTTTGTGCCCTAATAAACAAAATGTTTACGTTTGGTTTAAAGGTGATGGGTTGACTTGTGCCCTTCACTGTAGTGGACTGGGGGCACAGCTGGGCGCTGAACCCAGTGTTAAGGACTAAACTCTCAGTTAGAATGAATTATTGACCGCTCTTATTGTGAATGCATGACTCTTGGCTCAGTCGTGCGTCTGCCCTCCACTTTCCCTGCAGGGGGTCCGTGGCCCGACTGCTCCTAAGAGCAGATCCTCGTGCAGACCTCTCAGGCTAATTCACACACCTCACACACAGCTTCGTGACGCAGGGCAGATGACCTTTTTTCTGTCATAAAGTCATGAAAAATCATTCAATCAACTTAAGGCTGTCTGTTTGACTTTTGCATGTGCATGATTTTATGACACTGTAGTCCAATTCTCATTTATCCTTAAAAGTTTTAAAATGTATTTGAATAAATAAATATAATGCATTATAGTATTCATGTTACAGTGTAATTTGTTACTTATATGTAATTATTTTGTACTGTTTTTAACTGCTGTAAATACACATCATTATAGTGATCAGCATAATTACATATAATGACATATGATGTCATTTTAATTAGTAAGGAGTCCTGATAGAAGTAACACCCTTTTAACCATGGTAATTTACACCAAATACCACAGTTACTACAATAAAACAGATCATTTGGAACCCTCGAAATTATTAAAGGGACTTAAAAACACTTGTTGGTGTATTCAACTAATGAAAGTGCAGACTGGCTTCATGTCAACATTTTACATTCCAGACTCGATGAAACATTTGGGTCTATTATTAATGTAGGATACTACAGCTCATAAATCATGACATGAACATGTCAGTGGTCACAATGTTACACATTTTTTTCAATTGTAGTTTTAAAAGTATTATTAGGCTACATTATATTAAAGCTAAAAGGAATACACATTTATACACCTTAATAACCTTTTCATTGACAATTATCTGATATGGGCCCCTCTCTCTCTCTCTCTCTCTCTCTCTCGCTCTCTCTCTCTCTCTCTCTCTCTCTCTCTATATATATATATATATGCAACTTTCTATTGGATCTTGTTGAGCAACTAAACATTTTTTCAATATTGTAATTTTTTCATTAAAATAGGTTACATGCATTTGTGTGGAAATTGAAATAAATGGGTTCCTTTATTGGGTTCAGTTAGCGATTGCCTTTTGAATATGCGACTGTTTTGAATATATCTTTTAATTCGTTCAAGTAAAATTTCTGTCACTCGTAGAGACGATTTTAAATCTCAGGCTGGACGGATTCAGTTCACTCACCCAGATAAATGCCGTCCATATGAGCACATTTCTTCTTGGTTATGTTGAAGTCTACATAGAACAGAACCACCGGGTGTCCGAAACTCTCGCCGGGACTGGGGTCCAGCAGCAGCACGGCGTCGTGCGTGCTCGCGCCCGGGTACAGCTCTTCATTCGTCCTGCTGTCATCATCCGCGCTCGCGTCCACGGTGAAGCCGCTCTGTTTGGACTGCAGCGCGCCGCTCGAGTATGAGTCCGGCAGGATCGTCAGCACTTTCCCTGAGCCGGACTCGGACACGTACACGACCACCCCGCTCAGGTGCAGGTGGGACAGCTTCTTGCACTCGCTCTCCGGCAGAGAGACCCTCCGGCACAGGTTGAGCTTCAGGTACTGGAGTCCAGTTCGGACCCAGCGGTCCAGACGAGACCCGCAGCACTCGCCAATGAGTAAACCACAAATGAGAAGAGAAATGCACTGGAGCTTCATGCTTTGGCTTTATACTTGGAAAAGTTACTTTTAAAACAGCTTTGTTCTGCTGAAGGTGTCTGTTGGACAGTCACGGGTCTTGTGAAGTTTGGAGAGATGCGACTGTCTTCATTAAAGGTGCTCAAAGCAGCATCCAGAGGTAAAGTTAATGTGCTGTAACTCCATCCCACAGGCTCTGACATGCTGTTGAACAGAGGAAGGAGAGAGAGAGAGAGAGAGAGAGAGAGAGAGAGAGAGAGAGAGAGAGAGAGAGAGGTAATTAATTTAACAAAAAAAGATTATTTGACTTTTTTCTAATTCTAATGATTAGCTACATCAAATATACTCTAAAGGAAAACAACTTTTAGTAGGCTATGTTTGAAAGTCAGTAGCTGCAAACTGACAGATCACATGCATCTGTCTGGATCTGGATACACTTGGGCAAAGTGACGCTAAAGCACAACATTGTTGCAGTTTTATAAAGTGATTTATTCATTCATTTATTTTAAATATTTCATAATTCATTTAACATCATCAGTCAAAATACGTGGTAACAAATTGCATTTATTAAACTTATGAATTGTGTTTACTGTGTAATAAATAATAAATTCATTTAGAACATGCTGAGATACATGTCTTAAAGAAACAATGTTGTTTAGTTGAGTTTGATATTACAAGCCTCATGCACAAGGTTATGGAACTATAGGTGTTTTTGTAGAAAATTACAGTTTTCTAGAGAATTTGGCATTTCTATATCCACTTTTCAGTTATCAGTTTAACATACACATAATTTAAGACTATTTATGACTGTTTGTAAGATAAAAGTGGTATATAAACTTCCTGAAAGGATAATGATGATGATGATGATGACCATAAGAAAAAAATATTTGATGGAATAATTAAAACATTAGCAAGAAAATATATGGTAACAACTTTATTTCCACATTACAGTGCTGTCACATGCCATGAAGTCTTGTCCTTGAGAGACTGAGGCAAACAAATCCTCAGGGTAGCCTAAAAAACTGATATATATATATACAAAAAAAAAAAATATATATATATATATATATATATCGAATGAAATTATTGCATCTAACCCGAGGGTGGCGCTGTTTTCTCATTTATTGTGAATTAGGGCACCTCCACATGGTCCTATTTAGCTTAACAACCTGTCCAACCAGTAAGAACATAATTTTTTAATAACAGATCTTTATTTGAATGATGGTGATTAATTTCATTACAGTTTATCAGCATATTCTATTAAAGAGTGTAATTTGATATAAATATATAATAGAGAGCACTCAGGTCTCCTGCACATTAAACACATGATTTATTTGCAGTATTATTTCACCATATACTTTTAAGATTTAAGATATTTTTATGAGCTCATATTGTTAGACATGTCCTTCATGACTGTGCAGTTTCAAAGATTGTCTGAGAGTTTCATAACGTAATTATACACCTCTGTGCCATTAATTATAATTAATTGGAAACATGATCTTGTACAACCCGAATTCCGGAAAAGTTGGGACGTTTTTTAAATTTTAATAAAATGAAAACTAAAAGACTTTCAAATCACATGAGCCAATATTTTATTCACAATAGAACATAGATAACATAGCAAATGTTTAAACTGAGAAAGTTTACAATTTTATGCACAAAATGAGCTCATTTCAATTTTGATTTCTGCTACAGGTCTCAAAATAGTTGGGACGGGGCATGTTTACCATGGTGTAGCATCTCCTTTTCTTTTCAAAACAGTTTGAAGACGTCTGGGCATTGAGGCTATGAATTGCTGGAGTTTTGCTGTTGGAATTTGGTCCCATTCTTGCCTTATATAGATTTCCAGCTGCTGAAGAGTTCGTGGTCGTCTTTGACGTATTTTTCGTTTAATGATGCGCCAAATGTTCTCTATAGGTGAAAGATCTGGACTGCAGGCAGGCCAGGTTAGCACCCAGACTCTTCTACGACGAAGCCATGCTGTTGTTATAGCTGCAGTATGTGGTTTTGCATTGTCCTGCTGAAAAAAACAAGGCCTTCCCTGAAATAGACATTGTTTGGAGGGAAGCATATGTTGCTCTAAAACCTTTATATACCTTTCAGCATTCACAGAGCCTTCCAAAACATGCAAGCTGCCCATACCGTATGCACTTATGCACCCCCATACCATCAGAGATGCTGGCTTTTGAACTGAACGCTGATAACATGCTGGAAGGTCTCCCTCCTCTTTAGCCCGGAGGACACGGCGTCCGTGATTTCCAACAAGAATGTCAAATTTGGACTCGTCTGACCATAAAACACTATTCCACTTTGAAATAGTCCATTTTAAATGAGCCTTGGCCCACAGGACACGACGGCGCTTCTGGACCATGTTCACATATGGCTTCCTTTTTGCATGATAGAGCTTTAGTTGGCATCTGCTGATGGCATGGCGGATTGTGTTTACCGAAAGTGGTTTCTGAAAGTATTCCTGGGCCCATTTAGTAATGTCATTGACACAATCAAGCCGATGAGTGATGCAGTGTCGTCTGAGAGCCCGAAGACCACGGCCTTGTCCCTTACGCACAGAGATTTCTCCAGTTTCTCTGAATCTTTTGATGATGTTATGCACTGTAGATGATGAGATTTGCAAAGCCTTTGCAATTTGACGTTGAGGAACATTGTTTTTAAAGTTTTCCACAATTTCTTTACGCAGTCTTTCACAGATTGGAGAGCCTCTGCCCATCTTTACTTCTGAGAGACTCTGCTTCTCTAAGACAAAGCTTTTATAGCTAATCATGTTACAGACCTGATATCAATTAACTTAATTAATCACTAGATGTTCTCCCAGCTGAATCTTTTCAAAACTGCTTGCTTTTTTAGCCATTTGTTGCCCCCGTGCCAACTTTTTTGAGACCTGTAGCAGGCATTAAATTTTAAATGAGCTAATTAAGTGGATAAAAGTGTAAAATTTCTCAGTTTAAACATTTGCTACGTTATCTATGTTCTATTGTGAATAAAATATTGGCTCATGTGATTTGAAATTCCTTTAGTTTTCATTTTATTAAAATTTAAAAAACGTCCCAACTTTTCCGGAATTCGGGTTGTACTTGTAAGGTCACTCTTTTTATTTCCCCATCCTAATTAGGAAACTTTTATTGTAGGCTATATATTTTGTATACTGTGACATTGGGCTGTGTCTGAAATTTGCTGATCTCAGTTTTGGTAGGTATGTATGTATATATATGTGTTTTGTTTGTTTGTTCTTTGATGTAGTAAATGGAACATCAGATTTGACCTGCATAATTTCTAGACTTTATGTTTTAGTTCCTGACACAAAAGCTAAATCATAATAAAACAGATATGCATACCTGTATTTTTTCACTTCAACCATGGCCTAGTTAGTAGGTATGAATTTTCTTTCCATGGTAATGTAACCACAACTTCAGTTCTAAACATGTAATCCTATCCAGTGTCATGTCCGTCTAGGGCTCATTGAAGAAAAGATCTGATAGAGCCCTCTTTCACCTGAGAATCTTACATGACAGTACAACATTGTGATTTCATGAGGGTCGCTGAAATGGTACAGCCTCATTGATTCAGCATAAAAGGTATTGCACAGCTTAATGTAAAGCCACAAGGATATATGTTTGACAGAGTGTGTGTTCTCTAGCAACTGTGTTTGCTTTGTTCGCTCTGTGTGTGTGTGTGTGTGTGTGTGTGTGTGTGTGTGTGTGTGTCCATGTGTGTCCATGTGTGTCCATGTGTGTCTATCTAAGGGCAAGGCATCATGGTGACCTGATGAGAGTTTGAATTGCAGGTGGTTTGTCACAATGCATATTTAATTTTAAGTGCATGTGAGATGGTGATACTAGGTTACTTCATTCTGTAAAGGAGTTTTCAATAACTCGAGAGGATATTGGATAAGTTTAGTCAGTTGGCTCAAGCTTTACAACAGAAAACTTCCCTTGGACCCTTTGTTCTTTTTGGTGATTTTTATCTATGTTTAGTATATCCTTAAAAACTTAAAATCATAAAAGATGTGAATTTGTAAAAGGTATGTTTAATTGCTTTTTTCATGTCTGTCTGGTGTCAAACTGTTCTTGTTGTTTTTTTTGCTTGTTTGTTTTTTAGAGTTTTATTTTTGGTCAGACCTTCAAAACATTAATATATAGAAAATGTTCTGTCGATTTATATATATGTATATATATATATATATATATATATATATATATATATATATATATATATGTTTGTACATGTATTTTGTATATATGTATGTAGGGAAGAACAGAAATGGCTGTCACAAGAGAGATATATAGAACTATAAGGTTTTGAGAATTGTTTTAAGAATAATCATCATATTTTGCTATATAGGCTAGTTGTTGTAATTTTATTTTAAATATTATAAACCTTACAGTTTATTAGCTACAATATTTGATAACAAAAACCATGACAAGACTTTAATGCATGCGTTTATATAAAACTGAATTAAAAAATAAACCTCTGAGAAGTATTAACTATAGCAATTAAAAATAAAAATAAATAGCCTTGGCCTTCCCTATAAATATATTGTGTATCAGTTTATGCATTTACAAAATAAATACGTCGTTAATGTCCTCATCTAACTTTTATAAGAAAGATCTATTACGGTTAAGACCAGTGTTATTTTACTAGGCCTATCATTTTTACACTGTTATAGTATTTCTTAATATTTTTATTTCATTTTAATATATTTTCAGTTTTAATTATAATTTTAGTTTTAGTATTTTTTATGAGTTTTTTATTATGTAAATGTAATATTCCTTTTTCAATAGTTCTATATAGCTTTAGTTTTAATTAAAATGTTTAGCTTTAGTTTTTTTAATTTAAAGATTTTTATTTTACGTTATTTAATATTTATATCAGCAATTATTATTATTTATTTATTTATTTTATTTTTTTCAGTTACAGAAAGCGATTTTCAATAATTAGTGCAGCAGCAGTAATTCGGACAGTGTGGTGTCAGTCAGGCAGCAGTGCAGGCAGCACGAGGAAAAAACACGAGGCGGGATTCTCGCGCGCCAGACTCAGGCTAGTCTGTCATCCCGAGCCGGTAAGATGTGTTTTATCACTTACTGAAGCAGACAGAAGTCTTTGTGTTGTAATAAACGTTAGTGGTAAACGAAACGTGTTCGTCCTGTACACGAGGACGCTGGTGGTGTTTGGCGTGAGAAAGTGTTGTTAATCCTTCTGTGCTGAGAGTATAGTGTGGTAAGCTAACAGGCTAACGGTTAGCCTCGTTTTGGCCGCTTCTCAAGATCTAGTGCGCTGCCTACGTAGGCAGTATTTAACGCGGCTATGGTTTCCAGAAACACCGTCTAGCTAGGCAGCTGACTGGGTTGTGTGTCGCAGCCTGTATGTCTCCTGTTAAGCTCCGTTCATGTGTGTAGTCTTGATGAAAGCCCAAATATTGATTAATCATTACATAGTCCATGTAACAGCCTGGTGTTAATGTCTACAGAGAGGGGAGCTGAAGGTTTAGCTGATATCATGGCGCTCAAACCAATGAATCTGAAAAGATCAAGCCTAACTTTTTTTGAGTTTCTGAAAATCTGATGAGCTGCCTATACAGAGAATATTTTGGGATTCATAAGTGCCACAATCCCAAGTGCTCTTTTAGTTCGTTATCATACTAAACACTAGGTACTTTGTACACAATATTAAAGGGTTAGTTCACCCAAAAAACTAAATTATGTCATTAATAACCCTCATGTCGTTCCAAACCCGTAAGCCTCCGTTCATCTTCGGAACACAGTTTAAGATATTTTAGATTTAGTCTGAGAGCTCTCAGTCCCTCCATTGAAGCTGTGTGAACGGTATACTGTCCATGTCCAGAAAGGTAAGAAAAACATCATCAAAGTAGTCCATGTGACATCAGAGGGTCAGTTAGAATTTTTTGAAGCATCGAAAATACATTTTGGTCCAAAAATAGCAAAAACTACGACTTTATTCAGCATTGTATTCTCTTCGTGTCTGTTGTGAGATTTCAAAACTGCAGTTTGTGATATCCAGTTTGCGAACGAATCATTCGATGTAACCGGATCTTTTTGAACCAGTTCGCCAAATCGAACTGAATCGTTTTAAACGGTTCGCATCTCCAATACGCATTAATCCACAAATGACTTAAGCTGTTAACTTTGTGGCTGACACTCCCTCTGAGTTAAAACAAACCAATATCCCGGAGTAATTCATTTACTCGAACAGTACACTGACTGAACTGCTGTGAAGAGAGAACTGAAGATGAACACCGAGCCGAGCCAGATAATGAATGAAAGATCTTGGCTCGGTGTACATCTTCAGTTCTCTCTTCACAGCAGTTCAGTCAGTGTACTGTTCAGTGTACTGACGGTGACCATTCAATTTAACTAAATGTCAGAGTGATTGACAGAGATGCAGTATAAACATTATGTGTGGTTTTCTGTTAAACAATGACCCAGATCATGAAATTTAATTTAATTTCCTACTGTATTGGAGAGAAAAGAAGAGGCACGTTGATCTGCTAGTCACGGTTCTTTCATGCCGAGAACTCTGCTCATGTGTTTGCATAATGATGCATTTAAAAGTTAATAACCAAACATATCATTATAAAAGCTCACAATGTTGTTGCAGATGAAATATAATGTGGATAACATCAAATTAATATTTTTCATCAGGTTAGACATTAATTTATCACTCCAATACCTTTCTCTACCTGTCTGTCGGTTGCGTATATATCTGCTATTTTTGTATTTTTACACTATGCGTGTTTGTAGTTTTTAGCTTGAACTGTCATATTTGGCATATAATGAAAGAAAGATTCCTAAAGTCAACAAATTTTACTACTAGACCTACCAAACTCTGCGTAAAAACAAAATAATAATGTCGCCAGCTTTCTTAAAGTCAATTTTACAGCCCTCTAATTTGGCTCCAAATATCAGGTGAAAATAATTTTGTCAAGTCATTTTTGACCCCCTCTATAAAATAGTGAATTACCCATTAAATATACATCTGTGACATTTCATTTTTTGGCTTTTATCACTATATTTGTTGTCTTTCTATGGAAATAATATTGACAATATCAAAAATTGGAGCTGGAGATCTCTGGTTGATTTTACCCTTCTGTTGATGCTTCATGTTTCATCACATTTAGTTATTAATTACATCAGTTTTGTAAATGATGATAGCCTATATGTTCAATTACAGTGAAAAAATAATTTTAAAATGGCCAGATTTCACAAAAATGTTAGCTACTTTTCACACTCTTTCACATTAAGTATTTGACATGAAGTAATGTGTTGTAATTCATGATTGGCCTCTGGGAACTGTAAAGCCCGCCTTATTGGATTTCATTGGCCATCTTAATTTTGACAATGACAATCACTGTTAGACCAGTGAGGCAGACCAAATCTAACTTTTTAAACGGTGTGTAATGGATCCCAGCAAAGCAGCATCAAGAATACCAAATGTTTGGCCATATCCGATTATTAAATGATGGTGATCGCAAAATGGTATTAAAATGCCACAGTAAGCATTTCATAAATTGCTGGTATTATTTCTCTCTGTGTTTTACAGTTGTATCCCCTCCTATCCTTCGGTTCCTCACTTATGTGTTTGCCTGAGCCCATACCAGGGGGGTGTGAGATGGCAATTAATGGCCTCCAGTGGAGCTGAAGACAAAAGGAATGGGGCATCACGGTCAGCCCTCGTCATCCAAGCCAAGTCTGCAGTAGTACATTCACCCAATGCACGAGGCTCCTTCAACATTGGAAGAAAGAGACTGCAGGGCAGTGTGGGTGATTCAGTGCCTCATCCAAATGTGAAAGTGCTGTATGATAAGCCCTACTCTGTCTCAGGGATCCCCACACAACGTGCCTGTCCTCACGTGCCTACCATAACAGTCAGCCGCATACAGAGCACAAGTGCAAGTTCTTTGAATGGTGCTAGTAATGGTTTAAGGACACACAGTGTTTTATCTAAGAGCTTGCCACATATTAACGCTGCTCCCGCTGCATGCCATAGCTACCGGCAATCCCACTGGAACCTTGATTCATTTCGGTTCAAGTCAGGGCTGTTAGGAAAGAGAGCCTTTTCGCCTCAGCTGTCTGTCTGTCCTGCTTCTCCCTCTCCACCCAAGTCGTCTTCTCAAAGAGTCATAATTGAGAAAAGCATGCCTACTAATCAGTCTTTGCCTTGGACGAGCAACAAGCTCAGGGATAACAGCATTGGAGTTGTGCGGCCCCCAAATGCCAAAATGCTCTCATACTCTAAACAAGAGACTGGTGTTGGTGAAGCTCCTCAGAGAGTGACAAATATAAACTCTGAGGCAGAGTTCACTGCCACCGTCGTGCAAAAACTCACCCCAAAAAATGTACATGCAAGACACCGTACACTCAACGGTCTGAGCAACATAAAGCATCTCACAGGTAGTACTGTATCCATCTGCCTTATTAATGAAGATGAGGAGTCTTGTTTTGCACCTATGGAAACCAACAGTGCCCTCAGTTTTGATATAACTGATGAGAAGTGCCCCTCTGCTGTTCTGTGTGATGGTAAGACGCAGGGAGGTGTTTGTGCCATTCCAGAGGCGACTGGCCACAATATGGCCTCTCTTCAGTCGCCGTCTGTTTACACAGTGACAAACCAGATATCTGCCATTCAGCTCACAAAAGAGGAATGCTGTCAGGCCTCTAAGGTGGACACCAGCCCCATGACACTTGAAGAGGAGGAGGATCGTCATGAGATTCAGAGGTGTGCACACTTACTCAATTAATTGTTTTTGAATGTATACTTCTGTTCAAAAGTTTGGGGTCGATAAGCTTTTTTTATGTTTATGAAAGAAGTCACTTGTGCTCAACAAGGCTGCATTTATTGGATTAAATGCAGTAAAACAAGCCATGTTGTGAAGAATTACTATTTAAGATGTTTTCTATTTGAAAAAAGTTTAGTCAATTCTTTTAACAAAGAACAGCATTTATTTGAAGTGGAAATTATAATTGTCTTTATTATCAGTTTTGATCAATTTAATGGGGTTCTTTCTGAATAGGAGTATGTATTTCTTTCAACAAATCTTTCAGACTTCTAACTTGTATGCAGTACTGTATGTCTATAAATAACTTGCTGTTCTAAGTCAGATTAGTGAATCAGAGCATTCAGATTGGTTTGAATCATAAAGAAACTCAAACTAAATATTTATTTGCATTTTGGACACAACTTCAAAGCTCCCAGATATTGTCTATATTATCTTATACACTGTAAAAGTTACATGTCGGAGTTCAGTTCTCAAGTTTTATTGTACTTCATTCTTCAGACAGTTAGTGCTGCTAGACGGTGATGAGGAGGAGCTTCCTGATAAGCTGGAGAATGACTTCAGTGATGATGGTAACAGAACTGCTTCTTTGTGTTGCTTTAACCTCAGCATACATGAACCAGTGTAGCCAGAACCCTTTTATCAGTAGGTATTTGTATAAAGTAAAAAAAAAAATTAATGGTCTGACTATGTTTAACTAAAATCTAATATTCCTTTTTTTTTCTTCGTCAGATGTCTCCGATGATTGTGATGACTCCTCAACCACATCCATGACAGCTTTGTCCAAGTAATTAGACTTTTTATATTTGAGAAATGTAGTACTCCAGGATGAATTTCACTGTTTTACATTGTGTTTTATTAACTATCTTTCTTAAAAAATGTGGTGGAAATACACCTGTAAAATGAAGTCAGGACACTAATTAGTTAAACTTAAGCAAGGTTTTAATCACAAGCCTTGGTGGGGTCTCTTTTGGTGAGCTACAAGGGTTACTTCTTAAATGCAAGTATTTATTTTTAGAACCATCATTTGTACTGGTTTATCATTGAAAGAAAGAAATCTTACAGCTGATTGGATAAGCAAATTATTAAAAGGCCTCATATTTCCTTTCACTGAAAATGGATACTACTTGTTTATCTTACGCTTCATATCCCATAAAATGTATGTACTCTCCCCCTAAGCATTCACTTGTCTCTTCTCTACCTCAATGTCTTTCAAAACATGCTGACCTTGACTGCAGAAAGAAAGGTGCTTTTTTTTGTTGTTGTTGTTTTTTGTTCACACACCCCTATATATTTTTCACCAAGGCTGCATTTATTTGATCAAAAAATACAGTAAAGAGCAATATTTTGAAATATTAGTAAAAAAAAAAATTAAGTTTGAGTTTTTTTTGTTTTTTTCTTCTCTCTCATTTACTGATATTTTAGTAATGTATTTCTGTGATGCAACGCTCAATTCTCAGCAGCCGTTACTGCAGTCTTCAGGGTCACATGATCCTTCTAAAGTCCTTCTAATATGTATGTTTGGCATACATGTTTTATGTTGAAAACAGTTTTGCTGGTTAATTTTATTGTTTTATTTTTATTTTCAGGATTTTTGAAGATTTTATGAATAGAAAAAAATCTTTTGATACATTTTTGCCCTTTTTGAGTTATAAAAAAATAAAATAAAAAAACTATACACTGTAATATAAACATTTGGGGTCATTAACAGTGTAGTCTATATAAAGTTGATTGTTTTAACTCAAAAGAAAAAAAATTTCAAAACATTCCCTATACACACTTTTCCCACAGTTCAGCTATTGTATTTAGCAAATCCCCATTTTTATCTTTTTGCTGATTCAAAGATCTCTTTCTCTTAGCTAATCCTGGCTTTGTGCTGGTTGCTGGTGATCTACTTTTGACGCAGAGATTTAGAGTGCAAAGTAAGGCTGACTATGTAGGCTAGATTACAGTGGAAGAGGGTCTTATGCATGTTTCTCCTCTAGTCACCTGACTTTGCCATGGTGATGACCGACACACAGAGGAAGACCTGACGGTTTCTTGTTTGTTCTAGTGGTTGCTGTCAGAGAAAAGCTTTAAAGCCAGAGGCCTGTAGAAAGCTCCCACAATTGTTCTTGTGTGATAGAAGTAGAACTATCCCTCTATTACAGGAAAATGAGTAGTGAATTGTAACAGGCCTGTGGAGGCATTGTCATGAAGTGACGTCCAGCTAATGGGTTTGTTTGTAGTAGGTGTTTTCTGGTTTCAAAGTAAAGGGCCATGTTGAGTGTAACTTCACACTCACTGCAGTTCAGTGTGATTTACTATTTTGAATCAACCTCAGCATTTCTAAATGACTGTCACGTGAGTAATTTTTTTACTGTATCCTTCCACTGATTAAGTTGACAACTTTAAATTTTAATATAATTTTTTTCTAAGTTTCTTACTGAATTCTCTATCTGAATTGGTTTACTTGTATATGAGGAAGCTGGCTGTTGACAGTATAAGAATCTTTATATTAGTATTTTGTATTTTGCCTAAATAATAAAAAATTGGATTGTGGGGAGTCTTTCCAATTTTCTTATCTTATTTCACTTAAGGTACTTTGTCAGATAGAGTTGCAATTTTCTGTGATTTTTCTTTTTTTTTTTTTTTTTTGGCAATTGTGTGTTTAACAGTGCTGAGAATACTGCACTATTCCTGGCAGCAAATTAGCCCAAAAGTTGAACATACAAGTGTTAAGATGTTAAAGAATTGTCTAGGGCTGTACTAGAATAATCGAATATTCGAATATTCGTTCGGTGGGGTGGCATTCGATTTTCAGTTTTGAGATTCGAATATTCTTTTTTTTTTTTTTCAACACGTGACTTCCGTCGCGGACTCATTCTCACTCATGCTTGAACCGCCCGTTGGCGAACGTAGTGATTTATTTCATCTCATACTGAATAGGTACAAAATGCCCAAGACCTCAGCTGTTTGGGAGCACTTTAAATTAAGTGAGGATGACAAGACAAAGGCAGTGTGTCAAATATGCGATTTGAAACTGGCCTACCACAACAGCACCACAAGTTTGAAAAATCACCTGAGTTCTGTAAGTAGCACGCGGCAAAAAAAAAACAAACAAAAAAAAAAACTGCTTTTATGCGCTTAATTTGCTATGATAAATAGGCTAATTGCAAATACGACACTATTTAAAAACATACAGCAGCACAGGCTAATAATAATTTGTTTATAGGTACATCCACAGGTATCGCAGCCATCAACATGCTCAACAAAACCCAAAACTTCACAGCAGATCCTGCAATTCCGAAAACCGTTAACAGAGAAAAGAAAGAGAGAGATAACAGATGCCATAGTGGAGTTTGTCGCTATGGATATGAGGCCCGTTAATGTAGTTGAAGGCGAAGGCTTCAGAAAATTAATGAAGATAATGGAGCCAGACTACACTGTCCCAAACCGTTCCAGTATTTCAAACACCCTGTCTCTTAAATACAGCGATCTGCGAGGCCAAATTTATGCTCTCGTTGAAAAAGCTACGGCCTTAAGTTTCACAACGGACATCTGGACTTCCGTGAGTATGGAGGCGTATATGGCTGTCACCTGTCACTTTATAACTCAGGAGTGGGAACTCTCTGCCTTCGTTTTGGAAACCAAAGCATTTGAGTCAAGCCATACAGGAGTCAACATTGCACAACAGCTTGGAGACGCGGCAGATGCATTCGCAATTCCAAATTACAAGCGAATAGCCGTTGTTCACGACAATGCCAGCAATATGAAGCTGTGCACCGAGACGCTGAATAAAGAACCGGAGAAATGGGGAACCGTTCAAGGGGTCTGCTGCTCAGGACACACGCTGCAACTATGCATAAATGAAGCTCTGAAACTGGACCGAATCCGTCGCACAGTTTCAGCTGCCAGGAATCTCGTAGGGCACTTCAAAAAAAGTGCCAAGGCTACAGCTGCTTTGAAAGAGAAACAAACGCAGCAGAACGTTGTACAACACAAACTCATTCAAGATGTTGCTACTCGTTGGAACTCTACGTATGAAATGCTTAACCGACTGGTGGAGCAGCGATGGCCAGTGACAGCTGTTTTGTCAGATCCCAGCATCACTAAGAAAGGAAATCGCACCCTTGACTTGACAGGAGACCAGTGGAAACTGGCACAAGAGACATCAGAATTACTTGGGCCCCTGCTCACACTCACAGAACTACTATCACAGGAGGCAAACTTGTCGTTGTCGGCAACAGTGCCAATGCTCTTTAACCTGAAGAAACGCCACCTGTCACCAGAAGAGGATGACAGCCCTGCCATCAGAGAAATGAAGAATACCCTTGTCAAGGAGATCGACAGCAGATGGGAACTGTTAAATTTGGAACCCACCAGCATCTATCTCCTTTCTTCAGCACTAGACGTGAGATTTAAGCACCTTAAATTCCTTGAGGATGAGAAGAAGGACCTGGTATACATTGAGGTTAGACTTATATTTTTATTACTACTATATAATAGTAAATAATTAAAATGTATTGTGATTATGCCACTAAGATTATTGTGTGCGCTACGCATAGATTAGACTAAGAAAATGCTATTTGTTTAGGTTGTCAGACTAGCTGAACATCTGCATCAGCAACAGATCGTTCGCAAGGGAGAAGAGCTGTCAGCAAGCCACGGAGAAGAGGAGACGGATGCGCCACCACCACCCGCCAAAAAAAAACAGCAGGAGATTTCAATGCTGATGCAGGCTGATGACGAAGAGGAAGAAGAACGCGGAGACAGCGCAAAGACAGAGATGGAGCAGTATTTGAGAGATGCTACTAAATTACAGTCGGGCCCACTGGCATGGTGGAAGCAAAACAGTGACCGCTACCCTAAACTGGCATTTGCAGCCAAACACCTTCTTTGCGTTCCGGCCACTTCAACTCCATCAGAGCGCATTTTCTCAAAAGCTGGCTACATCGTCAACAAGACCCGAAGTTCCCTTTTACCAGAAAATGTGGACAAACTCATCTTCCTCGCACACAACATGAAACGAGTATAGGTAGTTTCACAATAGTTTCCAACCACTGGGTTGCGATTTATATAAGTGTTTGAAAGAGCCTAAATATTTTTGTCATTGAAATGTGAGCTGTCTAGCTAGGCTAACATTACCTTGTTCTATTTAACCTATTACAGTTTATTCTATATAAGGGAGTGAATAAAATTTATTACAATTACTTTAAATTTAAATAGCCAACCCGTTACGGTGTCAGTAATTATTACATTTACGAATAATAAATGAATGTAGTTCAACGAACTGCAGGCTAATAATAATAAATTAAAAAAAACACCGCAACATGCTTTCAATAAAAGCATCGCGCATTTTAAAGATTTAAATTAACAAAAAGTCAGAATAAGACAAAATAAATCCCTTATATAGAATAAAACTAATTGTAATAGATATTACATTTTGTGTCATTTTAAAAACAATTCATTTATTCTTATTCAACTGTTTATAAGCATGCTACCGTGTTCTTTATTTATTACAGTTCGTTGAAATCACTGTGTGTTACTAATTTAATTTCTGTTTTGGGATTCATTTGTTTTAAAGAAATGTTCGTTATTAATACCTTATTAAAGTTCTTGCTCTCAACAGACTTTGTGTTTTGTATCACTTGTGCACTGTCCGTTTTCGGAGCATAAACCTGCCCGTGTAATGCGTACCGGAAACTGTTCTATTTAAAAGATTATTAAATGTTTATTAATATTTAAAGAATGTGTGCCACCTGATCATATTGCACCAAATGCAACACTGCACTCCACTGGGTCTGCCGCAACACATTTACGATGCCGAAGAGTGAAACGTGAAGTCGTGAAAGATGATACAAATGCAAACCGACACTATTATTATATATTTAGCCCCACCCACCGAAGCTTCGAATATTCGATATTGATTGCCACCTAAGCTTCGAAGCTCAAAAAATGGCATTCGAAACAGCCCTAGAATTGTCGTACTCCATAACTAGTGCTTCTTAATATGTTCTAAGATTCTGTGTGGGCCTACTAATATTTCTTGTGTCTTTAAGTGTCGAGGAGCCCGTTAGTCCTGATGTGGAGGGGGATCTGGTGGAGAAACCCGCACTTGTTCCCAGTCTCTTCCCCCACATGCCCTCCACGCTGTACTTCAGCACTGCCAGTGAAAGAGGTTGGCATACACACAAAAACACTGACTTTACAGGGTTCTTGATTACCAATGTGATTCACAATATGAACAGATCGTTAAATACACATTTTTCTCTTTTAAATAACAGCTTTGTGTTTTCAAGACTGTCTGTTGTAAAATGTTTTCCTCTTTTCACAGTTGAGTTGTTGCCTGCTGAACAGAGGAAGCTGCTCAAATGGAAGATAACTACAGTCACCCCCAATGTTGTGAAAAACACCATCTCCAGATCACACTTCAAAGCCACCAAAAGTGAGTCAACGACTTCCTTTTTGTTTTTAGTGATGCTGAAAAAAAACTGTTGGTAACTTTTTTTTTTTTTTTGCTTTGCATTAAGGCTGGAATGCACCAACTTTTTTTTAACCCCTTTGCGGTCATAGATCATCAGCAGCCCCAGATTATTATTATTGTTTCACTTTCACAGCACGTTAAACATCACACTCTTACTTGATCTGGAGAAACTGTGCATCAGTTGAACGTTTAAAGACTCTAGCTTCGATATTTGACCAATGTTTTGATAAAACATTGCAGTGACACTTATTTAGTAATTTATGTCAGGAGTACAAAATAATAAATATGTCTGAGTCACTTTTAGAATAGATATTCACCAAGCATTCATATTCAGTCACGTCTGCAGTGGTTTATTTGTGTTCACATAGATTCACTGAACAGCATCAATAAGGGTTTATAGACCAAAGATGCATATCTGCAGAGATATATGGATATTTTTATTGATGTTTACTTCATATTTCTTCAGACAAAATCATAATTTCTATTCATTTTCCACTGATTTACGCGATCTGATGATAATTATCCGCTCCCAGCGCTGCCTCTGTTTGTTAGTGAGCCGTGTGCGCTGACACTGATAGAGACCTGATTCGTCCGTGTCTTGTCCATCATAACTGTGCATCATATCCCGCCTCATTTCCTGTACACTTCCGTGTTGATATCTGCCCACAACAACACAGATAAACCTCTTTACCCACGAAATATTTAAATAATAAACACATGATTACGTTAGTAAATGGTTGGTATGTGATTTTCTTGAGATTTGGGGCATGTGTATAACAACTTGTGCAGCGATGTAAAAGGCTATAAATAGCATATTTTTACAACAGTAAATGACCAAATTCCACCCATGATTGCAAAAGGAAGTTATTGCTAACACTCGATCGGGGTTTAAAGTGAGTTGAGTAAAAGTGTACTAATAATTTCATAAATAGTCTTATGTAGCTTGATGCTAATGTTAGCTCTAATGCAGCTACATAGCAGGTGCATTTCTTCTTCATAATGCATTTAGTCATAATTCACATAAGGTTGTAAAAGAATGTTTTGTTGTATTTTTAATAATAAGGCTTTTAATAAAAATGGGGTAAAAGTATACTGTGATTGAAGCGATGTGGCTTGATAAACCGTGAAATACCAAGAACAAAGGCTAATTATGGCGGAATAAAAATAAAAGAATGATAAAAGAATAATGCGAATAATGTGTCATACCTGGCGGAGGTGTGAAAGACTCGTTTCGTAAGAACAATAGAATCATGAATGGGGGAGTTTTGTTGGCCCAGACATGATATAATAGCACAAAGAAGAGCTTACATGGGTCATAAATCAATTGTATTAGCCTTTTATGAGCCTTTTCTAAAAACACACATGACATGGTCTTAGAAATTGTTTCATAAAATTCACAGTTTGTGAGATTATATTCTGAAAAATCAAAATGAAGTATTAGTAGACTTGTAGCTTTAGCTTCATTAGGTATCTTAAACCATATCATACATCAACATTTTTTAATACATTTTTGTATTTTGTATTGTAAGTGTCAGCTTTGTGAACATATGTTGATTATGTATCTAGTTAGTGTCTCCATGCTGAAAATGGGGGGTAAAAAAAGTAGGGATCGACCGATATACATTTTAATTTAGTGCCGAAACCGATTTTTTTACATCAGCCTTAGCCGATGATGATACGGGCTGCCGATTTTCTTGAGCCGATATTTGAAGAAGACTCAAGCGATCCATAAAAAAAAAACTGTTAAACAATCCATTAATTAAACCGGAATTTATGAATGAGACTGAATTAATTTTTAAACGTGTTTGAATTAATGATTCAAATGAATATATTTTTAAATAGACTGGAACATGTTATTCTGTGTAGTTGTCTGATATATGTAATCGTGATCTCCATTTTAAACAAAACAATTTTTTTTTAAACCAAACAGATTCTCAGTTTATTATGAATTTGGGGCCGTTCACATTCTAAAAATGCTTTCTCCTTTTCACAAGTGCTTGCGCTCCCGTAGCGTCTGTCGTTGCTATGCAACCATGAACTGCGCTCTCCACAATGACGAGGAAGTATTTGCAAAGGATTTCTAGCCCACTACTACTACATTGTTAAATACTTATATTTATGGAGACGAGAAATAAAATCCCACCCTGTCCGGCTATGATCAGCTGTTCGGCCAAGCTTTGGATGTTGTCATGGAAAGGTGGGTTGTTTTTTGTCATATGACCTGCGTTCACTTGCAGCATTCTGAAAAGTTGAGATGTTTTCATCTCGCCTGGACAAACGAGCGCGCTGCACCGCATGAGCGTCGCAACTGCGTTGCTTCTTTTATGAGCACGCGCGTGTCCAAACCTCAGCCAGGTGGTCGCTGAATAAAACTCCTACAAATACCAGGGAATCACGGAACAACGTCGTCCACTCTGCATTATTTAATCCTATGACCAGTGTTCGTAACAGCTGCCGTATGCATACGGATAGCCTATAAATTAACTGTTTGCAGCTCCCTAAATACAATGGCAAGCAGTTTTATAGATGAGGCATTCGGCATTTGCGTTTTCCATTTTGACCCACAAACTTTCTTGGCTATAGTTGCACGCACATATAGAACAACGTGTTTCCACTTTCAAAGTATATGGCAATATTTCAGCTAAGCTAAGTTAAACAATGCTTTGAAAGTTTAAAACTTACCAGAGCAGGCTTCCAGCACTCCGCTAGTGGGGGAGGGGCAGTGTGAACTGCAGAATCTCCAGCCACACAGAGCTGCCTGTGGACGCCTGTCTATAAATATTGCCGGGAAAAAACTATTGATGAACGCATCAGCCACGTATCGGCCGATGCCGATAAACCTAAAAACCTCAAAAATCGGCCCGATATATCGGTCAATCCCTAGTGACAAGTAAGGGGTTAAAACCCTAGGCATCATACACTGGCCGACTTTGTTAATGGTTAGAGAAAAACTGTGGATCCTATACAAAAGGAATGAAGATTGCACACTACCAAACTTTAAAATCGCTCCAAATGCAAACACACAAAAATATCCTCCTCATTGCTAGGCGACATGACAAATGAGAACCGATATGTGTTTTAAAATCATTGCAAAATATCAAACGTTTAATACCTTCCTGTTGGATGGAATCTTAGTCTGAAGGGTTTATTTTTTATTTTTGGTAGAGTGTGCACCATCATACATTAGGCTTTTGTCTCTCAAGTCTGTCAACTCTGACTGCCAAGAGTTGCAGACTTGCTCTGACTTTGTGTTTACACGTCCAGACTGCAATTAGGGGCAAAAATATGTGCATGAGTCATGTCACGTATTCCAGCTTTTAGTATGCAGTTAATCATTTGTTCGTCTTTTCACTAGAGAGTCATGATTGGCTTGGCTGTTGGGGTCACCATATGAAGTCACCAGGGTTCAAGGCCATTAGAGAGTTTCAGAAGGTAAGATTGGGATTCAGAAGTTGAGGTGTTTTGACATTGGTGTATTACCATTTTGTAATAAATCCATCAAAATTTGTTTCTCATATTTAACCTGGTGTTAGTCGTTAAATGATCTGTCAAGTTGAGTCATCTGTCAGCTAAGTATTAACAAGAATGCATTTCTGTTTGGCAGCTGAACCACTTTCCAGGCTCCTTTCAGATCGGCCGGAAGGACAGACTTTGGAGGAACCTGTCCAAGATGCAGGCACACTTTGGCAAAAGAGAGTTTGGCTTCTTTCCACGCTCCTTCATTCTCCCACAGGACATCAAGCTGCTTAGGAAGGCCTGGGAGGATGGAGGCAGCAAGCAGAAATGGATCGTCAAACCGGTACGTTACATTACTAGAGTTGTTGTGAAATTGCTCTCTGACCTTCGGCACTGACATGCTGCCATTTCTCACTTTTAGCCTGCATCTGCTCGTGGAATTGGCATTCAGGTCATTCACAGGTGGAGCCAAATGCCACGCAAGAGACCACTCCTCGTGCAGAAGTTAGTTGGAAGACCTTGGAACATATTGATTCCTAATTAAGACAGGTTTATGATCTCAATGTGATGTATATTTCTGCAGGTATCTTCACAAGCCCTACCTCATCAGTGGGAATAAGTTTGATCTACGCATCTATGTGTATGTGACCTCTTACGACCCACTGCGAGTTTACATCTTTAATGATGGACTAGTACGTTTTGCAAGCTGCAAGTAAGTATAGGTCATTTAACAAAAAGTGTTTTACAAAATGTGCAAATCTTAGGACCTTGCTCATTTAAATTGGTATTTTCTGATTGTTATTCAACACAGATACTCTCCTTCAATGAAGACTCTCAACAACAAGTTTATGCACCTTACAAACTACAGTGTAAATAAGAAGAACTCTGAATATCAGAGTAACAGCGATGATAAGGCTTGTCAGGGCCATAAATGGTATGAATAAAGAGATATTACACTGAGTCGGTCCTTCACTGCTAAGATATGAGGTTTTGTGATTAATCAGCAGGCAACTCATGGCCTAAAAATATTAGAAATGACTTCAGAAGCGTTATACAGTCTAATGATTGTAGTTTTATTTGAATGCAGGGCTTTGAAGGCACTGTGGCAGTACTTGGGCTCTCAAGGTATCAGCACCTCTCTCATTTGGGAGAAGATCAAAGATATGGTCATCAAAACCATCATCGCGTAAGTGTCCTGCAGTTGTAGTCTTATGTATTGTAGACACTTCTTGTGTATGTGTACACATTCACGTTCCTCTGAACTGAACCTGAATATATTATCTCTGTTCCCATGGCAGGTCCGACCCATATGTGAACTCGCTGGTGAAGATGCATGTACGCTCTGCCTACAGCTGTCATGAACTTTTTGGCTTTGATATCATGCTGGATGAGAATCTGAAGCCATGGGTGCTGGAGGTGAACATCTCGCCCAGGTACAGCACACAGGAAGTCCTGCAGCTTTTGCTGTTTAGAATTATCAGTAGTCAGGCAACTTTGTCAAACTACCCTTACTGAACAAATAATCACACTAACATTGGGAGTAATATTATATAGTCAGACAACCAGAGGAGTTTTTATTTGTCCCAAAAAGGAAGTTGACTCTAGTACCGTATTTTTCGGACTATAAGTCGCACCTAAGTGTAAGTCGCATCAGTCCAAAAATACGTCATGACGAGGAAAAAAACACATTTATGTCGCACTGGACTATAAGTCGCATTTATTTAGAACCAAGAACCAAGAGAAAACATTACCGTCTACAGCAGCGAGAGGGCGCTCTATGTTTTCAGTGTAGACTACAGGAGCACTGAGCAGCATAGAGCGCCCTCTTGCGGCTGGAGACGGTAATGTTTTCTCTTGGTTCATGTCAAATTAATTTTGATAAATAAGTCGCACCTGACTATAAGTTGCAGAACCAGCCAAACTATGAAAAAAAGTGCTACTTATAGTCCGGAAAAAACGGTACATAAGTTTACACTAATAAGTTGTCAAGTAGTGTCATTAGTACTGCTTTTTAGAAGTCCCCAGGAATATCAGTTACCTATAAGCTCAAGATATGGTTTCTGTAAAAGATGTTATTTATTATTATATATTATTTTTCATAATTTAATTTTTTTAAGCTGTTGTGTTCTACTGAATCCTGCCGTGTATATCACCAAATATCATTAACATTGTTTCCTCTTCCTCTCTCTGACTCTCTCTAGCCTCCATTCTAACACACCGCTGGACGTCAGCATCAAGGGTCAGATGATACGGGATCTGCTGAACCTTGCTGGCTTTGTGTTGCCATTGAGCAAAGACATTTCACCATCCAATTCCAGTGCCAGCAGCTCCACCAACAGGTCAGTTCTGATATTACATTGTATTTCAAAATTTGTGTATACTTAAATTGTGAAGTGTGGGGTTGGTAAGAATTTTTTATTTTTTTAAGTGCATTTTGTGCATTAAATGACAGTAAAGCCTTTAATGATGTTCAAACTATTTGTTTCAAATAAATACTGTTCTTTTAAACTTAGTTGTCACATGATGCAATTTCAAGTTTTCCTTTCACTTTGTAGTTTTAATAGCTGTTGTGCATAGATAAAATCCCTAAAGTTGCAAAGACTGAAGCCTCAAACCCAAAAAGACATTCTTTATAAAAGTAAAGACTCGTCCATGCCATAGACTGTATATAAAAACATGGAAATAGTGTCCGTAACATCACCCATAGGTTACCAAAGAGCGTTTTTGAAGCCAAAAGTAAGTGGAGCCTGCCGTCGCCATCTTGGGAGTGCGTCACCACATGTCACTCCCGATAAATGGGCAAAAAGGCAAGAGCTGGTTGCTGAAGCCACGCCCACCTAGCTTAACAGCCGTGAAAGCAGCAGCAATCTACCTGTCAGTCAAGTGGCCACGCACTTAATTAATCAGAACTTTAAGGCTTAATATAATTTAAACGGATGAGTTATAAAAAATTTACCCCCCCCACAGTTGTCATGAAGGGTAAAATTAGCTATATAGAAAATTTTAACCAGGCTGTAAACATGTTTTTTTTCTGCTGTAAAGTTGGGCATTTTAACATGGGGAGTCTATGGGATTGACTCCCTTTTGCAGCTAGCCTCTAGCGTCCAGTTGATGAATTACAGTTTAAGTCCCTTCTGTGTAGGCTTCATGGGAGAGAGCGGCAGGTTGCCGCTTAGTCCACAACCTCCTAAAACGCCTCATTTAAACATGCCCCCACATGTCTACGTCAGTGTGTGGAATGATTTGCATAACACCGCCCTAATGTTTACGTAAAGAATGAAGGCGTAACTTTGATTATGGCTGTAGCGAAACTACTTTGCAAACTATACATTTATATAGAAAGCTAAAAGACGTTTCTTTTAAATGTATAGCACAGTAATATAGGCAGCAACATGTCATAGAAAGAATATTAATAATCATTGATTGCACAGAAAAACATTGTAATACTATAGGCACCAATACAGAGCGGCACAAAGTGCTTATGCGCATCCTGTGCGCAGAATGATGAGCTTGAAACAACACGGAGTCACAGTGTGCAGGCTGCACAGCCCCAGAGTCCTCCATAGAACAGTTAGTACAACACACAAGCTGCTCGGCTCGAGTTCATCTTCAGTTCTCTCTTCACAGCAATTCAGTCAGTGTGCTGTTTGAGTAAATGAATTACTCCGGGATATTGGTTTATTTCGACTTAAAGTGAATAATTTAAGTAATTTGTGGATTAATGCTTACTGGAGACGCGAACAGGTTCAACCGGTTCACGAAGAACAACCGGTTAAATCGAACGATTCGTATGCGAACCGGACATCACTAGTACAAAGGGAAAAGATATTGATACATAGTGTATTAAATCTGTGCGTTAGTTTAATGAGCCTTTTCTTTGAACAGTTTTAAACCTCAGTTATTGTGTGCTCTTGAAGAGAGTTTCATCATTCTGACTAACCGAACGCAACACGCTGTTTGATTGCTGAATGGAGGATGACAGACAGTCACAGCCAAAAGATGAGTTTGTGAACTTTAATATAATGACTTCAGTATTAATCTGTAACGCACATTGAACCATGTAACAGCTTTAGAACACTTGAAATATGTCCACAAAAACGTTTTGGTGATTTTATAATATATGTGTGGGGCTCAACAATAACATAGAATAGAATAAGCACAATATCGGATTTGGATCGGTCACCTCTAATGTTTACGTGGCATGAACATCAGAGAATTGTTTCAACATGATTTCAAAAAGTTTACACAGCCCCAAACTTTTGAAATGGCAATGTAAAAGTACATCATAAATTTATTACCTGTTATTTTTTAATTCTATCTGTATGCCTCTAATTGAAGTTCTACTCTTGTTCAGTTTATGTGGAGTGGTACGAGAGAGATGGCGATCAGACATTTCAACTGATGAGAAAGTAAAGAGAGCCTTTTATCTGAGCCAGCGCTTTGGAGACCAGGTATTCAAACACACCCCTTTGTCATATGTGACCCATGCTGGCAAAATGAGTCGGAATGCACATGGGCTAACTACAAGCTACAGGCAAAACAATTGAAAAATGTAAATGTTGGAAGATTTTTAAGGTTTTCACACAATTTTTTCAATAAGCCCTCGTCTAGTGATCCCAATTCTCCACATAGCAATTATTGTTATTGTCTTTATTTGTATGTTTTCTGAGTGGTCTACATTCTTTGTTTTTAAAAGTTGCATGTTATGTCTTGTTTTCGGTTTTGAGAGGAACATGCAGAATGAGAAAATAAAGTGTGGGACTTGATTGATGTTGAAAGAGTTAAGAGCGATAAGCCACGAAAAGAATCTTACATGTGCTGACTGGCATATCTGAACGCATGCACAAAGACACCTCTCAGCCAGAACACGATCCTGATGTACACATACACACAGAATTATAGTATTTCAAAATATCGGTCTTGCCGAGTATTTGCATGAACATTTGTTAAATCTTAATTGAACGTTTTCTTTACTGTTGGGGAAAAACATCCGATGTTTAACATTATATTATATCCGTGCATTACAGTAGGTCTTAATGTATAGGCTGTCCCTCTCATTAAAGGGTTCATGAACTGAAAAATCTAAATTCCCTTGATCTTTTGACATGTAAAAAGTCGTTGTACTATAAAAAAAAAGTTTCAGAACTCAAAAATTTCTAGTTAGTCTAAAAACGGCTTGTATTAAAGTCAGTCTGCCAAAACGACAAGTTGTGAAATGTGCCACTTTGACGTAAAAGTGTGGTTAAACAGTGCCTCTGCAGAAGATCAACACCTGCTTCTACATCACTGCCTGTTTAGCCCCTCCCACTGATTCACGCACATAGTGAGTAAATAACGAGAGAGGTAAACATAGGTCTACGCAGAAACAAAATGATAAAGATGCTCCGAAGGCAACAAGATGCTGTTTAGTGCCAAGTTGTGGAAAAACACAGTCTTTGCATTGCTTTCCTTCTAATCCCAAAATTAGAAAAGAGTGGATGAACACAAATTTTTACTGAAGATCCAGACCGTCTCGGTAAGAACTTGGTCGTTTGTTCACTTAATTTTACCACAGTTTTGTTTACAAACAAGGCACAATTGGACACAGGAATTTCAAAAAGATTAAAACTAAGAGACGATGCTGAGTGTAATATCTCAGATCCAACAGTACCGTCACACCACACAAGTGTGTGTAACTGTTTTTATTACGTGGTCACTATTGCTTTGTCTGTTATTTCAGATCATTTGATATGAACTGAAAATGTATGCGTTTTTACTTAAATCACAGCAGAATTAATCTATGAAGAATGTAGCTGTCAAACACACACAACTGTTAGCCAATCATAGCAACGGGCGTTTTCTTCTGAGTCTACCATCAACTACAACATATTCAAACAGAGCGTTCTGATGAGGGGTGTCAAAACAGGACAGAAAATAGCCTAATACTTCTAAATTATGATGGTTTCTGTGATTTTTATTTATTTATTTTTTACATTATAAGTGGACCTCGGAGAACAGTACAAAATGATTTTTTAAAAATGCAGTTCATGACCCCTGTTATGTTAATCAAACACTAAAAGAGAGAGGGGATCACTCAGTGCTCTCGGTTGAACTTCTTTATTTGTTATGAATACACTAAAGGCATGCTTGATTAATTCTGTTTTGATGTAAAATGAAGAAAGCACTTTTAAATAATTATTTCTTTGTCATATTTGTTATACTGATTATTTGCATCTTTGTTCTTAATAACATATACATAAAATGAAATAACAAAAATATATTGATAAATATAGTAATTATTATTAAGAAAAGATTTGGAGGAACAGATGCATCGAGAATCATTTTATAGTCTAATCGTTACCCTCTGAAATGTAATCGTGAGGCAGGTGAAGATTCACACCTCTTGTCACAATAAAATCATCTGTGATTGGTCAAAACACCCCACGTGGAGCATTTTGGTGTCACAGAAGAAAAAAAAATCATATATTTTTCCTATAGATTGGTGTATGCTATATTTGGTGATATTTCCAGAGATTTTAAGGTATGGATGCTAGGTGATTTTTGTTTTGGAACCTTCAGAAAACTATATGTTTCTCAAAATTGACTTTGCTGACTATCAACTTCAAACTGGTGTAGCTTAGTCTTAATTTTTTTTTTTTTTTTTTTTTTTTTTTTTTTTTTTTTGTTCGATTCCAACAAATCATTCGTCACTTTGAAGGTTTTTTTTACCACAGAATGGAAATAACAATAACTCATTGTCCAAGTTGTTAGTTACTGATAATAGTATTGACTGCATTTCCCCAGTTCCACACACATTTGAATGAAACATGATTTTTGTGTGCAGGATTTCTGTGCTACAGTTCTGGATGTGCTGACACCTGATGATGTGCATGTGCTGGCAGAAACTGAGGATGAGTTAAGTCGTAAAGGAGATTTTGAGCGAGTTTTTCCCTCTCATGCTTCCTCCCGTTACCTCCGTTTCTTTGAGCAACCACGCTACCTCAACATCCTCCTAAACCAATGGGAACAGAAATACTGGCTCAACAGGAGCCAAGGTGTGTGTTTGCACTGTGCTATAGCCTGTAACTCTGACCTGGTTAGTGTAGCTGTCCATTTTGACTCTTTCCATACTTTTAGGTATCAATCTACTGAGGGATTTGTGTGAGAAGAGGGTGCACCTGGGGAACCTGGCAGATTCTGTTCATCACGTAAGTACTTATGAGAATGCCACTCTACCACAGTAGCTGCTTATATAGTTGCAAAAAACATTAGGAAACACTAGGAAAAAACAGTAAACCCCTTCAAGTGTGTAGATCCAAAAACAGGTAAAAATAGAAAAAAGAAGATCTGCACACACCAAGATAAAGTCGAGATTATGGCCTCTATATAATAAATTGATGAGGTTTTTGACCTGAATCTTGATGTGTGCAGATTTCCGTTTGTGTGCAGATCAGAATTTATTTATTTATTTTTAAACGCTTGTCTAATAAATTGATGTGTATTTTTTGGCCTGGATCTTGTATGTGAATCTCCGTTTTTCTATTCATTATTTGAAATAAAATGTTACATGAAATATTAAAAAAACATAAGTTGCCAAGATAAAATTTCTCTCTTTCACTTAGTGTTACTTGATGTTCTAAAATAACTAAAACAGGAATAAAAATTATTAAAAACTACATGGATATATATATAAATAAAAATGGAAAAAGCACAACTAAAAAAAAAAAAAATATATATATATATATATATATATATATATATATATATATATATATATATATTTATATTTATTTATTTATTTATTTATTTATTTAAAATAAAAAATGTGTGTAACTGTTTTTCGTTATAATTTTTAAATAAGGGGTAATCAGATTACAGTTACATCTGAAAAGTATTTTAGATTACCCGTGATTACTTTTATTTAGATGTCATTTATTATTTTGATATACAAGTAAACAGTTCAAACAAAATAAGTGCGTGCAGCAGCCTGTTCATTTATTTGTAGTAACTAGTGAGCGTGCACACATGCTCATCATCACAACACAAAAATTCTCCTAGAAGTCACACTTTGCATTGTTAACAGATCCATACGTATCATGCATGAAATAAGATTAAATATATTAAATATTTATGCATTTAGCAGACTCTTTTATCCAAAGAAACTTAGTGCATTCAGGCTATCAATTTTTACCTATCATGTGTTCCTGGGGAATCGAACCCCCAACCTTACACTTGTTTAACAAAACTACTGTGGAAACCAATGGTTCACAAACTGGATAGATCTGAGGTGCAGGGCTCGCAAAATCTCAAGCCTGTATTGTTCAGTCAGGCTCCAAAATATATCACCACTCTGCCAAACGGGTTATCTTGAATAGTGATGTAAAATTCCTAACTTGATTCACGTTGTTCACTCGCTTGAAGGGATTAAACGGATCTTTTGCACTTGTTTCTAAATCTTGCCGATTCAAGCGTTTTAAACCATTTGCTCACATTCGGAGCTTGCGTGCACTCGTTCAAAGCACACGCTGAGAGCAGGGTTTCAGACAATGTGCGTACACAGAACTGGATTCCTCTTTCACGTATCTTAGCTTCTGAATGAACACATACCCAAAAAATTATTTCAAAATTATTTTCTCTGCAAGTATTCTCGTAAACACAGTTGGTTATGTCTTAAGTGAACTTATACAGTGGAGAAAGAAATCTCCTGTGCATTATTATATTCGCTTGTTAAGTCTGACGTTATGTGTCACCGCTTCCGTGTCCAAACGCTCTATCAGATACGAGCATGAAAACGGCATGGAATCCCATTCATTGTATTTAAATTGAATTTCTATTGATTGGAAGATTTCAATTACATAAAAAAAATTTTGTTGTTCATAGAAATTCTGTTGAAAATTGATGTTGTTAAAAATAAAAAGCAAAGTAAACAAATCTTATGGCCGGTAGATGTCGGAAAGCATAAAAACAAGACATCAAGTTAATATGTTCCTTTGTGTTACAAAGCTTAAGTATTTCAAAGTGTTCTAAAGTATTTAGATTAAGTTACTAAACTTGAGTAATCTAACGAAATCAATACGGATTACTTTTTAAAGCTTGTATTTTGTAATCTGTAGTAAAATACATTTTAAAAGTAACCTTCCCAGCCCTGTTTATATATATATATATATATATATATATATAATGTATTTATATATGTATATATATATATACATGTATATATGTGTATATATATATACATGTATATATGTGTATATATATATATATATATATATATATATATATACATGTATATGTGTATATGTATATATACATGTATATATGTGTATATGTATATATATATATACATGTATATGTGTATATGTATATATACATGTATATATGTGTATATATATATATGTGTATATATATATATATATATATATACACATGTATATATGTATATATATGTATATATGTGTATATATATATATATATGTATATATGTATATATATATATATATATGTATATATATATATGTATATATATATGTATATATATATATATATATATATGTATGTGTGTGTGTGTGTGTGTGTGTGTATGCATATATATGTATATGTATGTATATGTATATATATGTATATGTATATATGTATATATATATATACACACACACACAAACACACAGAGGTACGCAACAACGTAGGGAGGATGTTTTATCATGTTATTTATCCATTTGAAAACATTAATGATATCCATCTAGCCAAGTTTCGTATGTAAGTTTCCCTTACAGTAAATGCGAGCGTCGCAAGACCAGAAGTATGCACACACTCGCGTCGCCAAAGCTCACCGGCGCCATCTAGTGCACCGAGCCCAATAACAATTACTGCAGCATGATTAGAAACAATTATACAGACAAAGTTTTAATTAAAATAATTGTATTTCTTTAAAATAACATGCACTGATGTGCATAGTAAGATCAAAGACATTTGATAAAGTAAAATTGGGTCTATTTTGATTTTATATTGATTTTATATTTCAAGCAATGTTCCATACCTGGAAATGTTGGCATTTTAATTGTTTCCAGTCCTGGGAGAGGTGGGGTGGAAAAGGCATTTTTACAGTAATAATAAAAATAACATCACAATAGGAATAGTTATTAATCACAGTAGTAATAATTTAAAATATTTTGTAACCTAACAGTTCAATATAATGATACCTGACATTAAAGGGTACATAACATACACAGTTTCACCTAATCTCATGTTAATCTTGAGTACCTATAGAGTACAGTCGTGGTCAAAAGTTTTGAGAATTACATAAATATTGGAAATTGGAAAAGTTGCTGCTTAAGTTTTTTTAATAGCAATTTGCATATACTCCAGAATGTTATGAAGAGTGATCAGATGAATTGCATAGTCCTTCTTTGCCATGAAAATTAACTTAATCCCAAAAAAACCTTTCCACTGCATTTCATTGCTGTCATTAAAGGACCTGCTGAGATCATTTCAGTAATCGCCTTGTTAACTCAGGTGACAATGTTGATGAACACAAGGCTGGAGATCATTATTTCAGGCTGATTGGGTTAGAATGGCAGACTTGACATGTTAAAAGGAGGGTGATGCTTGAAGTCATTGTTCTTCCATTGTTAACCATGTTGACCTGCAAAGAAACACGTGCATCCATCATTGCGTTGCATAAAAATGGCTTCACAGTCAAGGATATTGTGGCTACTAAGATTGCACCTAAATCAACAATTTATAGGATCATCAAGAACTTCAAGGAAAGAGGTTCAATTCTTGTAAAGAAGGCTTCAGGGCTTTCAAGAAAGTCCAGCAAGCGCCAGGATCGTCTCCTAAAGACGATTCAGCTGCGGGATCGGAGTGCCACGAGTGCAGAGCTTGCTCAGGAATGGCAGCAGGAAGGTGTGAGCGCATCTGCACGCACAGTGAGGCCAAGACTTTTGGAAGATGGCCTGGTGTCAAGAAGGGCAGCAAAGAAGCCACTTCTCTCCAAAAAAAACATCAGGGACAGATTGATCTTCTGCAGAAAGTTTAGTGAATGGACTGCTGAGGACTGGGGCAAAGTCATATTCTCAGATGAAGCCCCTTTCCGAGTGTTTGGGGCATCTGGAAAAAGGCTTGTCCGGAGAAGAAAAGGTGAGCGCTACCATCAGTCCTGTGTCAGGCCAACAGTAAAGCATCCTGACACCATTCATGTGTGGGGTTGCTTCTCATCCAAGGGAGTGGGCTTACTCACAATTCTGCCCAAAAACACAGCCATGAATAAAGAATGGTACCAAAACACCCTCCAACAGCAACTTCTTCCAACAATCCAACAACAGTTTGGTGAAGAACAATGCATTTTCCAGCACGATGGAGCACCGTACCATAAGGCAAAAGTGATAACTAAGTGGCTCGGGAACCAGAATGTTGAAATTTTGGGTCCATGGCCTGGAAACTCCCCAGATCTTAATCCCATTGAGAACTTGTGGTCAATTCTCAAGAGGCGGGTGGACAAACAAAAACCCACTAATTCTGACAAACTCCAAGAAGTGATAATGCAAGAATGGGTTGCTATCAGTCAGGATTTGGCCCAGAAGTTGATTGAGAGCATGCCCAGTCGAATTGCAGAGGTCCTGAAAAAGAAGGGCCAACACTGCAAATACTGACTCTTTGCATAAATGTCATGTAATTGTTGATAAAAGCCTTTGAAACGTATGAAGTGCTTGTAATTATATTTCAGTACATCACAGAAACAACTGAAACAAAGATCTAAAAGCAGTTTAGCAGCAAACTTTTTGAAAACTAATATTTATGTTATTCTCAAAACTTTTGGCCACGACTGTAGTACTGTATCCTTCATATTTCCAAAAAGTCTTTAGTTTTATCACATTTATAAAAGAAAAATACAGCTTTCCGATTCTCTCCGGAAAAAGCAGAGCTCCTGTAGGCGTGCCATGAGCAAAGCTATAATGCTGTTGTTTCGGGTTGTTTCCATTAACATATATTCACTTATGTGCTGATTTCCAACAAAATACAGAAATCTGATGCAATTGTACATACATGAATGGGGTCTTTTATCACAGTGACGGCTCCATGTTTTAATAGCAAACGATGTGCAAATCCAGTGTCGACTTGGACGTGCTTTTCAAAAGAAATGCTCATATAAGGACTTCCGTTCTCGTCTACGTCATTAGATCCACGATCGAAAAAAACAGCTGAAACTTGTACCAACCCGGAAGATTTTCGGCACAGAAATTCTCAGTCATTGTTCTAAATTATTTTTTAAAACTTTGGCCGTGTTTAGCATGAGAATCCATCTCTTTAACACTTTGAAAAACTGGTGTTGGTGTTTTGAAAACACAAAACACCATTGTACACCCCCTTTAAAAAATACACAAATGGATATCTTTCCCAGCGATCTCTGTGGGAAGGATGGATGGATGGATGGATGCTGTAAATTCATTGATTGATATCCATTGATTGTGTGAACCTTGTTGAAGATAATTTAATGATTTTATTGTTAGTTTATTTTCTTTATGCTTGTGCTTCTATTCATAGTGGTCTTCCAAGTCGTATCATGGACATAGATCTCAGATGACTAGTTCTGGGTATGTGTACACACCTTCACCCATCTCACATGTTCTTTTGTACAACTTACATCTAACTTGCTTCATGTCCCTCTGTCTGTTTTTCCTCAGTGTGCTGGTCAGTCAGAGGTCTGATGCTGAGGATGAGGACTCTGATCGTGAGGTTCAGTCAGTCACTACGAGTCTTCCAGACATGAGTTTACTGAGCACCATTAGCCTGAGCCCCAGTCCCACCTCCAGCTCCAGCCTGGCCAGTGACAGCCTGCCTTCTCATGATGACCCTTGAGCTTCACTCCAGAAACCCTAGACATTCAGAGCTTCCAAACTGTGTGCATAGCTCCTAGAGTTCTGCTTTTGGAGGGAGATAAGACTGAAAAACTGACTTAATGAAATAACTGGCCAAATGGATGAGTGTTAACTGCCGTATTTTGAATTAGTATTTTGTTGCTGGACCACACATACAGGTGTAAATACACAGTGCATGTGGGTGGCAGGAGGAATAAGCACTTCCTGTTTGGGGTTTTGATTTTGTTTCCATATGAGCCTATAGATACTTCTGGTTTGTTTACATCACAGGTCTGTGCATAGTACAGACATCTGTTGGGCTGATTATTTTAGACGTGGGATGAAATGTGAAGTTTGGAAAAGAGATACTATTGTAAAAATAAAAATCACTGTCATATGTCTTTTAATCATACGTCTTTTTGCATGCCCTGCTGAAGGGAGACAACATGCTCTTGTTATGGTTTTTAAAATTAATATTGCTATTTGAAATATGACCATTTTATTCTTTCACAACCATTTTTTATTAGCTCTTCAAAAGTGAGTTGAGTAGTAAGAGTTGATCTCTGGATCTTAATCACACTTGTGATTGTGGTTATTTTGAGGATATCAACTGTTTTATGCAACAACTACTTGGCTGATTGGTATTTCAACCACATGGATAGTTTACAGAAATAATGTCTCATGGGACAGATTGCCTTAAGTGTAGTTACTTTTGAGCACTGATTACAGAAGTAAACACACTGTCAGTTATATTTTTGCAAGTGCTCTTAGCAAACACAGTGTACATCAGTTGTTCTCAACCAGGGGTCACTCTGGGGGCTTCAGCAAACTTTCAAGATGACATAAGATGAATTCATTTTAAAATAAGACAAAACAAACTATAAAATATGCAAAAGATATTTCTTAGTTCAATTCACACCTCAACAACTTTTTTTTTCTTTCTCCTATCTTTTAAGAACCAGGGTTCCCACAGTCATGGATAAAATAAATGAGGCAGTTTTAATGGAGTTAAAAGTATTATTTCTAGACCTTGAAAAGTCCATTGAATTCATATTCAGCTCTTAGAAATATATATATATATATATTTATTTATTATTGGTTTTTTTTTGGTGACTATTTTAAAAAGATACACTTTTTGGTTGTTTGTTTTTATTGCTGAGTAAAAAAAAAAATCCAAACCGTGTGTTCACTGTACCCAGCTACACTTAAACCTATTATAATGATTTATTTTTTATAGCCGTCGGGACAGATTTCATGGAAAATTTGCCCATCCATGTCTCATCATACCTGATAGCCCCTCATCCACGTGTATGGTGTGGAAGTAGTGTGAAGCTGGAAGTTAGATATCACATCACAAGGAGTGCCAAATTTTGACCATGTACCATGCGTATCCGGTTAGTGTGTTTAATGTCATGGAATGTTTTTTTTTTTTTTTCTCCATGTGCTACGAAACACATTCATTTGTGCAGAGAGGCACAACCCACACAATGTTCTTCTGCAAGGGTTTTTTTGTTTTGTTTTTTGCCACTAGAGGGCCAAAAGTTACATTACCGTATAACTTTTAACGATTTTTATTTTATAACCTACTTTTCACTGTCAACACATGTATGCAGTGACCAATGAAACCCACTTGGTGGCCTAATCCAGTCTCAGAGAATGAAATGATAAACGTGGTCCAAACTCAGGTAACAGGAGACAAAGATAGACATGTTTTGACATTTTTATTATCTTGCTGGTCAGGGTGTTGCAGTGGTCTTTAATGTCAGCAGTATGCTTTTCGCCCGATAGGTCTTCCATTAAACATGAGTTAATAATTTAAGTCCTAAATGTCTGAAATTCCTGTGCAATTTTGTTATAGATCGAGATTAGGTCATTTTACACATATTTTGACTGAGGTCCTAATTATGCTTTGCAATGTTGATACCATCCAGGTCTCTTACAGGGGTGTTGTGTACAAAACCAGTCACAGCCACAACATCTGTGATTCTCCTCCCCCTGTCCCACGTCCTGCCCTCTGCATGCCTGGGCCAGCTTTCTCTCCTGATTTAGATCGTGCTCTGCACTCAGTGATGGGAGCTCAGTTCTAGTATGCTCTAGTCAGGCCAGCTCAACCACTGAATGCGTTTGTCTCACAGTAGGACCCCAGAACATGGACCCTCTGACGAAGGTAAGACCCAGAAATCAACCTGTACAAGTGCTTGCTTATGCTTTAAGATGAGGTGAATCATATTTCAGGAGCAGTTGTGCCAGTTTAGTGTCAATTGCATATGAAAATGTTATATCAACTTGATATGTTTGCTGAAGTATAAAGAACTAATATAAATAAGTAAACTGCACCCCCAGACTTCTTTCAATGTTGGTAATCCACAATTAGTAGTTTCGACAGCTAACATATGAATAACTAGTTATTCTGGTTGCTTTGTACATTGTGTTTATGTTTGAGGTTATTGTTGGAGATCTGAACAGTGCATGGAGACGGGGCCTCTCTGGAAATCAAGTTCAATGTGTGGTAGAGATATTTAGTCGTAAAACATTATTTTTTTATTAATAATTAACTACATGCAAGGTAGCAAAAGACTTGTTAAAGTTTTAGGTAACTTAAGGTTTTAAGGTTTGGTTGAGCATTTTAATAATATATGGAATCGAGGCAATTCTATGAGTGTGCATGTTAATTGTTAAGGTTTGAATTATATCTATACAGGTGCTGGTCATATATTTAGCATATCATCAAAAAGTTGATATTTCACTAATTCCATTCAAAAAGTGAAACTTGTATATTATATTCATTCATTAAACACAGACTTATATATTTCAAATGTTTATATCTTTTAATTTTGATGATTATAACTGACAACTAAGGAAAATACCAGAGATGGGACCAAGTCACACATGTGCAAGTCTCAAGTAAGTCTCAAGTCTTAACCTTCAAGTCTCAAGTAAGTCCCAAGTATTTTTTTCTTGGGCAAGTCAAGTCCAAGTCAAGTCACCTTATTATTGTAGATTTACCTGCAGAATCGGATCTTAATAAAGTTAAAAGACAAGATATAAGTAACAGTAAATTAAAATAATTTGGATTTGCATTGTAAATACTCATGTTCAGTAAAATACATCATGGAATCAAACAAAATTGTAACTTCATAAAATTATTTATTTTTCACTTCTGCCAACAGAAATGTTTAACATTTTCAACATTGAGTCCATAAAACAAATAACAGCTAAACATCCAACAGACTCCTCTCTGAACACCCCACCCCCCCCCCCCACCCCCCCCCAGAGAGTGCGCGACTAGCGATTTCCACGCGTTTTTAGGCGCGAATTATTGACGACAAAAGCGATGACCCTCAGTACCCCTCAAGCTGAGATGTTGATGTGATGTGATATCTGATCTAAGTGGGCGTGGTCTGCGTAAGGTAGACAGGGCATGACTGATGATGTCATGACATGACAACGCGATTCTCAGCCTGCGCTCCAGCTGAGTAATCAATTTTATTTTTAAAAAATAATTTATATATTTTATATTCAAACTGAAAACATAATGTGATTAACACTCAAGTCATTCAAGTCATCCTGTCTCAAGTCAAGTCAAGTCCCGAGTATTTAACTTCCAAGTCCGAGTCAAGTCTCAAGTATTTTATTTTTTGTCAAGTCAAGTCACAAGTCATAAAAATAGCGACTCGAGTCGACTCGAGTCCAAGTCACCAAGTCACAAGTCCCCATGTCTGGAAAATACCAAATTCAGTATCTCAGAAAATTAGAATATTGTGAAAAGGTTCAGTACTGAAGACACCTGGTGCCACACTCTAATCAGTTAATTAACTCAAAACACCTGCAAAGGCCTTTAAATGGTCTCTCAGTCTAGTTCTGTAGGCTACACAGTCGGGGAAGACTGCTGACTTCACAGTTGTCCTAAAGATGACCATTGACACCTTGCACAAGGAGGGCAAGACACAAAAGGTAATTGCAAAAGAGGCTGGCTGTTCACAGAGCTCTGTGTCCAAGCACATTAATAGAGAGGCGAAGGGAAGGAAAAGATGTGGTAGAAAAGTGTACAAGCAATAGGAATAACCGCACCCTGGAGAGGATTGTGAAACAAAACCCATTCAAAAATGTGTGGGAGATTCACAAAGAGTGGACTGCAGCTGGAGTCAGTGCTTCAAGAACCACTACGCACAGACGTTTGCAAGACATGGGTTTCAGCTGTCGCATTCCTTGTGTCAAGCAACTCTTGAACAACAGACAGCATCAGAAGCGTCCCAGAGTCTGGAGGAAGAGAGGAGAGGCACACAATCCACGTTGCTTGATGTCGAGTGTAAAGTTTCCACAGTCAGTGATGGTTTGGGGTGCCATGTGATCTGCTGGTCTTTGTCCACTGTGTTTTCTGAGGTCCAAGGTCAATGCAGTCGTATACCAAGAAGTTTAAGAGCACTTCATGCTTCCTGCTGCTGACCAACTTTATGGAGATGCAGATTTCATTTTCCAACAGGACTTGGCACCTGCACACAATGCCAAAGCTACCAGTACCTGGTTTAAGGACCATGGTATCCCTGTTCTTAATCGGCCAGCAAACTCACCTGACTTTAACCCCATAGACAATCTTTGGGGTATTGTGAAGAGGGAGATGTGATATGCCAGACCCGACAATGCAGAAGATCTGAAGGCCACTATCAGAGTAACCTGGGCTCTCATAACACCTGAGCAGTGCCACAGACTGATCGACTCCATGCCACGCCGCATTGCTGCAGTAATTCAGGCAAAAGGAGCCCCAACTAAGTATTGAGTGCTGTCGTACTTTTCATTTTCATACTTTTTAGTTGGCCAAGATTTCTAAAAATTCTTTCTTTGTATTGGTCTTAAGTTATATTCTAATTTTCTGAGATACTGAATTTGGGATTTTCATTAGTTGTCAGTTATAATTATCAAAATTATAAGAAATAAGCATTTAAAATATATCAGTCTGTGTGTAATGAATGAATAAAATATGCAAGTTTCACTTTTTGAATGGAATTAGTGAAATCAACTTTTTGATGATCTTCTAATTACAGTATATGACCATCGCCTGTATAATAATCTGTTAATGTTAATATGAATGTTATAAGTAACCTGATTTATCTCTGTAGTCATATTGTTGAGAAAATAGATCCTTCCCTGCAGGGTTCTGTGTGAGTCAGTTTATTAAAGTTTATTTTAATAGTATATTAAATGACCGGAACTAACTGTTGCATAATCAGTAATCATTCATTTAGTTAGGTTTGAGGCAGTTACCAAAAAATATCGGACTGAACAAATACTCTGCAACCTATTGCTTAAATTTTCTCTTCATATTTTTGAACAGGTAAGCTACAAAAGGTGATGCTATGTCCTCATTACTTCTTTTTACTGCTTTTTTTTTGAGCATATAACCTTTTAGTAAAAGACCATTTATTGTCTGCTCTGTTTATAGTTCCCCTTCATGGAGGATGAGGGGCTCACCATGAAGAGGACAGGTATATCTTTTGTAAACTCTGTGTGTTTCTTAAAGATTTTTAATTTTTCCTTTCTTTTTGGAGTGTTTACAAGCTCTTGGTGCATGAAAAAGATCTGGAAAGTTGCAAAGACTAAAGTCTCTAATCCAAAGTGATATTCTTTATAAAGGTTCAGACTCGTCCACACCCCCTAAAAAGGCTCATTCAAACATGCCCCCACATGTCTACGTCACTATGTGGGAAGATTTGCATAACGCCGCCCAGATATTCACGCAAAGAAAGAAGGCGTTTCGTTGAGAAATCGAAACTTTTTTGGCCTTCCAAAAGAGGACACGACTAGAAATCATGTTTATATCACATTTATAATGATGTTTATGTCTCGTCGCCCCGGCCGGACAGGGCATCACAATATGTTAAGGGGCGTAACATTTCCGTTACATGTTTGAGGTTTTCGGGCAAATCACATAACGCACTGGATAGCTAGCCAATCAGAGCATACCTAGCTTTTCAGAATTATGATCTTTGTATAAATCGACATGTTTCAGAAAGGCGGGGCATAAAGGAGAAACAATAATGTACATTATTTGGAAAATAATGTTTTTTTTTACCTGAAACCACATAAACACAACAACTTTTAAGTCTTTTTATTTAGATTTTTCAGTTTTAATTAATAACCTATTAATCTGATTATTAAAGGTGTCAGACTAAGTTGAATATGTGTATAGGAGTTTTGTGTGTAAAACGTCCACTTGTTCCCCTTGAAGGGGTTTAAGAACCAGTAACCAAGGTCAAAACCTTATTTTGCTATCAATAAACTTATTGACACTTATCAGGTTCAAAACTCTCTTTGCTATATCAAAACTATTAAAACTGTAATTTGCATTTGGTAATAAAGTTTGCCAAATGGAGTGAAGGCTAATTTGCTAACTTACTGGGAGACCCATGTTTTACTATTTTATGCCATAATAAGTATGATTAATTTCTAATTGAAACTGCAAAACATCTACGTTTTTTTAAAAGATGAGTTGGACTGCATTTGTGATGTTTAACCGGAAGGGTACATACAATTAAATGAGTGTAGCACAGCTGCAGACTGACCGACCTGCAGCAGGGGTCTCCCTCTCTGTGTCCCTCTCAAGGGCCTCTCCAAGACCCTGACTCAGACGTGTATGCCAAGTTCTTCATGAGTCACTGCTGCTACGATGCCATTCCAACAAGCTCCAAACTGGTCATCTTTGACACAACACTGCAGGTGTGCACTTATGTGCTGCTTACTACATATTTTTAGTAGATCGACTTGCATATTTATTTAGGGTATAAACATTGAAATATGTGAGTGATGTGTACAGGTGAAGAAAGCATTCTTTGCACTGGTTGCAAACGGGGTCAGAGCGGCACCTTTATGGGACAACAAGCTGCAGTGTTTTGTAGGTAAGCAAACACTGGGGTTCTGCGGAGTCTGTTGAAGTGTGCTTGCTCAGCTGTGAGCCTGCATCAGATTACTGAAATCTTATAATGTCACTACAACGTCTTCACCCATAAACCCTATTAGGAAAAGAAAGCATGATTCATATTTGCTAAAGCACTTAGCACATGCACACTATAATCAAGTGTACCATCCTTTTGATTTAGAGTTTTTTTTATGTATGGGATAGATCAATGCTTACGTAGTCAATGACATTTGACATTGAATTTCTGCTCTCAGAGGAATTGTCTTGAATGTACGTTTAAATATATATATATATTAATAACGCACAAACTGCTCTCAACAGATGGTTTTCGGTTGTTTTTATTTATTTTTATTTATTATTTTTTTTTTGTAAATTGCAGTACCAACAAGGAGCAATTCATAAACTGTTTAAAAGTGTGTTATTGGAAAGAAATTAAAACTTTATTTATTTATTTTTTTCTGCAAGGATGATTTATGTTGGTCAAAAGTGACACTAGAGACATTTAATATGTTACAAAACATTTCTTATTCGAACAAATGCTGTTCTTTTGAACTTTATATTCATTAAAGAATCCTGAAAAAAACTGTTTCCACAAAATATTAAGCAGTGTTTTCTACCCAAATGTTTGGGGATTATTTTGTTGTTTTGTTGATGTTTAAATAAATTCATATTTTTATTCACCAAGGATGATCAAATTGACAGTAAAGAACTTAATAAGTTACAAAAGATTTCTATCTGATATAAATACCTTTCTATTGAACTTTCTATTTATCAAAGGATCCTTTAAAAAAATGCATCGCGGTTTCCATGAAAAATATTAAGCAGCACAACTCGGGGTGGGGGATATTAGCTAAAATTCATATCACGATATTTAACATGGTCCAGGCGATATCTATATTATATTGTGATTTGTATATATTAAAAAAAATAATTACATAAAAATATTTTAACCTATAGAACTACAAAAAGTGAGTGATTGGACATAGACCTTATTGTGCCATTGTTAGTTTTTTTTTTTTTTTTTTCTCAAAAAATGCAAACTTGCAGCATGAAATTAAACTAAATTAAATATTGTGTGTTTGAGTTGGCCAGTGGTTACCAAACTTTTTCTGCCGGTCCCTCTTTTTGTAGAAAGTCTCTTATGCTCACCAAGGCTACATTTATTAATTAAAAATACAGTAAACAGTGTAATATTGTGAAATATTGTCCGTTTAAATTATCTATTTGAATGTTTTAACATGTAGTCTACTGAATTCCTGTGATCAAAGCTGAATTTTCAGCATCATTACTCCAGTCTTTAGTGTCACATGATCCTTCAGAAATCATTCTAATATGCTGATTTACTGCTTAAGAAACATTTCTGGTTATTATCAGTGTTGGAAACAGTTGTGCTGCTTTATATTTTTGAGCAAACTATTTTTTAATGGTTCTGTTATGAATATTTGAAATGGTCCTTTGTGTCAGAGTTATTTAACTCAATATGATTCTTCAGTCACGCCATATAGTGGTCTGTTATTGATACAACCACAATGGGAGTCATGTTGAGGTACAACCCGAATTCCGGAAAAGTTGGGACGTTTTTTAAATTTTAATAAAATGAAAACTAAAAGACTTTCAAATCACATGAGCCAATATTTTATTCACAATAGAACATAGATAACATAGCAAATGTTTAAACTGAGAAAGTTTACAATTTTATGCACAAAATGAGCTCATTTCTATTTTGATTTCTGCTACAGGTCTCAAAATAGTTGGGACGGGGCATGTTTACCATGGTGTAGCATCTCCTTTTCTTTTCAAAACAGTTTGAAGACGTCTGGGCATTGAAGCTATGAGTTGCTGGAGTTTTGCTGTTGGAATTTGGTCCCATTCTTGCCTTATATAGATTTCCAGCTGCTGAAGAGTTTGTGGTCGTCTTTGACGTATTTTTCGTTTAATGATGCGCCAAATGTTCTCTATAGGTGAAAGATCTGGACTGCAGGCAGGCCAGGTTAGCACCCGGACTCTTCTACGACGAAGCCATGCTGTTGTTATAGCTGCAGTATGTGGTTTTGCATTGTCTTGCTGAAATAAACAAGGCCTTCCCTGAAATAGACGTTGTTTGGAGGGAAGCATATGTTGCTCTAAATCCTTTATATACCTTTCAGCATTCACAGAGCCTTCCAAAACATGCAAGCTGCCCATACCGTATGCACTTATGCACCCCCATACCATCAGAGATGCTGGCTTTTGAACTGAACGCTGATAACATGCTGGAAGGTCTCCCTCCTCTTTAGCCCGGAGGACACGGCGTCCGTGATTTCCAACAAGAATGTCAAATTTGGACTCGTCTGACCATAAAACACTATTCCACTTTGAAATAGTCCATTTTAAATGAGCCTTGGCCCACAGGACACGACGGCGCTTCTGGACCATGTTCACATATGGCTTCCTTTTTGCATGATAGAGCTTTAGTTGGCATCTGCTGATGGCACGGCGGATTGTGTTTACCGACAGTGGTTTCTGAAAGTATTCCTGGGCCCATTTAGTAATGTCATTGACACAATCATGCCGATGAGTGATGCAGTGTCGTCTGAGAGCCCGAAGACCACGGGCATCCAATAAAGGTCTCCGGCCTTGTCCCTTACACACAGAGATTTCTCCAGTTTCTCTGAATCTTTTGATGATGTTATGCACTGTAGATGATGAGATTTGCAAAGCCTTTGCAATTTGACGTTGAGGAACATTGTTTTTAAAGTTTTCCACAATTTTTTTACGCAGTCTTTCACAGATTGGAGAGCCTCTGCCCATCTTTACTTCTGAGAGACTCTGCTTCTCTAAGACAAAGCTTTTATAGCTAATCATGTTACAGACCTGATATCAATTAACTTAATTAATCACTAGATGTTCTCCCAGCTGAATCTTTTCAAAACTGCTTGCTTTTTTAGCCATTTGTTGCCCCCGTGCCAACTTTTTTGAGACCTGTAGCAGGCATTAAATTTTAAATGAGCTAATTAAGTGGATAAAAGTGTAAAATTTCTCAGTTTAAACATTTGCTACGTTATCTATGTTCTATTGTGAATAAAATATTGGCTCATGTGATTTGAAATTCCTTTAGTTTACATTTTATTAAAATGTAAAAAACGTTCCAACTTTTCCGGAATTCGGGTTGTAGTTAAAATGTGTCAAATGAATATTTTGCATTCAATTATTTACTTATCAGGCAAGTGGCCGCATGATAGGAGGGACAGTTACGCAGTGTAGTCTTTATCACCCTGCAGAGGTTTCTTTTGCAAAATAATCTGCTGACTGTACACGATTCCTCAGTTTGGGAACCACTGGAGTAGGCAATTTGCGTTGGACATGGAGAATAAAAACGTTCAGCCTTGACTCTTTATCATCATTTGTGTTAAAATTTTGCAAAGTGTACCAAATTGAACAAAAGAATATAAATACAAAATTTTAATTAATTAATATATTACTATATCCACGTTATAACAAACATAAAAAAAATATAGCTGCAAGCAGCAATTACGGGGCCAAGCACTGCAGCGGCAAATTTAGGAGCTAAGCATGGCATGGAGCATCACACAAAGTCCAACAATGAGCAGTTAAACCAATTTTAGGATGATTGTAATTGAAATGGCTGAAAAATCATAAATACAACCACGAGTAATAAGATTAAATGGCCTATCACTTTTGACCAACAGGTGGCACTGTAATCAAATAATTTTGGTGTGTTCTGTGTGAGATGACAATAACACACACAAAGTTTGGTGTCAATATGATAAAGCATTGCAAAGATACAACTTGAAGTGTCATTCTGGCATCATGGCTCGAATTCGTCGCTGTGGTATACGAATATAGTTTTGTCTATCGACACGAAATCCATAACTTTGTGTCAGCACAGTCTGAAGATCATTTGATTCAAATTTGGTGAAAATCGGACCTACGGTTGATGAGGAGTTCGAAAAAGAAGCTTTTTAACGTAAATCAAAATGGCGGACCGGAAGTTCAGCTTAATCTGACATATGTGGTATCTATGTTGTCAGCATAAGCCAGGGAATATTTTGAGACCAGTTTCATTACAATAGGCTAAAGCATTAAAAAGTTATTAGCATTTTTAAAAGTGTAATTATTCATGGTTAATGAATGGTTTATTACTCTTGACCAATAGGTGGCGCTGTTACCAAATTTATGTGGCATGGTCAGTGTGAGGTGACAATGACAGATACAAAGTTTGGTGCAAATATGTAAAAGCATTGCAGAGATACAGCCTCAAATGCATTTTGGCACCCTTCCAGCAAATTCGTTGATGCGCTAAATGAGAACCGTTTTGTATATCAACACGAAATCCATAACTTTTGGCCAGCTTGGTCTGAAGATGATCCACGTCAAATTTGGTGAAAATCGGACTAACGGTCTAGGAGGAGTTTGAAAAAGTAGGTTTTTCACATTTATCAAAATGGCGGACAGGAAGAATGGCCAATTTTCGCATAATTGGTATCGATGCTCTCGGCATGACCCAGCAAATATAGAGAGATGATTTTCATTTAAATAGTCTAATTTACTCAAAAGTTATTAGCATTTTTTAGATATTTCATTATAACTTTTGACCACAAGGTGGCACCGCCACCAAACTTTTTGCGTACCTTCAGGGCATGGAGCCGAACATTTTTGTAATTATAGTTTTTATTATAGTTATTTAATTATAGTAGTTTGGACAAGTGGTGGCGCTAGAGAGTAGGAGTTAGAGACTTCAAATTTGCTATAGTTAATGTTGGGACTGTCCTCTATCAGTGTGCCAAATTATACAACTTTCCCGCAATCGGTTCTATGGGCTGCCATAGACTTGCGGCGGAAGAAGAAGAAGAAGAATAACGCCAACGATTACAATAGGTGCCTACGCACCTTCGGTGCTTGGCCCCTAATTATACCGGTAGTCACTTTCATACCGGTATAGCGCCCACCCCTAAGCACAACTGTTCAGTATGTACTATAAGAAATTATTCTTGTGCAGAAAGCAGCATATTCAAATGATTTCTGAAGGATCATGTGACTGGTGAAAATACAGTTATTCCTGCCATCACAGGAATTAATGAAATATTAAAATACAGTTATTTCAAATTGTAAAAATGTTTGCAATACTTTTGATCTGATAAATGCAACCTTGTTGAGCATAAGAGACTTCTTTCAAAAACATTTTAAAATTTTACCGAACCCAAATTTTTTAATAGTAGTGTACACGTGAGGACACATCATGTAAACATACTGACACAGCTTTGATTTGTAGCAGTGATAGTGTCTGGGACTGTTACAGATTGCTCATACTCAGCACCCGTCCCCTCCATCAGTGCCAGCTTTTAAGTTTAACGTGGTTTCTGGACCCGTGGTATCTGGTGGGAAATGGCAGGGTAGAGCTCTAATCCCCTGAAACTTCTCTGGGAGTAATAATGGCCATGCTAATGAGAAAACATCCTCCTACTGAAAAGAAGCTTGGGCGCAGGAGTGTGTTCCTATTTCAATGCATAGTGAGAGTTATTATGTTAATGCTAATGTTAGCCTCTTGATACTTTAATTTCAAACTATAATGCTTAGTGGCTTTATTTACATGCAGTTCTGTCCGCTCAGTTTCAGACCAGCTTGTAAGAATTTATTTGTTAAATTTGAATTTAAAGATGACTGCTCATGTTTTCCATTTCTGTCTTTGCAGGGATGCTCACCATTACAGACTTTATCAACATTCTCCATCGTTACTACAGATCTCCCCTGGTAATCCTGAAAAAATCCATCACAGTTTCCACAAAAAAGAAAAATGTATATATTAAGCCGCACAACTGTTTTATAACATTGATAAAAATAAGAAATGATATCTGAATGATCATGCTACAAATTGAGCTTCGCATCACAGACATAAATTATATTTTAAGATATATTAGAATAGAATACAAATTGTAATACATTTTCACAATATTACTGTTATATATATTTGATTAAACAAATGCATCCCTGATGAGCATAAGAGTCTTCTTTCATGGAGATTTATGCAGAATTAGATATCAGATATAAAAAAGATCATGTACTTTTTTTCCGTTTTAGGTTCAGATCTATGAGCTGGAGGAACACAAGATTGAAACATGGAGAGGTGATTGTGTAGAGTTTTGAGAATAAATATGAATTGGCACACACATTGTAATGGTTTAGAGTAGCAGTTCTATGTGTTCCCTCTTCCAGAGGTTTATCTACAGTATTCTCTCAACTCCCTGATCAGCATCACACCTGACTCCAGGTAAAGCAGGACAACTACAACACTTTGTTTGCACTTTCTTTTTCTTTTATCTTTCCAGTGACTGAGTTGTGTTTCCTGTTGGCAGCCTCTTCGAAGCCATTTATTCCTTACTGAAGAACAAGATTCACCGGCTACCCGTCATAGATCCAGAGTCAGGGAACGTCCTCCACATACTCACCCATAAACGCATCCTCAAGTTCTTACACATCTTTGTAAGAGCTTTTACAATGTACTTTTGATAGCACCTTTCATTTTACCTCATCAAAAAAAGTATTTTCACATAAAGAAATGAATAGTACTACGGTTTAAAATCATGTTAACTTCAGTGGGATGAAAATCTGTCTTAAAATGTGGTCACGTTTACTATCATTCTACAAATTTTTGTTAATGGCCGACTGCAGTTTGTGTGAAACTATATACATACATACATGAATGTCATGTCAGCTAGCCAAACATAACAACTGAATGTACTTTCAACCCAATCTCATGAAAAAATGCAAGTACTTTACTAATTGGCAAGTTGAATTTGTACCACACCATTCATGTGGAAATATATGATTTTAAGAAAAAAAGCATGGAGGTCAACCTGAACCCCATCCCGAAACCAAACTACCATTGGGGCATAAACAGATTGAATGAAAACATGCAAATGAGATATACGGATTAACCATCAATTCACCACAATGTATATGATTTGTCATGAAATGCTTATGCTGACTGTCACCATAGCTCTGCACTGAATGATGAGTATTTGCTTTATGAATCTCAGGGCTCTATGATCCCCAAGCCACCATTCTTACAGAAGCGGATTGAGGAAGTGAAGATTGGAACATTCAGGAGCATCGCAACTGTCAGGGAGACGGAAACCGTTTATGAGGCTTTATCAGTATTTGTAGAGCGACGGGTCTCAGCCCTGCCTGTTGTCAATGAACAAGGTACTGTGTACGGCTGTTTGCTTGTGTTTTTAACTTCTGATGGTCTTCTGAGTGGTTTCGTCTATTTTTCATTCTTTTTAGGGAAAGTGGTGGCACTTTACTCCAGATTTGATGTCATTGTACGTAGACCCACGTCAGCAGCTTTTTTCGTTACAGCAGATGACCTTCACAAAGATTAAAGTTGGTATCATCTTCATTTACATGTTCTCCAACAGAATTTGGCTGCACAGCAAAACTACAACAACCTGAACATGACGATGCAGGAGGCCATTCAAAACCGTCCGTGCTGCATTGAGGGGGTGCTGAAGTGTTACCCTCACGAAACCCTCGAAACCATCATCGATCGTATTGCTGAGGCAGAGGTAGTCGCCATGTTACATACGACAGGACTGCTCACATCCTATTTCTCCATTAGAGTATTCAAGAACTGATGGTTTTTTCTGCATCAGTTAAAATGTCGTCTTCTCTGATCAAAGGTCCTAATGCTGTTTCTGTCAGGTTCACAGTCTAGTGCTAGTGGACACCGAGGATGTGGTGAGGGAAATCGTCTCGCTGTCTGATTTGCTTCAGGCACTGGTCTTGACTCCTGCAGGCGTTGAAGCACTTTTCTCTTAACACCAGTGGAGGGCTCCCTCTCCACCATCATCTTCATTTCATATCCTCTCATACCAGGTAGACAGACTTCTTTTGTGCTCGTTGCTGACTGCTGTCAGCAGAGGTGGTGTTTTTCTCTTTCTTGATCTCTCAAATAAACCATCCCTCCATTACACAAGGTGTCACTTGGGCGGCACCCTTTCAAAAGGTACATCTTTGTGCCGTTTTTATAACTTTTATAGGAATATTAGTGCCTATAGTTAACAGTTTTGCATATTAGTACCGGTACAGTATGTTAGATATTAGTACTGCCCCAGAGACAGCCTGTGTACCCTTTTTTTCAGCTTGTATCTGTTATGTCACTGAACGGAAAGTACATTATAATGTCATTATAAGGTTTGCTCTGGAGTACATGGGCTGTTTAAGTTTTTGGAGAAAACTTTCAGACCCCCTGCAAATATTTGCTTTAGAAGAGAGAGGTGACCTTAAAGGGTTAGTTCACCCAAATATAAAAATTGTCATTAATAACTCAACCTCATGTCGTTCCAAACCCGTGAGACCTCCGTTTATCTTCGGAAACACAGATTATTTTAGATTTAGTCCGAGAGCTTCCTGTCCCTCCATTGAAGCTGTGTGAACGGTATACTGTCCATGTCCAGAAAGGTAAGAAAAACATCTTCAAAGTAGTCCATGTGACATCAGAGGGTCAGTTAGAATTTGTTGAAGCATCGAAAATACATTTTGGTCCAAAAATAGCAAAAACGACGACTTTATTCAGCATTGTATTCTCTTCTGTGTCTGTTGTGAGAGAGTTCAAATCAAAGCAGTTTGTGATATCCGGTTCGCGAACGAATCACTCGATGTAACCGGATCTTTTTGAACAGAGTCAGTCTTTTGTTCATTATCTTGCTCAGCTCGGTGTTCATCTTCAGTTTTCTCTTCATAGCAGTTCAGTCGGTGTACTGTTTGAGTAAATGAATTACTAAATATTGGTTTGTTTTAACTCCGAGGGAGTGTCAGCCACATTAAAAAAGTTAACAGCTTAAGTCATTTGTGGATTAATGTGTATTAGAGATGCGAACCGTTTAAAACGATTCAGTTCGATTTGGTGAACTGGTTCAAAAAGATCTGGTTACATCGAATGATTCGTTCGCGAACCGGATATCACTAAACTGCAGTTTTGAAATCTCACAACAGACACGAAGAGAATACAATGCTGAATAAAGTCGTAGTTTTTGCTATTTTTGAAACAAAATGTATTTTCGATGCTTCAAAAAATTCTAACGGACCCTCTGATGTCACATGGACTACTTTGATGATGTTTTTCTTACCTTTCTGGACATGGACAGTATACCGTACACACAGCTTCAATGGAGGGACTGAGAGCTCTCGGACTAAATCTAAAATATCTTAAACAGTGTTCCAAAGATAAACGAAGGTCTTACGGGTTTGAAACGACATGAGGGTAAGTTATTAATGACATAATTTTAATATTTGGGTGAACTAACCCTTTAAGCATGACCAAAAATATACATGAACGTTAGTGTAGCTCACGTGTTACCATGAGTGCTGGAAAATTTGTTCATGAAAGTTAAAGAAATAGTTTTTTTTCTTTAATTTTTTTATTTTATACATAATTTTGTTTTCCAGAATTTTGTACTAAAGCAAACCATGAGCCTTGAAGCTGAATGCTTGAAGACAGAACGTGTTAATACTTTTCATGTTTGGGGCAATTTTATGTATCACTTTAAACATGTCTAATTATATTTTGCAATTGTACTTGTATATTTGTATATTATTAAAGAATTAGCACATAATAATTTGAATTGTACTAGTCCTATGTCATATATTTTTGTTACATAGTGTGTAATAATGCTAACCCGCCTAGCAAAAATATTTTTATAACATTTTTGTTCTAAAACTTCTTGACTCCTGATTTCTTGAAAGATTTGCTAAAAAGCCTCTGACTGCACTGAATATGCCCTCTCAGATATAAAGGTACACCTTTGTACATAACTGGTCTATTATGGTACCTTAAAATACATATTAGTACCAAAAAGATACTGCCCCAGTGACAGCTTTTGTAGATTTTATTTATTATATTTATTTTAAGAGTGTAGGAATCATGCTGCAGCAAGAATGACTAAAGGACTATATTTTCCTCCTGGACATAGACACTGTCCACCATTTTATTTTGTGATCATGTTAAAAGACTAATTAATAAGAACACATTTTATCTTGACAAATGTTAAGGTATTATGCTGTGTGTGTGTGTATATATATATATATATATATATATATATATATATATATATATATATATATATATATATATATATATATATATATATATATATATATATATATATATATATACAGTACAGACCAAAAGTTTGGACACCTCATTCAAAGAGTTTTATTTATTTTCATGACTATGAAAATTGTAGATTCACACTGAAGGCATCAAGGGCTATTTGACCAAGAAGGAGAGTGATGGGGTGCTGCGCCAGATGACCTGGCCTCCACAGTCACCAGACCTGAACCCAATCGAGATGGTTTAGGGGTAGGCTGGACCGCAGACAGAAGGCAAAAGGGCCAACAAGTGCTAAGCATCTCTCGGGGAACTCTTTCAAGACTGTTGGAAGACCATTTCAGGTGACTACCTCTTGAAGCTCATCAAGAGAATGCCAAGATTGTGCAAAGCAGTAATCAAAGCAAAAGGAGGCTACTTTGAAGAACCTAGAATGACATATTTTCAGTTGTTTCACACTTTTTTGTTATGTATATAATTCCATATATAATTCCACATGTGTTAATTCATAGTTTTGATGCCTTCAGTGTGAATCTACAATTTTCATAGTCATGAAAATAAAGAAAACTCTTTGAATGAGAAGGTGTGTGTGTGTGTGTGTATATAATTTTTAGAATGATTCAATACAAGAAATAAAATAAATAATTGAAACTGGGGATGCAAATACAGAGATAAATGTTTGAGTTTTTGGTGTATATATTTACCAGAGGTGTATCCATGTACATCCTGCTTTTCACTGTTAGCAAACAGTCATGCTAAGTAATTATGACTTTGTTTATATGAGTTTAACAACCTAATTTGCATAATTTGCTCTACAGACCAATTTGTTCACTTACATTTATTTCAGTATGTAGCTAGCACCTTGGACATTAGATATCTCAAACACTGACTAATGTTTTGAAGCACTTAATCCACAAACCTGTGCTTTGATGTCTTAATACACTGTGAACTAACATTAAGTGAGAGTGATAAATGCTGTAAAATCATCATTAAAAGTTTAGCTCATGATGCACATTAATGTATAGAATCTTACTTTAAAGAAGCAGCACCAAAGTACGGATGGACAAGCTCGAATACCATATGTCAAATGTTTTATGGCCACAGATCTACTTTTATTCTGATAAGGGAGAATGTTTGAGTGCACACTTAAAATGACCAATTTTATCCAACTTAAAGTCATTATTTACTGCAGTACTAAAGTTACAATATCAATCAAAATAATACAAGAGTCCTATCTTTATTTGGTGGATTGACAGTCATTTAATTCTGCTATTTTAAATGCTGTATGTGTCCTCTATTGAGTTTCCTAAAACACACATGCCACAGTCTGCCACCCTTGTTTGTAATGCATTCGTTCAGCAACAGAAAGTCAAACAGACATTTGGGGAGGAAGAGCCCTCACTGTCTCGCTGGATGGAGTGGGTTACTGTCACAGTTTTCAACTTCCTCTTGAAAGAATGGACCGAGATAAAGACAGCTCTGCGCCACAAGGGTAAGCTCTCCTGGGAACATGTTTTTCTTGTTAACTGGTTCTCCAAATAGCACAGATTTTTAATAACAGATAATACCTAATAAATAGTCATTTATCAGATGGTTTTGTCCAAAACAACATATTTTAGTTTAAATAAAGCCTGCTAAACATTTTCAAAATTGCCACTTTTGGGGTTTCATATGTAAACTTCACAAATGTTCTAACCCTATTCCAATTTTTAATAAGGGCTCATTATTAAAAGCAAGTTATGTGAAAGAGGGACTACAAATAGGAAAAAAATAGTTTATATAGCTGAAATGAGTTATTTACAATATTCCAATCTGTTTCTGCAGTAAAAAGTTTGGAATAAAAGTGAAGAAACAACACTGGAAAGGACACACGGGTGTTGTAATCACAAATAAAAATGCTCTAGGTAAGACAAACACAGTGTTACATAAGATGTAGAGCATTTCGTGAGGATTAACGCATGGTTTTGTTGACAAAGATATTCAAATCCATAAATTCAGATATAGGACAACTGATCCTTACAAAGGTCTGAAATGCTGGTAAACTAATTCTGACTGAGCTGGTTTAATCTTTACATTTTAGATGCTGAGGCTGAAACTCCTGAGGATCCAGACGTAGTAGACGTAACACAGCCTGAACTCACTCAAGCGTCCACCTCGCCTCACACTTCCTTCAGACAGGCTGCTAATACTAAGAGGCTCGTTTTTCTCTCCAATCTTTACACAGCGTAATGTGTTATTTCTTGTTGTTTTTGTGCAACATGTTTGTTTTTACTTAAAGGTGTAAACCTGTGGCCAAGATCTTGGAAAGTGAAAGCAAACCCCAACATTTCCAGGTAGAGTTCAATATAAGTTTTAAATGCTGTATTTGGCCTCTATTGAGTTTCCTGAGTACTCTGTAGAGTGTGAACACAATCTTTCTTATGTCTAACATATGATAAAGCTGTTATTCTTGATACTGAAAGCCAAAATCTGTTCTTCCTAAGATCTCCATCAATATAACAGAGGCTAGGCAGCTAGTCGGGGACAACATAGACCCTAGTGTCATGATTGAAATTGGAGATGAGAAAAAGCAGACATCTGTGAAAGAAGGAACCAACGCTCCTTTTTACAATGAGGTGATCATACTGTCTTTGATGGGCACTTTCTGATAATGGCATTAATGGCAAGAATTTAAAACCATGTTCTTCTCGCCCCAACAGTATTTTGTGTTTGACTTTTTTTGCAATCAAGACTTCTTTTTTGACAAAGTCATCAAACTATCAGTAAGAGCTTAGGCTACTGTATGTAAACCAAATGGTTTTCTGGACGATATCTGTAAAGCTCACATTAGTGCACTTCTCCCAAAGGTCATGCACTCAAAGATCATGAAGAGCTACTGTGTGGGAACCTTCAAGATTGATGTTGGGACAGTTTACTCCCAGCCTGGTAAACACTTGGTTTGCAATTGCTCGCATCTTTTCTTCAACTGAAGAGATAAAAGTTCAAAATCTGGCCTGAGATTAGGATTTTTGGTAATTCTGCTTGTACTAAAACAACACTAAATCCTGTCCTTGCTGTGTCAGGCCATCAGTTCATCAATAAGTGGGCCATGCTCACAGACCCCGCTGACATCCACACAGGGGTGAAAGGTCACCTGAAGTGTGATATCAGCGTGTCAGGAAAAGGTGATGTTGCAGCACCATCCCAGAAGTTCAGTGATGCAGAGGAACAGATAGAAAAGTAAGATCTGAGATTTTTTTATGGCATAATAAAGATTGAATGTAATAAAAAAAAAATACTAATCTCTATTTGTAGAGATCTATCTATCTCATTCTGGACTGCCATGGCAGATATCTAAGAAACCATTTATAATTTAATATGCACTGTCTTGCTTTAATAATCAAAGGTTATTTCAGTGATATTCCTTTCTGATAAACTGCCACTACATCTCCTTGTATCTCAAAAATAAAGAAAAGATTTTGAAAACCTTTGTCCTCCCCCAGGCACCTCCTGCTTCCTGAAGGCTTAAACCCTGAACGGCCGTGGGCTAGGTTTTATGTGATAGTGTACTGTGCAGAGGGTCTTCCCAGAATAAACTCCAGTATTATGGCCAACGTGACCAAAGCCTTTGTCGGAGACACGACAGCTCTCATAGATCCTTATGTAGAGGTCTCATTCTTCGGTCAAGTTGTAAGCTTGCAATCCAGTGCTTAAAGTTTAGGTTTTTAAAGTTTGGTTTGGTTTGTTTGTTCATAGCATGTTATTTAAATATTATGGTTAATATTATGGTATACTGGTCAGTAAATGTGGTTATATAGCAATATATACATACTGTACATATATTGATATATGTGATACTTGTTTTGTTTATTTTCTGCTTGAAAGGGCAGGACGTCTACTCAAAAGAGCACAGCAGACCCGGTGTGGAACGAGCAGGTGGTGTTTAAGGAGATGTTTCCTCCACTGTGTCAGAGACTGAAGATTCGGGTTCTGGATGAGGGAAGCATGAATGATGTGGTCATTGGGACTCATTACATTGATCTACACACCATCTCAAATGACACCGATGGGGACAATGGTTCGCCATTTCTAAGATGTTCTTAATTATAGTGGCCACAAAAAGTATTTGGACAACTTAGAAATGTCTGAATATTATTGTTAGAAAAAAAATATATATTTAAAATATATTATTTTGCATACTGTGTTGTTTTTATCATTTATTGCTCTTGTCAAGGTTTCCTGCCCACATTTGGCCCGGCATGGATCAACCTCTATGGTTCACTTCGTAATTCCACACTGGTGGACGACAGCCAGGAGCTGAACGAGGGTGTTGGAGAAGGGGTGTCCTACAGAGGCAGGGTTTACATAGAACTGAGTGTGGAGATCCTGTCTGGAGGTGCTCCGGACTCAAAATCCCTGCTCTCAAAAATCAGTCTGAAAGACTCCAAGGGAGGAAAAGCAGGGGCGAAAGATCCCAAAACTGGGGCAGGAGCCGGAGGTGAGGAAGAGAAATCCAAGACTATAGGACCTGAGGTGATGCCAGTTGAGCCCCCACAGAAGGTGAGCTGTTTGCAGCAGTCATTCTCCTTTTTACACTATTCTTTTATCTGTCCATCTCAAATCTTTTTTTTTTCTTCTATTTTTCAATCCATTGTAGTAACATTTCCATTATATTGTAAAGCCGTCCAAGTCATTGTTTAACTTTAATTTAGATAAATGATGAAGACATGGAAACCTTCCTGCTCTTTGGCTGTGTGTCTGAGGCCTCCATGATTGACAGAAGAATCGGCGATAGACCAATCAGCCTTGAGTTCACCATTGGTAAATATATATATATATATATATATATATATATATATATATATATATATATATATATATATATATATATATATGCCACTTTCCACAAATAGGTTCAAAAAATGGTCTGAAACTTGGAACTTGAAATTTTTTTCTGGTCATGGTGAAAATGCTTAATTTGAATGATTCATGTTCATATTCAGCCTATACTAAAGGAGGATATACTAAATGCTGAATTAGCTCTTTTAATTTCAGCCTATTTTGTGTGAAATTTGTCCTTTTTTTTTTTTTTTTCTCCATCCTATTACCAATTTTTTAACTTTATCCAATTAACGTGCCACTCAGTAGAGACTTGTTAATTTGAGAACAAGAATTCGTTCCAATAAATAAACTAAAAATATATATGTTTGAACATTTTTCCATAAAATGTCTTTGGTAACACAGTTTAATAAATACATTCAACATCAATTTTTCAAGCTATTTTTGAGTGTCACAGTTGTTAGAAATGTTCAGTTCTTTGTAATAGACAAACCTTGTGGTAACAAGGTTGCACAAAATTTGTGGGGCAAATTTATTTTCTTTTATTATTAGTAGTAGTAGTAGTATCTTAAGGAAGGCATGATACACGTCATTATTCTTAAACACTTGAAGAACTAGCAATTATATGATTATACATGTAATATGACCCCTTTAAATGTGCACATGTTTATTCAGGAAACTTTGGGAACTTCATTGATGGTACTGCGCAGCCTACTTCAAAGAAAAAGCATGAAGATGTCTTGGTGACCACTCCACTTCTGGACACTGCAGCAACAATGCCGTGCAAATCTACTACAACACCAGAAAGACCTCTTTTCGGAGATGCACAGAGGTGTTTGGATCAAACAAATATTATACCTTCATTAAATAATGGGAAATACCTTAGTCATGAACAAAACTGGACCTATAGTCTTGTTTGTGCAGGCACTACATGCACTTGCCCATCGGAGCACAAAAGCCCTGTGTGTATGTTTATAGCAGCTGGGAGGATCGAGCGTACCGACTCCATCACGCCAACATGCTGGACACAATTGCCCTGATGTTTGTATGTGAACCCTCAACCTAGTAATGTTTTATTACATTGCCATGAATCAGTAGTTCGTGTGATTATTTTCATTTAATGATAATCAGGAGGAGGGAATCGCTAAGGTGGTGGAATTGGATAAAATGATGTCTCCTGAAGCAAGGACTCTCATGCATCTTGTTCTTCAGGAATTTAGAAGAGATGCCAGGTAGGTCTAGACCATAGAGAATCCCTGTGGGATTACTAAAGATATTCAGGGATAACAGAACAAAAGCTCTTTATCATTAATATGGATTTTAACATACTGTAAATTTTAATACATAATGTTAATAACGTTTTATGTTCCAATTTCGTACCTTATTCAAACATGACACCCAATAGATGTCACTGTTGTGTTAGTTTTGACTTTTGTGTCACTGTTCTGTATTCTGAAGGTTAAAATAATTTCAAATCAGGTGTTTTATTTCTCAAGATCATATAAAATGTTTTGCTCATGAGCACTTTAAGTGGTTTGTTCACCCCCCAAAAATGTCAATTTTGTCTTAATTTACTCCGTTCCAATCTGTCTGACTTTCTTAATTCTTGGTCCGTTCTTTTTTCTTTTTTTTAGTCCAAACAATGAAAGTCTGTGGGATCTAGTGTTGTTCTGGACCCCACTGACTTTCATTATTTGGACAAAATCAATTGGGACATTTTTCTTTTGTTACACAGAGGAAAGATACAGGTTTGGAAAAACATGAGTACATAATGAAATAATTATCATTTTTGGAAGAACCGTCCCTTTAATGTACTCACTCTTTAATGAAATTGTAAAATTGTGTCCTAATTCTCTTTCTGCTGGATGTAATGGTATGTTTTCTGCAGTGAGTTTATTGCTTTTGCTGAAAAGAAGGTGAAGGCAAGCAATTTGACCTTACTGGACAAAAAGAGGCTCACTCTGTGCAAACAGGAGCTGGTGAGTCTCTACTGTGCATGCTCTCATTTATTTAAACACCTCTATCTGTAAAACTTCATGCTTTTTAAAATTATTATTTATTTTTTTCTATTCCTGTATGACTATGGATTATTGCTCATTGTGGCTTTTCCTCCAAAGTCTAGTCCAACTCATTTATTTCACATCTAAAATATAACATTTTTAAAGAAATGTATTTGTTGGTTCACATTTTTTTTAACGTGTTGCTGCTGTTTAGGAAAGTATGACTGAAGTAGCTGGAGGACTCCTTGAGCCCAAGAAGAGATCTTTCACTGTTAAAGAGATTATGCTGGAAGTCCAGAAAATTAAAAAGAAACTGAGATTCCTTGTGGAAGAGGTTGTTATTTTGTGTCACTATTATATGCACATCCTTGACCTATTATATGTATAATGTAAGTCTCCATCATTACTAATATTTCTCTTCATCTCACGCCTTTCTTAGCCTCAACACAGTTTACCAGATGTGTTTGTGTGTCTGGTCAGTAATAACAAGCGTTTGGCATATGCCAGAATCCCTGCTCGTCACCTGCTCTTTTCACAGAGCCCAGAACAGAGAGGCCGAGACTGTGGGAAGATCAACACCCTGTTCCTCAAGGTCTGAACTCTGAAATCAAATGCGAATGCAAATCACATAAAACAGAAAACTGACAAATGTTGAAAAAAGTTTTTTGTTGGCACTTCTTTTTTAACTTTTAAAAGGAAATGTGTCTTTCAGCCTCCAGGGAAGCGTGGACCAGGGTGGACAGTCCAGGCTAAACTCGATGTGTATTTATGGCTGGGATCTAGCAGAGATTCACCCCACATGTTGGACAATCTCCCAGCAGGCTTTGAACTGGAAGGCATCTCATTTGAGCACAGGACTGGCCCTCCTCCTGATTACTTACTTTACACAGGCAAGTTTTTTTTTATTTTGTTTTTTTTTATCTGTAACTGATTCTTGCTGTTTGACCCTGTTTGTTGCTGGTTTGCAGAGCAGCACTTGTTCCAGCTGAGGGCTCATATGTACCAGGCTCGTGGTCTCATTGCAGCAGATAACACTGGCCTCTCAGACCCCTTTGCCTGGGTGTCTTTTCTGTCCAATAGCCAAAGCACTGGTGTAAGCATGATCCTGTTAACTGCACCACTATATTCTGTATTAGAATATTATTTCACTAGTTTAGATTAGATGCAACTTTATTGTTATTGTACTTCTACGAAAAAGTGCAAGGTTTTGAGAAAGTTCAGAAAGTGAGAGCACCTATTATACATAAACATGCTCTGGTTTTGGATAATTAGTCACAAAGGATATAATGAACAAAAAAGCAAAAAAAAAAAAAAATTATAATGTGAAAAGGTAATTGACATTTATTCATATTGTTATTTTTTTTTTAGATCATGAAGCAAACTTTAACTCCTACATGGAATCAGCTGCTCCTGATAAATAACGTGTGTCTGTATGGAGGGCTTTATGAAATAGTCCAGGATCCACCGCTAGTTGTGATTGAGGTGTATGATGATGATGCAGTGGTGAGGAAACATAGTCACTTAAGTATATGCAGCTGATAAAAAGTTTAATTGTTTCTCTTCTCCTTTGCAATACTTCTTAGTCGGTTTTAAAAAAATGTTATGCTCTCTCCAGGGTATCGAGTACCTGGGGTCAACAGTGGCTGTTCCTGTAGTCAGACTGTCAGAGGAGCGATACTCCCCTCCTCAGCTGCAGTACAGCCCTCTGTTCTGTGGCAGTCTGTCAGGAGGAGACATACTGGGAGCGTTTGAACTCATTCAGGTCCAGTCTAACAAACACAGCACATTTACTATGTAACAATGCAGTAATGTGGTTGAATCACTTATTTATTACTTCTATTACTAAAAATAAAATGCCATTTATATGTTCAACTAACATGTATAATCTAATGCAGAAAGTGATATGGGGTCTGCTGTACATCTTGTCCCATGAACATCTAGATCTCAGAGTCAGGAGAACATACACTTCCTGATTTAGATGAGCCGGATGGAGGGGTTATTCCAGTACCCTCATACATTCGACCTGTGCTCTGCAAGTACAGAATTGAGGTGAGCGGTCCATGACCTGTGGTCTATATGTAAAGTACAGAAAAACGGGGAAAAAACTTTATTACCATTTTTATGAAAGCACATTTCATTGCTCTCTAGTTAAGCTGACAATTGTAAACATGAAAAAAAAAAATTCAAGCAGTAAATTGGAAACATATTACGTCTTTGCATAATGTGAGACAGATTTTGAGATTTGCGTTTTCTTTTATTTTCACAGTCAGTAGTCATTTGACTCCCAAGGCCATCATTATTCATGAAAATCAGTTATGAGCCATCGATTTCATGAGTTCTTGAACAATTTCTAATCCCCCACATACTGTACATAAATTATTATATACAGTATTTCTTTACTGTATTTTTTATTTATTTAAAATGTATAAAGATTATTTTTAAACAACATACATACTGTACATACAACACTGATTTAAATAATTCAGGTTTAACTACATCATTGCCTATTTATAGGGCAATTCCTATAAATGCAACACGTCTTTGCTTTTCAATGTTGGCTGTTGAGTTTGCTTTCTGCTAGATGTATTTAAATCTTTCATGTGTCAACGTGTGACATCTTGTTCTGAAACCTCTAGTCAGAGCTTTTCCGTTTGGTGTCAAACCAGTATATCTCAAATCAATGATCTTTTCCCAAAAGTGTTATGAATACCTCTTAGTTTTATAAGCGTCTCTCAAATGTCATTCAATATCTGATCAGCACTTGCACATATAGACCAAACTGCATAGTAGTAGCTGGAAATAGTTTTGTGGTCTAGAGTGTATGCCAAGTCTCACTATTATAAGGTGTTACTACATTTGTACTTAAAATTGCTTTTGAGTGTTGTGTAATGAAGTGTTATGTCTATTACAAAATTGCGACACTGATCTACCGTTTTGACTCTTTGTTAAATTATTTGTAGCTTTTTTCAGTGTACACTATAAGTGTTTTGTCTGTACTATGACTATGAGTTTTTTTTTTGTTTTTGTGCACTGCAGGTTTTGTTCTGGGGCCTCAGAGAGCTGAAGAAAGTTCAGCTTCTATCCGTTGATCGGCCCCAAGTTTTTATCAAGTGTGCAGGAGGAGGTGTCAACTCTTCAGTGATACAGAGTTACAAGAAAAACCCAAACTTCACAATACTTGTGGATGCCTTTGATGTGGTAAGTCAACTGCTGCAATAACAGGGTATATGGTGTTGTCCCCATCGCTCTGCTCATGTGAGTCCTCGCTTAGCGTTCAGCTGATCTCAGCATGTCTGGGCCGCTGTTTTCTGTCTGTAGGAGCTGCCTGAAGACGAACACCTCCTCCCTCCTCTCGCTATCACTGTGGTGGACTGGAGGGCCTTTGGGCGGAGCACACTTGTGGGAAGTCATATGATCAACAACTTGGCCTTATTCAAACACATCCCCACATTAGTTCAGCAGCGTCAACCAGAACCCAGAAACATAGCAGGTAATGCACGTCCCAGAGATTTTTGTCCCAACAAAAAAATCTAACACAATCTAACCTATACCTCTAGCATGAAATAATGTCTAGGAAAAATATTATGATCCTCAGCCCACAAAAATATATAATCCCAGATGGCCTCGGACAGGATGCTTAGTCTTGCTTCTGCAGAATGTAGTATGACGCGATTTCAATTTTTCCTTTCTCTTTGGATTGTTACAAGCTCTTGGTGCATGAAGAAGATCTGTAAAGTCTCCAAACCAAAGAGATATTATTTATCAAAGTTAAGACTCTGCCACGCCCCCTAAAACAGCTCGTTCAAACACGCCCACACATGTCTACATCACTATGTGGAAATATTTGCGTAATGCCACCCAAATGTTCACATAAAGAATGAAGGCATGGTTTCAGTAACCACAGTTATTGTTGAAGCAGCCGTGTCAGGGAGATGCTGTGTGTATGTAGATGAAAGCAAAAGCACTTTATTTGGTCTTCCGAAAGTAGATGCATTTAATAATCTTTAAGATTTCTAACAACAGAACAGCAATGCATTTTAGGGACGGCCGTTTCGTGAACCTAGGAGAGGAGATAGTACTGACTTTCCTACAACAATCTGGCGCTTCTGAATCAGCTACTGGAAGTATGTTTTGTTATTAGTTTAAGTATTTGCTTTACTATGACTGTAAAGATTTGGGCGTGTGTGTTTGTGTGTGTGTGTGAGAGAGAGAGAGAGAGAGAGAGAGACCCCGGGTGAAACAATCAGTGGCTTGTGTACTGCAAACACATACGAGCTTCATCACTGTGTCTGTCACGCGACTGTTCACCTTTCGGGCTTGAACTGATGGTTAATCTAAAGACATTATTAACTGTCTTTACATTTATCTTGAAAGATGAAGCTTGTGATTATGGAAAGGGACATTACATGTGTTTTTTGAACATTAAAGCATGTCAACACATTCTGTTACACCAAATACACAAAAAATATCTTTAAAAAAGCATCATATGACCCCTTTAAACCCTGCTGAAACACATCTGTCTGTTTTTGAATGACTCCCTAAACCTACTGAGTAGAGAATAAAAATGATTGTCTAAATCTAATATAAAGTAAGGTTTGTTTTTGGCCTGTAGTCGCTCAGCTGTCTCTGCAGCAGAGTGTTGTGCCACCACCCAATGAGGAGATCGCCATTGAAATAGAGCCGGAGGAAATATTCACCCCTGCACCTAAATCTGAGCCAGACTTCCAGGACAAGAAGGTTTGTTTGAGTTAGATTAGATTTTTTTTTTTTTTAGAAAACATCACATTTAACACCGGTTACTAATTATGTACTGAATCTAAAACATCTAATTTATGGTCCTGATTCCTGAAAGCACATATCTGACACTGGTCCACAAAAACACATAAGGATCCATTTCTGAATGCTGAATAAATAAGATTTCCATTGATGTATGGTTTGGAAAATCTGGAATCTGAGGGTGCAAAAAAAATCTAAATCTAAATAAGGTTTTGTGGTCCAGGGTCACATATGTGTTAGTAGAAGCATATAAACACACATTACCAATCTACTATGACTATCAAACTCCTCATCAATACCAGGTGTCGAAGAAGAGCAAACAAAGATCTACGAAAAGGAAGAAACGCACCACAGCTGATGAGTCTGCTGATAATGTCATTGATTGGTGGTCGAAATACTATGCATCAATGGAGAAGATCCAAATGGTAAGCTTCCAAACTAATAAAACAAAAAAGACAACTTTTTTTTTCTTTGCTAACTAGTTGTTTTATACCACAATTTCTTTCTTAGGCAAAGCAAAAAGAAGACAATCCATTTCAACTGCTCTTTGAAAATAGTAAGTGATATCTTGAGTTTATTCCGAAATCATTCTTGTCCACAGGATCATGTAGACACATCATGCACCAGCTTTAGTCAAACATGATCACATTATGATGTATTTCAGTAACTCCTCTGGAGAACATTATTTCCGAAGGATTGATCAGTCTGGGTAAGAATGACTGGGAGACTGTCCATTGCATGGCCCTCTTTCATTGTTGCGGTCAACAGGATTGCAGAATGTTTTATTTACTATGCAAACCATGTGCTTTGAATGGAATTAAATTGTCTACATATTATTTAATACTTAAAGAAAAAAAACGAATGCTGCTTACACGAGAGATCACACAGCATTTTGCAATCCCAGTGAACCCAGATCTGCACCTCTATTTCTGGGTTTTGTACACACACACACACACACACACACACACACACTACTTTTCAAAAGTTTGGGGTCGGTAAGATTTTTTTTTTATGTTTTTGAAAGAAGTCCCTTATGCTCACCAAAGCTGCAATTATTATTATTTACAACATTGGTAACTTTTAATGCAATTTAAAATGTATTTTTATTTGTGTATATATATATTAGGGGTGTAACGGTTCACAAAATTCACGGTTCGGTTCGATACAATACACTGGTGTCACGGTTCGGTATGTTTTAGATACAGCAAAAAGAAAAAATTGGCAGATAAATTTCCTTGATTTTAAAAAAATGTTTTATTTATTAAAACTAACAAAGTATGTTTTTTTTTTTTTTACATTGAACAATGATGGAGCTATTCTTTACCCATCTTCTATGGTGTTTTCTTAGCAGCATACTGTATAAAACAAAAACAGCTCCTTATAAAAAAAAATGAAAATGTTATATTAGTTATGAACAAATACAAAGATGTAACTTTTTATATGGAACTCTATAACTCTTTATATTGAGTGTGTTTTTACTCAATTGGTTCTCTATAGGGCTTATGTTTTTTGGAACAAAGCAGGAATTACGGTCTGTCTGAAATGGGCTCGTGAAGGAATATTGTAACGGGGCTCAATTACATTAAGCATGTTCTTAAAACCTACGTTTTCCACTACAGAGTAAGGCGCTCGCTCACTCAGTAATACGCGCTGAAGGCTCGTTGCAAAATGGCCAATGCGTTTAACAGACCAGAAATAGAAGATCTTCCAATAACCAACAGGTCTGGTGTTTGGGTGCACTTTGGATTACCTGTAAGCTATAATGGTGATGATAGAAGGAATGGTAAATAGTAAGGTCTCATATCCGCGGCTATAACGTAAATGTAGCCTATCGCCGTGGTGATTTCTTTTGCCCTGTTTGAATCCGTTGGAAATGTCTGTCTAAATGCTGCGGGGATAGTTTTGTTTCTTGTATGTTTCTCCTTTTTCCCGTCTTTTCCCAGATACTGACACACTAAGGTGATGTCGGCGTTAATGAGTTGACATGTTTCAAGTAATCCCGCTGGTGTTTTTTTTTTTTTTTTTGTATTCCCGCTGGTGTAACGTTACCCTAGATGCGACATATCGTTGTTTTTTTTTATCCACCACTCTCTTGCACCCAAACACCAGACCTGTTGGTTATTGGAGGATCTTCTATTTCTGGTCTGTTAAACGCATTGGCCATTTTGCAACGAGCCTTCAGCGCGTACTGAGTGAGCGAGCGCCTGACTGAGTAGCCTAACATAAACATATAAGTTGGTGTTTTTTTCTTCTTCGGGGGTGTCAGGGGCGTTGACTGTTACGTCGTTTGGGTTATTGGGCTACCCTGTTGAACGCATCTCATTATATTTCACAATTTTTTTTTTATTTTCCAAATATAATTAATTAGTCCAACGAACCGTTCGGTCCATAATGCGCAGGGCCGGCCCGCGGTATAGGCAAATGCTAAGGGCGCCACTCATCCATAGGGGCGCCAGAATGAGTGAACGAGTGAATTTTTTTTATAATAGGCTACTATTTAAAACCCATTAATTTGAAATACTACCAAATAAAGCAAAAAAAAAAAAAAAAAAAAAAGTCCGGCTCTTCAATCTTCCCCCGCCCATCGAGTGCTTTAAGTGCTTCAGAAACAGAGCGCGCGCGATCAGTTGTTGGTAATTTGTTGTGTAGCGTGCCCGACGCTGCATTCAATGTAGACAGCACAGCTTTTGTTAACACACAGCTCGTAGAAACGGGCCTTGCAGCTCGCGCCAGTTCTAGACACGGTGAAAGTTTCCTGATTGTGAGGAAGGCCGAATTTACATGACACAAGGGCGTAGATTTGGTTTGAACATGGGGGGGGGGGGGGTTGAACGTTGTATGCTGCCCGTTATTTTTTTCAAAACAATTTTTTTTTATGTGTATTGTTATTGGATAATTTATTTCTTCCTATCTATCTACCTATCTATCTATCTATCTATCTGGCAACATGCTTTAACTGATTACAAATTCAACATATAGAAATATGAAAGAGACAACATTTAGACATTTATTTTAAGATTTTTACATTCCACCTTAATGCATTTTAATTTTTTTTCTAAAGGGAAACACATCTTTAAAACATTAAAGGCATTAATGTATAGCCTAACTTTACAAAACTGCTGTTTTTCTATACTGTTTCCTATTTTATTTTATTTTATTGATTGAATGGCATCTTCTTTACCTGATCACCTGCTCCTCCTCTCCCTCTGCTGACTTTTCTACCCTGCAGCTATATTTACCTCGAATCTGTTATAAAATCATGTTAAGAGATTATACACCTCATAACGTTATGAAATTTGTGTATAATCATCATTCATAAAATTCTAACATAGCAGAGATTATCAAAAGAAAGAAATTAAGTATTGAAACCGCCAGTAGGCGACAGTGTTTCATTGTTTTAATGAGTTAGCCACTTAAATCGTTAATTCATCAAATTCGTTCAAAAGTCAGATTAATTTAGTAAGAAAACAAACACCGATGTGAATACTTTTGTCGTTGATAATTACACTATTGACACTATTGAAAAATATACTAGCAAAACAGACAGCTGCTTTGGTAACTTGTTATACTGATAGTTATAGCTAAATACATTGCAATGGATTAGCTAGCTAAAATATATGTGGTGTGTACTAACTATAACACAATATTCTCATACCTTATTCTCAGTATGCTTTATTTTTTTTGCATCCCTCTCTGACCAGCAGTTAAATATAGTCCGCTGTGCAGCGCTTCTCTTCGTTTTTGGCATTAACATTAACCGTGTGCTCTCCCATTCAAACACCACTCGCTTGTTTTGGTGAAAGTGCGACTCATTGGTTGGGCGTTACCAATCGGTTCAATGGAGGGGGAGTATTTTTTGTCTGATTTATTATGACATACTCATATTTGATTAGGAAAAAAAATATTTTTACAAAATAAATGAATTCTATTTTTTCATATTATATTTTTCATTTGATCTACTGTGATTTTCATGTTGAAATATTGGGGGGGTTGTAACTGATGGATTTGAATATTGGGGGGGTTACCTCCCCCCCATCCCCCCCATAAACTACGCCCCTGACATGACACATTATAAATGAGCATAGTCTGCGATAGATACAGTGCCAAAAAGAAGAGAAGAGGATAAAGACAGAGGTAAAGAGATGTAGTGAAAGAACAATTTATTGCATAGGAGTAAGATACTATAATTTCATGGCAGTTATTTTTACCTTAAACTTAATGTTAGCAGTTGTTCTGAGTTCTGAGTCCCCAGACTGTGATTTTGTACAATCATGTCAGTTTTAAGACGCATTTTTTATTATCACTTTTTTATTAATGTTTTACTCTACAGTTGTGCAGTTTTGGGGGGGATACAGTACAGGCCAAAAGTTTGGAAACATTACTATTTTTAATGTTTTGGAAAGAAGTTTCTTCTGCTCATCAAGCCTGCATTTATTTGATCAAAAATACAGAAAAAATTTAATATTGTGATATATTATTACAATTTAAAATAATTTGTTTTCAATTTATTATACTTTAAATTATCATTTATTTCTGTGATGCAAAGCTGAATTTTCAGCATCATTACTCCATTCTTCAGTGTCACATGTGACATCCGGTCATGATCCTTTAGAAATCATTCTAATATGATGATTTATTATGAGTGTTGGAAACAGTTCTGCTGTAATGTGTGTGTGTGTGTGTGTATATATATATATATATATATATATATATATATATATATGCTAAATCATGAACACAATGACAGGGTGAAATGGGCTGTGATGCATAAACCTCAGGCTGAAGGAAAAGTAAATTCACGTCTGTACAGTAGAACACAGGAGAAGAAGGTTCAACACTCTTCAGCAATAAAAAAAAAAACAATGAAGCACAATTGTTTATCTAAAGTCATTTTTTAATTATTAGTATGGTTGAACTGGATCATTAAAGGTCAAGCAGCAAAGACACTGTTAATAAAATGGGAATAGATACATTTGTGTTATTTAATATATTTAGTTATAGCAGGTTTGCGTCATATTCTGAGTTTGCATTTCACTGTTTTGATTAATTTTGATGAATACTAAATCTGTTTTGTTTTTTGTTTTTTTGTGAGTGGGATGAATTAATGCACATTCACATTTAGTCTAGAACTACAGTAACATCATGTTCACACAGCGCACACAACGCCTCCATACTTCCGATTTCTCCCAATATGGGAACAGGAGGCTTGTCAGTCAAAAAATGGGAATACAAAGTAACTGGCGTTACTTTTTTGAAAAAGTAACTCCGATATTTTCTTGTAAATTAAAAAGTAATGCGTTACTTTACTAGTTACTTGAAAAAAGTAATCTGATTACGTAACTCGCGTTACTTGTAATGCATTACCCCCAACACTGCCCCTAATATATATATATATATATATATATATATATATATATATATATAATAAGTGTTTTCACTGTCAATTTAATGTGTCCTTGCTAAATACAAGTGTTAATTTCTTTCAAAAACAAATCTTACTGACCCCAGATATTCAATCAATCTTTTTAATAATGGCGTTGGGAAGTTGTCATCTGGTTGGTTTTTGGTTGTATAATACACTAAAAACTGCTGGTGGAAGTGACAAATGCATATTTAATTGCTTTTTATACTTTAATTTACTTTTAATCTCTCAAAAGCTGTTTACCTTTAATGTTTTGTAGACTGTGCAAGTTATTTTGATATGCTTTTTTCCCCACTTCTTTTTTCCCCACTTTTTTTTTTTGTGGTATCTTAAGTATCAAGTGTTAAAGACAAAAAAAAGGAGGTGAATTACAAGAGTTTGGTAGAACAGCCCAGGATTGTTACATTACAGGTAAAATGCGTCATTACGATACTTAGTTTACCTGCAAATATTGTCTGTACAATAAATGTATAGGATTTATCCTTTACATGTATGTGCAGTCTTACTTGTCAATCACTTCAGGTGTATGAAAAAGAGCTGGAGGCTGAATTTGGGCCTTTTGACGACTGGGTTAAAACCTTCGAACTCTATCGAGGAAAGGCCAATGAGGAAGAAAGTTCTGCTGATGAAAGATTTGTTGGAAAGTTTAAGGTGACGTGGTTTTGCATGAAGTACCATTACATACACAGAGGCTTTTTAAGATCCAGTGCCTGGTTCCATGAAAGCCCTTAAGTACTTTGAAGTATTCTTGAGGGGAAAAAATTCCTGAGGCGGGGTTTTCTTTAAAGTCCCCAAGAAATCAAAATTAGAGGGGTTTGGGGAGGGGGAGGGGGGGGGTTAGGATTAGTCTCAAGGTTATCTATAAGGCAGTGTGCTCCAAAACAACATTTGCATTTAGAAGATATAAACATTCAAAGCTTGCAGTTAATCTCTTTCGCCCAAAACGGCTCAAAAAATTTTGGAAGTCACATCGTACTTTATCTTCTCATCAAATCTTCTGACCAATCAAATGCTCTCTAGAATCTGAAGTGCACGTCTCCTGCACAGCGCCGGCTGAGATCAGTCAATTGTTCACAGTGTAGTAATTCCTGTACAGTTGATGCCTCATAATGCACAGTGTAGGTGATAGGGAATGATTCAGAGAGTATAAATATGCTTTCAATTGGTGCAAAAATGAGTTCTGGTTTCACACGAATGGCGGTAGCGCACATCCAGACTTTGGCTCCGGGCCAGAGACGCGATTGCACAGAGCAGATCATATGCGCGAGTCTGCATTTATTAAAAACTTTTGCAACTACACAACTTCAGCATGAATATGACCACTATATTGTTTTACTAAGTGTTTTATATTGAATCTAGGGGGTAATCTATTAGACTGTGATTGTCAAAAAATGTCTCTGGCCCGAGCAGACAAAATCAATACGCTATTGGCTACTTTAAAAAGGGGGTGTGGCTGCTCAGTATGTCCCGCTCTCTTCTCCTGTTTCAGTTTAAATTACGTCACCACATAGAATAACGTTGCTTCTTTAAAGGCACTTCGGGGAACCTTTAAGAGTGTTGCAGCAAATTTCTTAAAGGGTTAGTTCACCCAAAAATGAAAAATAGGCTGTGTTACTCACCCCCTGAGGCATCCTAGGTGTATATGACTTTCAAGATGAATCTAGTCAGAGTTATATTAAAAACTGTCTTTGATCTTTCAAGCTCTATCATTGCAGTCAGCAGGTGTTGCATTAATGCAGTCCAAAAGACGTGAAATAAAAAGCGCCTTTCAATAAAAAAAAGAAAAAGAAAAGTGTCTCACACGGCTCCAGGAGGTGAAAAATGGCCTCCTATTCCATCCATATTCAAAACGTTATAATCACTTTAATCTAGCTTGCACTCACTGTTGTAAAGGAAGCAGTTCCGGGGGGGAATTTCAGTTCTGCGCATGCGCAGCTCAGAAGTGACGAACGCGGAAATGCAGCGGAGAGATCAAAACAAAACAACGGTCGTTAATTAGAAGTACAAAACGAGGATTTGTCAAGAAGAATGTCAGAGGATTTTGATAAAAGCCAAGAGGAGACTGGTTTTCCTTTGCAAAAGTAGGGAAACTTAGCTTCCTTTGATCCTGTTAACAAACGTTGGTTTTCGCGAGACTCACTGAACTCATACGTCATCCGCCCCGCAACTGCTTCCATGTACTGTAACTGTTAGTGCAAGCTAGATTAAAGTGTTTATTACGTTTTGAATTTGGATATTTTTCTTATTAAAACATATCAAATCACTACAAGAGGCCTTTGTTTATCCCCCGGAGCCGTGTGAGACACTTTTTTTTATGGAAGGGCACTTTTTATCTCAGGTCTTTTGGACTGAAGCAATGCAACACCAACTGACTGCAATGATAGCGCTTGAAAGATAAAAGACAATCTTTAATATACCTTGGACTGGATTCGTCTGAAAGAAAAAAAGTCATATACACATAGGATGCCTCGGGGGTGAGTAAAACGCAGCCTAATTTTCATTTTTGGGTGAATTAACCCTTTAACTGTCACCCTTACCTAAGTGTTTATACACTGTGTTTCACTGTAGTTTCTGGCAACATACTGCAATTGGTGCTGTAGTTGCTATAGTTACTACATCTCACAATAAACCAAACATTAAAAAAACACAAACCTAATAGATACAACTTTATATACAACCACAGTTGTACTATTATAAAAACAAAAAAAACATAAACCAAACTGAACTGTGTTGAGTCGAAGGATTTATTGACAGTTAAACCGATACTTTCTCAATAAATGTGTATCATTCATAGCATGCTTAATATTTTATGGGGAAATATTAATGACAGCCTTAAGGTTCCTTAAGTTGACCTAAGGTTTTTCCTGGCAACCCAAGTTTCACTAAGGGCACACTTAACCTTATAACTAAGGGATTTCTTAGCTTTAGGGCTTTCATACAACCAGGCACAGGTCAGAATTTCCATCACTGATTGTGCCATCAGGGCAGGTTCTGTCTGTACAAGCTGCCTGAATCGAATGATGAGGAGGAAGATGGATATTTGGATTCAGGGCAGATTAAAATAAACCAGGGTATTCCTCCAAACACTGCAGTAGACGTCCTTATCCGTGTATACATAGTTGCAGTAAGTGTAATTTTAGCAATTTTTCAAAACACATTATTTTCCTTTTGGACTTTCTATTCATCAGTATTTACATGATACAGTCATTTGTCACTCTCTTATGCATTTTAGGCCTTCAACCTGCACCCTGCAGACCCAGATGGCAAAGCAGACCCTTACATAGTGCTGAAACTGGGGAAAACTGAGATCAAAGACAGAGACAATTACATCCCAAAGCAGCTCAACCCAGTGTTTGGAAGGTGATCGAGCACAATGATTGAGAAATTCTCTGAAATTCTACTAACTCCGTGTTTCTTTGAGGTTCATTATCTCTTCATCTTTCTCTGCTGTTCAGATCCTTTGAATTTCAAGCCACTTTCCCCAAGGAATCCCTGCTAACAATTCTCATCTATGACTATGACACTGTTGGTGGTGATGATTTGATTGGAGAAACACAGATTGATTTGGAGAACCGTTTTTACAGCAGGCATCGAGCTACCTGCGGCCTGCCTGATGAATATGCCATGTGAGTACTTACAAAATTTTTATCTTTTCAAGTTAGTTTTATGCCCATCTTTGATGCTTCAATTGATGATCTCATCTGACCTAGTGAGGGTTATAATGCATGGAGGGACAGCATCAAGCCAACAGACCTGTTGATTAAGCTTTGCAAAGAAAACAGACTGGACAACCCTCACTTTTCTCCAGGACGCATTACTATTGGAAGCAAGGTTTTTACTGGGAAGACTGTATTTGCTGATGAAGGTAGGTCATTCTTTGGATGTACATCATGACATTGTTGATTAAAAATTAAAGGAGCAATGTACCACAAGTATTTGCTGTGGCTTCTCAGATCAGATGGTGGAGTCGTACGAGCACCTTGCTCTGAAGGTGCTGCAAAGGTGGTCTGAGATGCCCAATGGGGGTTGTAATCTTGTGCCTGAGCATATTGAAACTCGAGCACTCTACCTCAAGGACAAACCAGGAATAGACCAGGTTCTGTGTGTTGTTTAAAGGTTTATGTAACCTTAATGCACTATATATACATTAAGAATGCTTATAATGAGTAATCTTGGTCGTGGAGTGATTTCAATAATTGTGCATTTGCATGTTTCCCAGGGTCATCTGCAAATGTGGGTGGACATTTTTCCCATGGACATGCCTCATCCTGGCCCTCCTGTGGACATTTCTCCTCGGAAACCCAAAGGGTAAGATACACTAAACCATCTTACTGGGTTGTGCTGTAAAATTAATACTTGTTTGACAGATCTTATGTTTTGTTTTTTTATGAAGTTATGAGCTGAGGATCATTATCTGGAACACTGAAGATGTAATATTGGAGGACACCAACTTCATAACAGGACAGCAGTCAAGTGACATTTACGTCAAAGGGTATTGGCAAAAAGTGTATCACAATGAACATACAGTAGACCATTTTTAAGTACCGTATTTTCCGGACTATAAGTCGCACTTTTTTTCATAGTTTGGCTGGTCCTGCGACTTATAGTCAGGTGCGACTTATTTATCAAAATTAAATTGACATGAACCAAGAGAAATGAACCAAAAGAAAAATTACCGTCTCCAGCCGCGAGAGGGCGCTTTATGCTGCTCAGTTCTTTTGTAGCCTAAACTGAAGACATAGAGCGCCCTCTCGCAGCTGTAGACGGTAATGTTTTCTCTTGGTTCATTTCTTTCATTTCCTTGAAGTTATTTTTTTTGGTTCTTGGTTCTAAATGAATGCGACTTATAGTCCAGTGCGACTTATATATGTTTTTTTCCTCATCATGACGTATTTTTGGACTGATGCGACTTATACTCAGGTGCGACTTATAGTCCGGAAAATACAGTATTTATTTAATGAAAAAGTCTCCCAGTATATACTACTGTTTAAAAGTTTGGGGTCAGTAATAGATATATATATACAGTAGTCAACATTTGAAGTGGATCAAAACCTTTCATCAGTGTTGTCCTAACCCAAAATTCGTTCTTGTCTTAGGACAACTTTGATTAACTTTTTTGATCTACTTCAAATGTTGACTACTGTATATATATATATATATATATATATATATATATATATATATATATATATATATATATATATATATATATATATATATATATATATATTTGTTAGTTGAAAAAAAAATATTCAGCATGGATGCATTGAAATTGATCAAAGAATCCTAAAAAAAAAAGTCATGTCCACAAAAATATGTGACACCGAAGTCTGGAATAATGGCTGCTGAAAATACAGATTAACATTTACATTTTAAAAAATATTAAAATAGAAAACCTTTTAAATTTTTGCAATAATCCTTCACAATATTACTGTTTTAGTATTTTTTACTAAATAATGCAGCTTTGTGAACCTAATAGACTTGCCGACCCTAAACTTTTGAATGGTAGTGTAGATACTGTTGAAAATAAGTTTTCTGAAAATGAATGCTTTTGTGTTTTGAGTAAATTTTGGTGAATTTCATGTTTTTCTTTAGGTGGTTAAAGGGGCTTGAAGACAGGCAGGAAACTGATGTCCATTACAATTCTCTGACTGGAGAGGGCAACTTCAACTGGCGCTTTGTGTTCCCCTTTAACTACCTGCCGGCTGAGAAAGTGGTGGTGATTCAAAAACGAGAAAGCATCCTCTCTCTGGACAAAACTGAGCAGAAGATCCCTGCTGTTCTTGTTATGCAGGTGTGGGACTTTGAGAGGCTTTCTTCTGATGATTTCCTGGGTAAGAACATGTTTACAATTGCATCTGTTTTATATGCATCACATCCTTCGCTCTGTTGTCACTCCTGATGGGATTTGACTTGTGCTGTGTACAGCTCACAGTCCCTCTACATCAGTAGCAAAAACACACAATTATACACAAGAAACTGGGCTTAAAATGTTATTAATACTTCATGAAGGTTGTTTTTATGTGTCCATAGGCTCAGTGGAGCTGGACCTACATGGGTTTCCACGTGGAGCTAAATCAGCTAAAGCTTGTAGGATGGAAATGCTGACAGAAACCGCAGAGAACGTCTCTATCTTCCAGCAGAAACGCTCCAAAGGCTGGTGGCCCTTCATTAAAGCTGGAGAACTCACAGTGTGTGAATTTAATTATTTCACTGAAATAAGCTCAATGGCTCCTTGTTTGCGAAGAAATCCAAAACCTAAAATGTTGACTAATTTATTCTAAATATAATTATATTATCCATTTGTTTTATACAAAACAATAGTAGGTATGGGAATTTCTTTATGCAAACATGTGACCTAATAAAAGTAGTTCAACTTTTCTCTTCCTAGGGGAAGGTAGAAGCCGAGTTTCATCTGGTAACAGCTGAAGAAGCAGAGAAAAATCCAGTGGGACGTGCACGCAAGGAACCAGAGCCTCTAGAGAAACCAAAGTAATGAGACAAATACACTTATTTTAACACCTATTTCAGATGTTTTTATTCATATTATAACCAGGGCTGTCAAATTTAAAACATATAGGCCAATATAACTATAAAAACGAACTGAATTGAATTACATTAAATGTGTTGAAGGTAGTTCCACTGTATGTGAATTATTTTCTAATATCAAACTTTGACTTTTCTGTAGTCGTCCAGACACATCCTTCTCCTGGTTTATGAATCCTTTCAAGTGCTTCTTTCACCTGATCTGGGGGAACTACAAGAAATACATCATTGCCGGACTGGTGCTGTTGATCGTGACCCTGTTCCTGGTTCTTATCTTCTACACCCTACCAGGAGCAATCAGTAGTAAGATAGTCAACGGGTAGACAAACACCATGATAAAGTAACTGGACACAAATGAGCAGCACAAATGTATCTTGTTATTGTTGTTGCTCTAATGAAGCACACATTTAAATGCTTGCTCTGCAGGTAGAAAGTAACAGCCTTTGCTGATTTTAGAAACAATCTTTTATTTAATATGCACCAACAAATGTAACATTCACACAACATTTAAATGTTTAATAATCTTTAAAAAGCATAAACATTGAACATAGCACATGAAAACTGTAGGAAACAAATGTTCTATTAATCACATCCTACCTTCTGTAAACTGTCAAGACTCTGTTCTACTTGCAGAGCCTTGAAACTAGATAAGAGATTATTAAGTGACTTTCGAAATGACCAGAATAATTCAAAAATTAAAATTTGTGTAAAAGCAGTGACATAAAAAATGCAAGAACAACCCCAACGAGACAATTTCATGTACATTTGGATTTGTTACAAAGGGTTAAAATAACTTTTTTTTCCAGTCTTTGTGAAACACATTGTGTCTTGTCTTGTTGAAACCAGAAATTTATCTAAAAAAATTATAAAGTGATTTATTCTCAACTCATTGAAATTTCTTGTTCTTTCTCAGAATATTAATTAAATTGAATTGATCTGTAGCACTGGTAGTATGTATGAAGTAAGAAATAGCTTTATGTAGCTTATGATCCAAAGACAAGAATAAGTCTGAAATGTTAATGTAGTTTTTCAGTTATTTTTAGTGTGGCTTTTGATACTTAAAGCTCCAGCTCTTGAATTATGGAAGCAACAGTCACAATACATGATGTGCACTTTTTTTGTAAGTCACTTTGGTTAAAAAACAAATAAAAAAACAACTAAGATAGCTGTAAGTGAATCAATAACCAAAACTGATATGGTTTTTGGTTTACAATTTCCCCCATTACTGACACAATTTTTATCAGAAAAATATTCCATACCTTTTCATACCAAAACATACCATTATATAAACCACCAAAACTGAGACTAATTTCCAGAAACTATAAACAGCATTCGCCGTTTTTTCTGTTAAACCACATTTGCCTGCTCAAAATCGAACATGCATATCAGCTTACACAGCAATTTTGCAATGCGTGCTCATTTGGAAAGCAATTGCATACAAAATTTCATGGTTATTGCCAACAGTGGTTGGTGTTTGCTAGAAAAATTTAGGCAACAAAAAAATTAAGATAAAGGTATATTTTAATGAATGAACCAAATTAGTTTTTCAAACTACCCAGAATACTGCAGTCAAAAATACAGATGAAAAACATTTCCAAAAGAACGTGAGCCAACATAACCAGGGCAGTCATGCTGACATTGTTTTCTAGGAAAAAAATGTCAGTTTCCACTGTATGCAGAGCACAAATTTCTTCACTGTGGACCAAAATATCCTTGGAAATTTTTTTTTTTTTTTTTACTTTTATTTTTGTTTATGTTATTAAGCTCAGTTAAATTTAGAATGCATTCAAGTTTTTGAATGTTACTAAATAACCAGTTTTATTCTACTCATTTTGGATTCACTTTGCAAAGTAAATTTAGTTTTTGAATGGTCCAATTTTTTGTCATAGATGAGGTTTGCACAGGTTTTGTTTTGAAGTTTTATAGTATCAGGGAAAAAAGTGCCTCTCTTCGTAAAATTTTACTTTAACCATTGAGATGACCACGACTCAAAGCCACCATTACTTTCCACCAGGAAGTAAACTCTGCATTATTGGTAAGTTGCTCTCTGTTCAGTGGTTCTGTGGTGTGATAGCGCTGAGGAGCCAGATGGCATCAGACCCTCATTGATGGCATGTGCCGCTGCTGATTGAGTAGGACTAGGCCCCAGCTGCAGCAGCAGGTTATATGAGCCAGTCTCTGACAGCCCCCTTCTCAATCCAAGCCCACTGCTTGGCATGGTCATTCCGCCTCGCCTGCGGGTGGAGATCAGGCCTCCACGCTGGGCAGGTGAACTCTGCACAGAAGCTCCGCTTAACTGCGCAGCCTGCGAAGCCATCAGACAGGCTTGTAATTTGCGCTTGGCACGCCAGTGGGCCACTCGAAGACGAGTCTTTTCCCTTCGTTCCCTTACCAAGTCTGCAAGTAGAGCCTGCGGTAGAGTCTGATCCAGCTCACGCCGTCGGTTTGTACTATGGCCTCGGTTTGTGTTATGGCCTCTCAGAGTCCGGCTGAGTTTGTATTCTTCATACAGATTCAGGTCCTTGCATCTCAGACGCACCTGCTTTTGGACCCCTGCCACGGACAGCTGAGAGTCGATATCTAAATATACCAGCCAGAGAAGAGAGAGATTACATATATTAATTCAAATATACAGTATTTTAACTAAATATTGAGGCATTTCATGCAAGAAAATAATGATTTAAAACACCTTTACTGTTTTATATGATGTTAATATGATGCATTTGTGAATTTACACCAAAGTAATTATCATTAACTAAAACTATTACTAAAACCATAAAATATTTTAAAAACTTTGAGCTAGCTGCCAAAGCAATATTTTAAATTTTATTTGAGTTTTTTATTTTTATTCTAAAATTAAACTTGAAAGGAGAAAACTATATAAAAATGACTATATAACTATATAAAAAACTATAGTAGCCTATATCAATGAAAATATTTGACCCCAGCCAAATGAAGCCCATCTCAAAATGTGAAACACCCCTAAACCTTATGAAATACACAAAATTAAATATTACAGAAGCCTTTGTTTATTTTAACACATTAATAAACAGCCAGGGTTTAATGTTAAAACAATGCCACATGCCAAGTCACAGGGTGGCACAAGAGATCACTTTTAAGCTTTGTGTATGAAACTCGCTAACATGCAGATCAGTTGCGATTCCTTGCATGACGCAGCTTCGACGTGTGGTGAAAACATAGTTTCTAATGTTATACATGTCAGCTTTTTCCTCTCCTCAAAACGGTTTTGGCTGCTTACTGCAACATCACATCCTGTCAGTTTCCTGATAACCGGTAACCCTGAGTATGTTCTTATCAATGTTTGCTGAGCAAGTTTCATATACATTATTGACCAAGATAAAAACCTTTTTAGATTGTGTTTGGTTTTACACTGTAACCTCACGTGTAATTTATCGTATTTTCTTATCATATTAATTTAAGGATTACGTGTAATATTTATACTTTCCACACCACAGAAAAAATTGTAACTAGTTAAAGCAAAATATAATTTAAAATGTTTTTTAAAAACATATTTAAATTCTAAAAAAATTTCCTTCAAATCTTAAAAAAAAGGAAACTGACGATGCACACTCGGGGGAAAAAAGTTTAACTGTTGTCACTGTAAAATGCACACTAAAATCTACCATTTAGGTACATATGTACACTTTTAAGGTACTATTATGCACAAAAAAAGTATAACTCTCAGGAATGGATGCCTGAGCTTTTGATGTGGGAAGAAATATATATTTTTTATTTTATTTATTTATTTAGCTTTAATGTTCTATATTTTATGAAAAAGTTATTGCATTTTCCACCTCAGGCCCAAAATAAACCTTTAACATATGATTCTGTATTCAACAGAAATATTAAATATTGCCAAGGGATTAAAAATAAATAAATAAATAAAACTGTAATTTACTGATTACTTAAGATACAGACAATTGTACACTTAAAAAACCAAATCTTAACTTTCTTAAAATATTTAGTTAATGCTTATGTTAATTAAAAACAAAAAAAACTGACACTGACATGTTAATAACCCTATTCCAACTAAACCATTTTGACTTCTGAACAAAAATTCAAGTAATTATTACATGTTTTATTTAACAGTATGCATTCTCTGTACAAGCAACGTATAAAACAAAACTGACATTTTCACAACAGATTAGGAAGAGTTCCTCCCTGGAGCCAAACGGAGGTAATCTTTGATACATTTCTCAGCCTCCGCTTCTGTGGGAGCCAAGAGGACACTGTTCCTCATCGCTGCAGCTGTGTGTTAAAAAGATCAAATAAGATTACTAGTTTATCAAAAAGCTAACCAACCTTTTAATTTCATTTATTACTGAACATTATATTGCTTAAATATAGAAGACAGGCCTGACTGTGCAAATGTATGCAATTGTAAAATTTTAGTGAGCACAAGTACAGGTTTTTAAAATTAAAATATATTCACATGTGATTTGACTGAGATATGTAATTACAACAACAACAAAAGCATTTTCACTATAATAGTTTTATCCATAAAAGTATTCCCTTCATTTTGGATATACCTATTATTAGTGATCCGATATTTGTCTTTCTTAAGCCTCGCTTGTCTCCCCGTCCGCACCAATTGAGCTGTTTGGCCACACAGGAAGCAAAAACTTTGGTGCAAATTCTCCATATGGTCTTTTTCATAGTTTGACCTCCACTGACAGACAATTTGTTAACCTAAAACACAAATTAAATATGGATTATACATAAAAGTTCTCTAAAATTCCAGTCACTTCTTTGATTGCATAATTCCAAAGAATCTTACCAATTTTTGCATCATCCCTCTTTCCATAAGTCTTTGCTCCAATTGGTCCAGATCCTCCATTGACATCAAAGGCAAGACACAATCCTCTTCCTCATCCTCCATTTGCAGTGGAGGCACAAAGCACCTGTTCCCCACAAGACACTGAACCAGTGCAGTCAGGTGATTGATTTTCCAGTCCATTTCTCCCTGTGACTCAAGAATAGCCCTCTCTGCGGCTGCAATACCACAGATGATTTAGCAGGGGACGTCCTCTTGTAAAACGAAGTTTAATTGTCTGATAAAATGATTAAACTTACCTGTACATTGATTATTTTCAAAACTCCCTGGACTCACATCTGACATAGCTGTAAAAACAAGTGTGCAAACATTAAAACTTCAAGTTTGTTAACGGTAACACCTTTTAGAAAAAAGAAAAAAAAAAGCAAAAACATAAAACAAATGAAGAATAAACAAAATGAATGTTATTTACCTTTTTTTGTTTTATATATATATATATATATATATATATATACATTTAAGTACAAACTAGAAACATCCCCTTATTCTTAAAGTATTATTAGATTTAGGTTAGTGTCCCCAGGTATTTCAACTCTTTTGCTATCATAATTCTCTATTTATTTAAATGTGCTATAGGACATATAATTGCCTATATTGCAGCAACATCTGTTAATGAAGTAAACTGTGCAAGGACATGTCTTTTATATAATTTTAGATGTTTCTTTGTTGGGACCAACTTTAATATTTCAACCCCGTTACCATTTTGTACAGCAAACAACTCTGAGTATTTGTAGAATGTAGGTCTCCACATTGAATTATTTTTTAAATCAGGATCTCGTCTCATGTTCTTTACCTGTCTAAATGAACTGTGCAACTGTCAACCCTGTTACAATCAACCCTGTTACTTTTACCACAATTTTCCCATACCTTGAAACAGTAAATTATTGTGAATTTAAAGACACCATTCTGTCTGACAGAATGTTGGAAAATGTAGAGAAATTATCATTATAAATGAAAAAGTGCAAACAAAGGTTTTGTTTTAAACCCCTGACTGTCAGTGCAGTAATCAGAAGTTTTCATATGTCAGAGTGACCTTTAATGTTCAAGTAAATCAGCTAGACTCACCTGTTCAAGTTGATGCATTTCTCTTGTGATCCCCATCATGGAATGACTTGCGATGTGTAAAAAATCATGAACAGCCATGTAGTGGGGGGGAAAGTGTTGTAGTGATGTTTGTTTCTTCAGTACAGTAATTGTTTTTAATTCTGATAATGTGTATTTTATGACAAAAATCAAACGAACATTAACTAGAAAGGATCATCAATCTCACTGTGTTAAAGTGTTCGGTGATCTAGGCCGTGTTGCAAAAAATTTACATTTAATGATGCAACTTTTATTTTTTTATGATTGTTTGAATGCTCATTTCATGGACAAGTTTTTGCTGATCTAAGGAATATTTTCCCACCTCAGGCTAAAGTATTATATTTATTTGTTTTGTTTTTTTAAAAACATGAGATTCAGTATTCTACATAAATATTTAGTAAAGCCAGGTATAAATTATTGTAATTTACTGATTACCTCAGATACAGTACACTAAATACACAGAATATTACAAAAACAGTGATAGGGAAAAAAGTAACAGGGTTGAATGCAATCCAACAGGGTTGAAAATAATAACAGGGTTCAAGTGGCTACTGTTGGTGAAGTATACCATTAATTGATTCAATCATCCATCCATTCATCCATTTAACAAGTCATAGTACAAACTAATAGTTTAATACAAAGAGTAAAATTCATTTTGCATGGCCCACAAATCTGTGAATTGAAATATGTCAAGATGCCACAAGGTTCAGTGAAGGTTAAGGTCCATCACAAACAAAATGTTGCACTCAGCCAAATATTGTTCAGCTCATTGACTTGGTCACAAGTCATCTAGCGGAGACTCGTTGTTGTTGGACTCAAGTGCTTCTCAAGTGCTTTGTCAACCAACCCGCTTTTAAGGCTATTCTGGCCTCGACAAGGGCCCTGATGAGTTTCCATCCACCTGGGATGTCCTGACCCTGACTTATCAGTCGTCTGTCATCCTCTTCAGGGTTGAAGCAACACCATCAGACTGGGTTCAGGATTGTCTGGAGAGGAAGCAATTATTTTGAAAAACCTCCTCTTCTGTCGTTCTTTGGCATCTCTCCACTGCTTGCGCCTCCATCTCTGTGCCTTCTCACACAGGTCACCAATTCTCTTCTTTTTCCCTGTCTCAACATCTCTTCTCCACCTCTCTCGCTCATTCCTGAGGTACTTTTCCCTGCGTGCCGGGTCAGCATCCCTTCTCGCCCTGTACTCTCTCTGTTTTTCAGCAGCTGTTTTTGCCATTACTGTGTCTGAAAAAAGGAATCCAATATGAAGACTTGCTCAGCTTCTCCGAATTCCAAAAATAATAGATTCTTTTAAAACTCAGCATCACTTGATCATATGTATGAATTCATCATATGTACAAGTAGTGAGTTGAATTACATTTCTTGATGTCAATTCATATGACCCTTTTATATGTGGTAACTACTATTTTACAAAAAAAAAAAAAGTAGATATTGTGACCTTTTCAACCCAGTAATGACCATAATTCTGAATTACATTTAAACCCGTTTCAGGATCAAATGCTACAGGGTTGAAGATCAATGTAAAGTTACTTACTACAGCATCAGTATCACTGCAATACTTGAAATTATTCAGACCTGATTGTTGAGCTTTAAAATATTGATCTTGGAAAAAAAAAAAAAAACGGGTAAGGTACAGCTCATGTGGATTGCAGTAACTTTGCAATTGGTGTGAAAGCAATGTAGTCTAAGTTCATGAAGTTTATCAATGCTGCTTGTCTCTGTAAAAACTGCCTTCAGAAGGTGAGTTGCACTATTTGCATCTCTCTTTTAACATCCATGGCCAGCTCTGATAGTAAAAACCATAAGTACAAGTGAAGATAACCATGTTTTCCATTTCTTGTGCCTTCTCTTCTTTCTACAGTGGTAAAGGGCTGCTGTTAGCCCTCACAGACCTCATTTCAGAGTCAAATCCCATGTGCAAAGAGGTCTGCGGCTGCAGGGTTTGGACAATGTCATCATAACCTAGTGTCAAAATAGAAATCTACCTCTAACCTATCTCTCGGTGGTAAACAGAATTTCTCTCAGAATATAGTGTTAAATAGATCTCATATGATGGTTTTATATTTATGTCACAAAGAAAGTCATAAAGGTTTTCAATGACAATGAAGGTGAGTACATTTCTCTTTTTTGTGAACTATAGCTTTTTAAAAATAAGGAAAATAAAACTATTTAAACTTATTTTTGAAAACAAAAGAAATGTGAAACTGAACGAATGGTCACATGTTGTCTAAATCTTTTTTTATCTGAAGTGGAAATATTTTTTCTAGGTGGATGAACTTCTGGTTCCTGTAAAGCCCCTTTCACACTGCACGTCGGACCCGGCATATTGCCGGAACATTGCCGGGTCGCCTTCTGTGTGAAAGCAAACACGTCCCAGGATTGATTCCGGCATTGAACCCAGGTCAGGGACCTAGTAACATTTGCCGGGTTCAACCCGGGACGAGTGCTGTGTGAACAAAAGCCAGATCTAATGCTGTGTCGAAGTGATGACGCACGTTATCGCGCGACTCTTTTACGGCTGTTTTGAAGGAAGATCAACGTTCGCGACGAAAAAATATGTGCAAACTGTAATGAAGCAGAGATCAGTTTGTTCCTCACTTTCTGCGCTGACGCCGAGATCGTTTGCTTGCTTCAGTGAAAGTATAATGTGCCTAACGTTTTCGACTCATACATTACACGTCACGCCCTGATGTCACGTGTCGTTACGGGATCTTTACGGGTTTTGTGTGAAAGCACGCACATATCCCTGGTAATCACTGGCAGTGTGAAAGTGCAAAATCTAGCAACCCGGGGAACAATTGCCGGAACACTTTACCCGTGTATTTGCCGGAATGGCAGTGTGAAAGGGGCTCCAGTGGGGCTTGCATCAAGTAAACAGAACCTCTGCAGTGTCCTAGCAAGTGTACATTTTGTGATTTTGTGCACGTTTACTTAAAAGAGGGCACAAAATTGTAAACTTTAATTGCTAAATTTTAACCGGTTAATCACACAGTTGCACTAGTACGACAGCGTTTTAGTGCCACACTGAAAAAAAAAATCTGAGATTAAAGTAGAAATATTTTGAGAATACATTTTCACATATTTGGAATTTTTACAAAGAAAACGGTTTAATTAAATGAATCGTTTCACATAAATACAGCAATCTGATCATTAAAGAGCTTGAAAAACATTATTGTAAGACACACAATTTGTGTTTCATATAAAACTGATTTTGAAAGCGGAGACATTAAAAGTAGGTCTATGGAAGTAAAGTAATGACTTATGTCTTTGAAACAAAAAAGCATGCTGAATAGCACTAACTGAAAAATAATGCATTGCATTAACAGTACTTGCATTTTAATGCCTTGAATTTCCAGGACTTGCATTGTTAGGTCCTGAAATTGTATATAGTTGTTCATTTAAGCTGTGAATATTTCAATTCAAAATATTTCACACACCTTTTCATAATTAAAAAATCAATAATTCATATTCACGTTCCAGAATTCACTTCCAAAATATTTAATCGGTTAAAAAATACGATGTATAATATTCGACAGGCAAATTTCGGTCCATTTTATTTCATTTTCCAAATTCGCTTCCACAAATTCAGTGGTTAAAATTCGGCAGATAATTGGCCCTTTCACATCCGGGAGCTGCAGGAATAGCAGTAGAGCACAGAGGCATGATCTCCATCTGCTGTCAGTCGCTCACCAGCAGGTGGTGCAAGCGGCTTCTGATGAAGACCAAAGCAACAGGTGGAAGTAATACGAAGCAAAAGGGAAGTCGTGGCCTAATGGGGAAGTCGTGGCCTAATGGTTAGAGAGTCAGACTCCCAATCGAAAAGGTTGTGAGTTCGAGTCCCGGGCCGGCAGGAATTGTGGGTGGGGGGAGTGCATGTACAGTTCTCTCTCCACCTTCATTACCACGACTTAGGTGCCCTTGAGCAAGGCATCGAACCCCCAACTGCTCCCCGGGCGCCGCAGCATAAATGGCTGCCCACTGCTCTGGGTGTGTGCTCACAGTGTGTGTGTGTTCACTGCTCTGTGTGTGTGCATTTCGGATGGGTTAAATGCAGAGCAAAAATTCTGAGTATGGGTCACCATACTTGGCTGAATGTCACTTCACTACAGTTACAAAAACTGATCTGCAGAAATTAAGCAAGCGCTAAGCAGAAGTTTGGATTATCGGGGCATGTGGAAAAGCTGATTGTGCGTATGTTTATTTCAACTTCTTTGCTGTTACCAAGTAAGCAGCATTCAAAGGAGATTATAATGGTGTTTTAACCAACGCTGAATTACAGAACTAACATTACATCTAAGGAAGACATATATTGCTTTCGGTTGTTTAGTTTCCGTAACTTTGTGTCATGGCTTGTGCGTCGCTGAGCTGTAATACTGGGGATCCCCTCACGTCACACTCCAGGCTTCCCCAATGAAGAGTAACGCTTCTCAATCAATTAATACTGTGATATAAGACCTCAGAATACATTTTATTGATGATTATGCAAACTATATACAGGCAAGCAAATGGGGTCAAAAAGAATCCAATGCGCTGCATTTTCTTTATAATTGATTTGCATTACCACTGATCTATAAAGTCGACAGTCCCACAAAGATATCAATACCATGATTAGTTTTAACAATATGCAACCAATTTATATTAACATAAAAAAATGAGTTAAAAACAATCTAGGTATATTAATTCTGAAAATGTAAACTTTATTGATGTGCTACCGCACCCAAGGGACCGTCTGACAATTCCACTGACTGGGTTAAAAGGTCCAATGTGTTTTAATTACAATTTTAAATAACACAGTCAAATTATTAATCTTGTATTTCTCATAGTGATTTTCTACAGGTGAGATGTTGCCAATACCTCCCTTCATTTATTTACAGTATACAATTATTTACATATTAAAGATCCCTGGAAAGGGTTTTCATGTTCCAACAGTTGTAGTACATTGCTAGACACAAGACTGACTTACTACAGGTTAGATTTGGCCAATATCTCCCTTACATTACGTACAGTACAAACATTTCTTAAAAAAAAAAAATAATAATAATAATTTACCCAAAGGGATTTTTTCATGTTTCACAGGTTGTACTAGTATGCTGTTAGTTACGTAGTTCATGTAAATTGCTAATATCTGCCTTCTAGTGTATGTGCCATTCACAATTATTTAAAACAAACAAAATCCGTCAGACCCCAAAAGGGATTTTTCATGTTCCAAATGTTGTATTATAAAATAAAAATTGACTTTATGTACAGCAAGGGAGGTATTAGCAGAAATTTACCTATAGTATGTCAGTCTAGTCACTAAAAATGTACTACAACCTTTGGAACATAATAAAATAATAAAATAAAAATTATGTGAATTACAGTAATTTCTTATGAGTTATTATATACTGTATATACAGTGAGGAACAGTGGCGGACTGGGACAGTAAATCAGGCCGGGAATTTGACTCCACCCCAGGCCACCTCTGTTGCTGCAGTCACCACCACCCAATTCATGTGTCCACCAGACTGCTAAACTCTTTGGCTCTTTCAGTTGCTTGAATTGGGTTATACTTAAAAAATAAATCAAAATCCTTAGATTGTGGACAAGCAAAATAATCAAATGAAGTATCAAGAAGTATCAAGGCATTCACTGTCTCTATCATCTTTCCTTTAATCCCCCCTCTCTCACTCTGCACATTGAGTTTATTTGCAATATGAAGTAAGCACTTTCAATAATCTATATTAACTATGCAGCCATCAATTGTATGTTCCAATGATCACAGTCCTACTACTGATGACCTTATAAATCATGAAAGCACATTTCTTTCTAAGAGTATAGTCAGCATGTTTAGTTTTGCTTAAACTTTAGCTGAAGCTTCCTGCTCTGACTCAAAAGCTGAACTGTCCAACCCATCTTGTTCAACAGCTAGAGCACTAGCAGCACTAGTGCTACTGTTGCTTCCTTCGTCACCTTGAAAATAAATAAGCATTTTACACTAGGCTACATATTGTAGGAAAATCAAATTTGGAAAATTAATTTCTGGTCAATTTTGGCACTAAAAAAATACTGTATCTTCATATGTAAAACAGTGTGCTAGTTTGTCATTAAGATGTTCTTTTAGAACATCTATCAATATATACATTTGTAATATATATATATATATATGTATGTATGTATGTATATATATATATATATATGTATGTATGTATGTATGTATATATATATATATATATGTATGTATGTATATACAGTACAGACCAAAAGTTTGGACACCTTCTCATTCAAAGAGTTTTCTTTATTTTCATGACTGCGCCAGATGACCTGGCCTCCACAGTCACCAGACCTGAACCCAATCGAGATGGTTTAGGGGTGAGCTGGACCGCAGACAGAAGGCAAAAGGGCCAACAAGTGCTAAGCATCTCTCGGGGAACTCCTTCAAGACTGTTGGAAGAGCATTTCAGGTGACTACCTCTTGAAGCTCATCAAGAGAATGCCAAGAGTGTGCAAAGCAGTAATCAAAGCAAAAGGTGGCTACTTTGAAGAACCTAGAATATGACATATTTTCAGTTATTTCACACTTTTTTGTTATGTATATAATTCCATATATAATTCCACATGTGTTAATTCATAGTTTTGATGCCTTCAGTGTGAATCTACAATTTTCATAGTCATGAAAATAAAGAAAACTCTTTGAATGAGAAGGTGTGTCCAAACTTTTGGTCTGTACTGTATATATATATATATATATATATATTTTTTTTTTTTTTTTTTTTAATAGATTTTATCTGTTGTAAGTCACTTTGAATGAAAGCGTCCGTCTGGCAAATGATTATGTAAATATTAGGGTGGAACAGTTCAACTTTTTCACAGTTCAGTTTGTTTCATGGTTTTAGCATCACTGTTTCGGTATAGTTTTATGTGCTATGTTTATGGAAAAACTATACTTTCAAAAAAAAAAAAAAAAATTATATATATATATATTAAGAATATTCTAACTACAAGCAACAGCACAAATAAATACAATAGAGTAAAGATACAAATAAAATAAACTGACTAAGGGTTTTTTTAGGTAGGTCTTGCATTAGTTTTAGGTACAGAAATTAAAGTAATCTAATTTAAAACAGCATTGCATTTTGGACTATAAATTAAAGATTATTCTTTATTAAAATAAAAAATGCTTTTTAATCAAGAGCAGTGAGTGATTTCTCGGTTGTTGCTGTTCGACTAATATAAAGACAGAACAGTGTTCGTATTAGTATTGAACAAGAGTGAATGATTTGTAGAGGTATTTTTCCATCGCTGTTGTTGTAATGTCTGGGAATCCAGAATGTGCATGAATCAACAGAAACATATATTATTTTAACACTGTTTGTTTTACATGTTATTTATAGTAAACAATATTACAGATGCTTTGTCAGATTTAAGTTGAACAGCGGTCGCAGCGCGTGTCGAACCATATGTGGTGAACTGAACGGTTCGGTTTTTTCAGTGAACCATAGTAAATTTAAATGTAATTCTGACCGACCTGCTCCCTTACTGGCGAACATGGCTGGGATTTTGCAGCAACTTGTTGCGTCTGTGGCCAGGGCTTTTCTCCTTTCCGTCTCTGCTCCTCCTTTGCGTTTACGCTCCATTTTTTTTTTATTTTCTAAGATAAAGACTGTCTCTGGATATAGCCAATTAGGCAGTGCTTCGCTGATGTTTGGTCATGTGGTGGTGTCATTTTCACTCCGTGATCACCTGATTCGTACATTCATAAGACCATCAATTAATTCACAGTGGTACAACAGCCTATTGCACGTCAGCCTGATCGACTGCACAGTGGCAGCCGGCAGGCCAGAATGACTGTCAGTCCACCGGGAAATGTCACGGTGCTCCTGATGGCCAGTCCGCCCCTGGTGAGGAAGATATTGGCAAAATTTCAACTGTAGCAAGTCAGTCTGGTCACTAGCAACATACTAGCAACATACAACATTTTGAACACGAAAACCCCCATTTAAAAAAAAAAGTTTTTTTAAGTATTGTAATTTTTTCTTAAAAAAATATTTGTGTAGTGTCCATACAACCCGAATTCCGGAAAAGTTGGGACGTTTTTTAAATTTTAATAAAATGAAAACTAAAGGAATTTCAAATCACATGAGCCAATATTTTATTCACAATAGAACATAGATAACGTAGCAAATGTTTAAACTGAGAAATTTTACACTTTTATCCACTTAATTAGCTCATTTAAAATTTAATGCCTGCTACAGGTCTCAAAAAAGTTGGCACGGGGGCAACAAATGGCTAAAAAAGCAAGCAGTTTTGAAAAGATTCAGCTGGGAGAACATCTAGTGATTAATTAAGTTAATTGATATCAGGTCTGTAACATGATTAGCTATAAAAGCTTTGTCTTAGAGAAGCAGAGTCTCTCAGAAGTAAAGATGGGCAGAGGCTCTCCAATCTGTGAAAGACTGCGTAAAAAATAGTGGAAAACTTTAAAAACAATGTTCCTCAACGTCAAATTGCAAAGGTTTTGCAAATCTCATCATCTACAGTGCATAACATCATCAAAAGATTCAGAGAAACTGGAGAAATCTCTGTGCGTAAGGGACAAGGCCGGAGAACTTTATTGGATGCCCGTGGTCTTCGGGCTCTCAGACGACACTGCATCACTCATCGGCTTGATTGTGTCAATGACATTACTAAATGGGCCCAGGAATACTTTCAGAAACCACTGTCGGTAAACACAATCCGCCGTGCCATCAGCAGATGCCAACTAAAGCTCTATCATGCAAAAAGGAAGCCATATGTGAACATGGTCCAGAAGCGCCGTCGTGTCCTGTGGGCCAAGGCTCATTTAAAATGGACTATTTCAAAGTGGAATAGTGTTTTATGGTCAGACGAGTCCAAATTTGACATTCTTGTTGGAAATCACGGACGCCGTGTCCTCCGGGCTAAAGAGGAGGGAGACCTTCCAGCATGTTATCAGCGTTCAGTTCAAAAGCCAGCATCTCTGATGGTATGGGGGTGCATAAGTGCATATGGTATGGGCAGCTTGCATGTTTTGGAAGGCTCTGTGAATGCTGAAAGGTATATAAAGGTTTTAGAGCAACATATGCTTCCCTCCAAACAATGTCTATTTCAGGGAAGGCCTTGTTTATTTCAGCAAGACAATGCAAAACCACATACTGCAGCTATAACAACAGCATGGCTTCGTCGTAGAAGAGTCCGGGTGCTAACCTGGCCTGCCTGCAGTCCAGATCTTTCACCTATAGAGAACATTTGGCGCATCATTAAACGAAAAATACGTCAAAGATGACCACGAACTCTTCAGCAGCTGGAAATCTATATTTCTATATTTATTTGGCAAGAATGGGACCAAATTCCAACAGCAAAACTCGAGCAACTCATAGCCTCAATGCCCAGACGTCTTCAAACTGTTTTGAAAAGAAAAGGAGATGCTACACCATGGTAAACATGCCCCGTCCCAACTATTTTGAGACCTGTAGCAGAAATCAAAATTGAAATGAGCTCATTTTGTGCATAAAATTGTAAACTTTCTCAGTTTAAACATTTGCTATGTTATCTATGTTCTATTGTGAATAAAATATTGGCTCATGTGATTTGAAAGTCTTTTAGTTTTCATTTTATTAACTTTTCCGGAATTCGGGTTGTATAAAGAGAAATAAGTTATTGGCCATATATATTTAGTCAGTTTGAGTAAATTATTAATTTATTGTAAACTGATTAATTTTACTATATTATTGTACTACGTTTCGTTTTGAGGTAAATTTGCAGACGGTCCCTAAAGGATCTTAGGCAAATATCAAACATAAAACTACTGCGCTTGGTTTTCTTTTTACGAAAAAAAAGGTTAAATTTGGTGAAACTTTGTGGTTTGTGAGGCTCATCTGCTTAAATGTACATAAAATACTGTAATATATTGTATTAATTAGATGCCGAATTTAATAATTTAATATCTTGAGGCAATAAAATAGGTTAATGGTGTATATATATATATATATATATATATAACATGCAGTTTTTCTTGTTCCGTAACTTGCGTTCATATCCTCATCTGTCTGTATATAGTTTGCATCATCAGTAAGATGTGTTTTGTCTTTTAATCGCTGTCACTGTTAGTGCGCTGAGCCACATAATGTGTTTTCTTTTCTTTAACAGATTTCTGAGGTATATATATATATATATATATATATATATATATATAGAGAGAGAGAGAGAGAGAGAGAGAGAGATTTATATATATATATATATATATATATATATATATATATATATATATATATATATATATATATATATATATATATATATATATATATAACATGCAGTTTTTCTTGTTCCGTAACTTGCATTCATATCCTCATCTGTCTGTATATAGTTTGCATCATCAGTAAGATGTTTTGTCTTTTAATCGCTGTCACTGTTAGTGCGCTGAGCCGTGTGAAACCTTGAGCGTTCGTTCATATTTTACATCTGCTTAACTGTCTATATAGTTTGCATAATCATCAATAAAATGTATTCTGAGATCTGAGGTCTTATATCACAGTATTAATTGATTGAGAAGCGTTACTCTTCATTGGGGAATCCTGGAGTGTGACGTGAGGGGATCCCCAGTATTACACCACAGCGACGCACAAGCCATGACACAAAGTTACGGAAACTAAACAACCGAAAGCAATATATTTCTTCCTTAGATGTAATGTTAGTTCTGTAATTCAGCGTTGGTTAAAACACCATTATAATCTCCTTTGAATGCTGCTTACTTGGTAACAGCAAAGATGTTGAAATAAACATACGCACAATCAGCTTTTCCACATGCCCCGATAATCAAAACTTCTGCTTAGCGCTTGCTTAATTTCTGCAGATCAGTTTTTGTAACTGTATTACTTCCACCTGTTGCTTTGGTCTTCATCAGAAGCCGCTTGCACCACCTGCTGGTGAGCGACTGACAGCAGATGGAGATCATGCCTCTGTGCTCTACTGCTATTCCTGCAGCTCCCGGATGTGAAAGGGCCAATTATCTGCCGAATTTTAACCACTGAATTTGTGGAAGCGAATTTGGAAAGTGAAATAAAATGGACCGAAATTTGCCTGTCAAATATTATACATCGTATTTTTTAACCGATTTAATATTTTGGAAGTGAATTCTGGACCATGAATATGAATTATTGATTTTTTTATCATGAAAAAGTGTGTGAAATATTTTTTATTGAATTATTCACAGCTTAAACGAACAACTATATTAAATTTCAGGACCTAAAGATGCAAGCCCTGGAAATACAAGGCATTAAAATGCAATGCATTATTTTTTCAGATAGTGCTATTCAGCATGCTTTTTTGTTTCAAAGACATAAGTCATTACTGTACTTCCATATAGGTCTATCAAAAGCACAAATCTTATTACTATTGGATGGCTGGTGCACTACAGATAACGAATGCAATGGAAGATATGAAATATTATTTCCAAGCATACTGTATGACACATGGTATGATTTCTGCTAATAATCTCACATATATTTGTAGTGTATTAAAAAAAAACTTTAAATAACAGAGCTACTTTATTCCTTAAATCTCATAATTCTTCTTTTAATCTCTTAATATTTCGACTTTATACTCGAAACTTTTCGACTTTAATCTCGTAATCTTAGATTTTTTTTCAACGTGCCATTAAAACGCTGTTGTACACTAGTTTTAAAGTCAAATTTAAAAGCTTTGTCTTGATTGCCTTTCAGGGGAAGCGCTCAATCATTTATATAGTCATTTTTTGGTGTGTGACCACATGGAAAATCAGATCAAAAATATCCTTCAAGCTGAGAATTTTTAAAAGCAAGCTGTTCAACAACGCAGCTGCCACAATATACTAAGATGGTTAGCATTTTATCATCTTGCTTTAACACAAACCAGTTTATTAAAATCAGTTTCATAAAAACTTACTGTCATTCTTATTTCCTTGTCCAGTACAAATGTATGCCTTTTGAAGTGTAAAGCTTTTATGCATAAAAAAAAAGTTTGTACACCATTGTTGTTTTGGTTACATGCGCGTAATAAAGGATTTAGAATTCATCCCAAATAAACCAGTGCAGAAATGTTCAATTTTATACTTACAGGTAGTTGGGTCCACACTCATGAATGCTGGGATTGCATTGTCTGCTGCAGTGCCTGGACTCTGAAGAGCTTGAAATGAAGCGGGTAGATCTAATGAGACCCCGAGCTCTGGTTCTCCCACTTCCTGGTGAAGTTCTGGGTCAGAATATTCAAATCTAGGGATGCTGCCAGCTTCTGCGTGTTCATCCTTCACACAGACTATTTCAACTTCCGCTTCCTCCCGTTTGATTTTACGTGAAGGTGCTCCAAATGCCACTGTGCTTGTAGTTTGGGATGACACGCTTTCATCTGCCATCATGGGTGCAGAGAGGACGCTGCTGTCCGGCATGTCTGTGTGCCCAGTCTCTGCAGAGGCCAGAGGGTTTTGACCCCATACTGGATCACTAATCTCAGACAGAAGCGTCTGACTGTCCACCAGACGAGGGCTTGAGATCTTAACTACAAAAACAACACAAGTCACTTTCTACTGAGTTGAGGGAAAACATTAGGAAAGAATAATAATAATAATACTCACTGCTTTGTTGAAAAACATAAAACACTGCTTTATTGAACAGTCATAAAGCAAAATAAAAAGTATACAATTTAACATTAAGAAATAATGAAAGACATATACAGTAATGTGAAAAAGAGGCCATGTGTGACAAATTCAGGACACCCTATGATTCAGTTGCTTGTAGATCCACTTTTAGCAGCAATAACTTGAAGTAATCATTTTCTGTATGATTTTATCAGTCTCTCACATCGTTCTGGGGAGTTTTGGCTCACTCTTCTTTACAATGTTGCTCCAGTTTATCAATGTTTGTGCGCATTTGTTTATGCACAGCTTTCCTCGGCATTTCAGTCAGTATGAGGTCTGGACTTTGACTGGACTGCTGCACCCTTGATTCATTTATTTTCCCAGCCGCTCTGTTGTAGATTTGCTGGTGTGCTTGGGATCATTTTCCTATTGCATGTCCCAATTTTGGCCCAACTTTAGCTGTCAGACGAATGGCCTCACATTTAACTCTGGAATACCTTGGTATACATGTCCTGTGGCTACAAAACAAGCCCAAAATCATCAGCCCTCCAGCAGCATGCTTGTCTTTTGCTATGAGGTGTTTGTGCTGATATGCTTTTTAGGCTTTCACCAAACATTGTGCTGTGCATTATGGCCAAACATCTCCACTTTGGTCTTGTCTGTTCAAATGACATTGTTCTAGAAGTCTTATGGTTTGATCAGATGCAGCTTTGCAAAACTTTTAGAGAGGAGATGCTTTCTTCTGGCAACCCTTCCAGCATGCCATACTTGTCTGGTCTTTTTCTAATTGTAAGGTCACAAACTTTATCATTTAACATGTTAACGCAGTCTGAGGTTTTGTTCTTGGGCTGTCTGTAGTTGGTCTGACCATGGGGTGAATTTCCTGGGACGTCCACTCCGGGGAAGATTGGTGTCTGTCTTGAATGTCTTCCACTTGTGAATTTTCTTCCTCACTGTGGAACGACAGACTTCATATTGTTTGGAAATGGCCGTACTCTTCCCAGATTGATACTACTAAATATTGTAGAAACGTAATTTTCTGTAAAGTTGCTTTGTAATGATTTGTATCGTAAAAAGCGCTATACAAATAAACTTGAATTGAATTGATGGCAGCAATAATTGCTTCTCTAAGAGCAATGTTGATGTCTCTCCTCTGTAGCAATGTACTGAAACACTGCTAAAATGTCTGCTTTTATAGAGATGCTCACACTTGCTGATGATTAGTTTATTAAAGCTATTTGATTTGCTGTGCCTGACCGTTACTTACCTTCTTAATTACCAAGTTAATAGTAAGGGTGTCCTTAATTTGTCACACATGGCTTTTCCATTTTGGCCTAGGTTTTGATAAATGAATAATAACAGTGTGTGATATGTCATGTGTTGTTGTTCATCTGAGGTTTAATTGTCCAAATTTTAAGCCCTACCAATGACCAGATTATTTTTTTTTGTCATATGGAAAACCATGTAATTCAATATGGTGTCCTTTCTTTTTTTTTCATGACCGTGAGTAATTCCAGTAATGAAATACATTTTCATGTCCACATCTTAACCTGTTTTAATGTGTGTGTGTGTGTGTGTGTAAAAAAAGTTGATTCCATGCAAGCTCACTTACACTTATACACATATAAAATAAGTGTTTATATAAATGTATTAATGTTGTGCATATGATACTGTATGTGCCAACATTAGACCACTTTGCTTTAGACATCATATTGGCCTCCCACTAGATCTAAGTACACAATCTGCAATTTAAATACACTAGTATCAATCTCTTGCTGCAATCACTAGTAATGGAATTTTATGCGGCACATTTTGAGCTCTGTAACTTCTTAAGTTATGAATATGCTTCTGTTACTATTACAATACAATATAAAAGTGTAGTTTATGAAAGGGTTTGCGTCATGTAAACGTATGGATTCATAAATGGATAAATTCATATGGATATTTGTTTACTGTTTGTGCATGTTCCTTTAAAAGTGTCTGTGATTTATTATCTTGAGATATTTGCGTTGTTTTATTACTGACAATGGAATTGTTGGTCAAGTCCTGTTAAGCAGCTCTTAAAAATGAATATGCTTGTTATAAAAATGTTATACTTTAAGTAGGTATTACTACAACAATGTAAGTGTATACAAGTGTAGTCCATAGTTTAAGAAATTATAATATGATTATTTACATAAAAGCAAGAAAATTAACAGGGTGGAACAAGAGCTTAAGTTATATTTTGACAATAATATAATTATATAATTACAAATAATTACAATTTCTGTAATTTATTTAAATATAATTAAATGTTTAAAGAGTAAGGCAAACCAACTAATACAGAAAAACATAACAAAAGACCTCGAATGCTAATAGATATGTTTGTACCCTTGTCTCCAACAAAAATGGTCACATCCTGCTGAATGATAACAGGCTGGAAATTAAAACTGAGGAAATTGACTACCAAATAAAACGATATAATGCCCATAAAGAAAAAGAAAAAAATCAGGAATATTTCTTCATTCGTTTTTATCCTAGAGGCAAAAATTAGGAGACACACTCAAAAGAGATTAATGAAATGTTTTAAAAAGTCTTGTTCACTTGGTTGTGATAGTGTGTCAAAAGTTAGTTACCTATTGTCATATTTTGGTTGAACATATTATGACATACATGATTGGGAATTGGAAAAGTACTGCATAGCACATGTCTATGAAGGAGACGTTTCATACCTTTATGAACTGATGATCCATGGATATCTTCAATATGGACATCAGCAATGTGATTCTCACTTCTTACTGTTTCTTTGGACATGTGCATCTGCTGTCTCACCCATGAGGGTCCAGCCACGGGGGCGGGCTCAGAGACTCTAGGTCTGGGACAGGGCTCTGGGGTTTTGGCACACACCGACACAGTGCTCGTCGGTCTCCTTCTGCAGTGCACCCCTGTGGATGCTGTAGCCATGTCTCCCTCTCCCTGATACAGTCTGTGGTTAGGGTCTTTAGCAGACAGGACGCTGATGTACTTGCGCATGGTTTTCATCTGACAGCGGGACGCCTCCAACATCCTCCTGATGTTCTCGTTCTCCTTCTCTTTAGCGGTCATGTCACGTTTGATCTCCTCGAATTTGAGCCCGACCACCCGGATCATCTCTCCTAACACGGTCTCCACCGCGACATTCACGGCTTTCTCAATAACAGCGCCCATCTGGCCCCGCATCAGAGAGATGGTCAGATTCACATCCATGCTGACGGGCACAGATCTGGTCAGGGACAAAAACACACGTGCGATCTGAAAGCTTTGACTGGCCGATCGATACTCGAGTATATTTGTGCAAAACGTACGTTTTCCAGAACAAATGCTCAGGCTCCGTCCGCCATTGGCCGTGCAACGACAACACCGAGACGGAGCAGGAATCACATCCGGTTCAACAGGAGCGTTAATTCTCTGTGGGAAGCATACAATGATGCTACTTGAATTAAAAAAAAATAAAAACATTGTATGGTTTTTAATTTATTCTTATATATATCTTATATATATAATCATTGTTTTTGTTGTTATTATTGTTTTATATGACAAGATTGTGTGCATGTAAATCTCCACAACTGGATTAAGAAGAATAAGGAGGCAGAGACACAAAAAAAATTCATTTGTCAAAAAAAAACCTTAAAAATAGAACCTAAGTTCTCAAAAACAGATCATTAGTTTGCATGAAACGAGTGGATGTGGTTTGAGGTTGAATGATATTGTCAGTTGCTCGGTTCATGTGTCGCAGCTTCTGCATGAGGTGGAAAGTATGCACATGAGAGAGATGCGAAAGCGTAGGCCTAGGATGTTGTCTTTTTCACAGGTAAGTCAGAGTTTTTTCCACAGAATATGATGGTGCCGTCAAAGTTTAGTTGCACATCATCAAAAGATTCTTGATTTTGAATTACTGTCTAGGCTATGAAGTGTTTTTCTAGCTGCTATTATAAAATAATATTATTAAGTGCAAAGTCATATTTGTTGACATTGTACACGAAACTCATGTATTCAGAGGCATGATATCTCTCACTATCAAGAATTATGACCAGACATGCTCATATTGTGGCCAGTTCTAGAAACTGCATATCTCTTTCTATCAGTGTTTGAAACAAATTGTATGCTTGTAGACTAGTCAGAGCAAACACACATATACAGTTTTTTTTATTATAGGGTGTATAGGTGTAAATTCACCTAAACGTATGCCTATTTCCTGTTCTAATAAAATTTAGTGAAGTGAAGAGAGTGACGTGACATGACATACAGCCAAGTATGGTGACCCATACTCAGAATTCATGCTCTGCATTTAACCCATCCAAAGTGCACACACACAACATGAACACACACACACCGTGAACACACACCCGGAGCAGTCGGCAGCCATTTATGCTGCGGCACCCGGGGAGCAGTTTGGGGTTCGGTGCCTTGCGAGCAATGAGGTGATCTTGTTTTGTTTTCGTAGTACGCTGTAAAAAAATAAATAAAAAAAACCTCTCCAACTCAAAATTTTCAAGTGGCTGGTTACTAAATTTTTTATAAAATTAAATTGACACATTCAATTTGGCCAATTGGGACATTTAGATGGAATCACTAATTCACACAAATTCAGTTGGGCCGATTGAAAAATGTAGGTGTGTTATCAGTCAAAAGAAAACGTTTTAGTTGAAGAGGTCTGAATTAATTAATTAATAAATTTTTTACAGTGTAAAAAGAAGTCAGTATAGCGCCAGAAAACGTCTGTATAGAGACGCTTAAAAAAGCTAGAAATTAAATTAAGCATTTATATAGCCTACATTCAAAACAAGCTTTATAATTTTTTGGGGGATTTTTAATGAAATACGAATTTTGAATAATAAAAATTAGTTTGTGTCTGCTTATTCTATTCATCGGTGTTTGAAACATTAAAGAAAAACCCAATTTTCCATAGGCTCTTTCATTTCTGGAACACAAAATGGACACAAAAGTTCATGGACCCAGATTGTTAATAATTTCCTTACTAAAAAGACAATATAGCTAAGACATGCACATCTATACAGTATATATAGGCTAACACGTTTGTGAGAGCTTATTTTACTGTATCTTTCTTTATTTACTTCACCAAATAATCAGCAAATTGAATTCATCATTCAATATAGTCTCTGTATAAAGCCTGTTTATGATTAGAAAAAAAATGGGGGGGGGGGGGGGGTCAGCAGTAAAAAAAACTGATATTATCATTGATTATTGGTCCATGGGATCAAAATAATTATTACAAAAATGCCCTAACTACATATTTTATATAGGCTATATTTAGCTTGGCATAGCTACAGTTCAGCATTGGGTAGTACAAGTCACCAGATGAAACCATGTGCAACAGAACATCAAGACTGTCTTATTTGAGCAGTTGAATGAGGTGCAGGAGCAATATGCAGATTTAGGTATTCAAAAAAGTCAGTTTTGCTTGGTAGACAGGCATCAGTTTTATCCTGTGATTTTCTATAATGTAGCTTAAGTATAACAAGCAGTAAATTCATAGACCAGGTAAAGCATGAGCTCACTGATGAAATTAAAAATGGGGTCTGACACTTTCAAGATGAGAGTTGTGGTTCATATCTCTGTGGTATCCTTCCCGTTTCTGCACTTCACGCATGTCCACATATTCAGTGTTTTCTAGATCACGCCGTTTTACATTCCTCTGAAACAGTAAAAAGAATTTGTGTTTGAAGTCCTGTTTCAACAGAAACCACAGACATTACTGGCACACATTAAAGGGCTGGCACCACAGAGGAAATCCTTTACCTGCATTGGCACGTAGGTCGGAGTGTCCAAAGATTCAAGATTTGTGACCTGGAGAGCAAGATGAAAAACACAATATATAAATACATAACAGCTCAGTCTCAAGATAGAAAATGTAAGCTTAGAATAACAAATATTTGATGGCTATATTGCACTGTGATTTGTATGTGAGTTTGTATTTCCATCAGTATAGATTTGGAAAAATGTACCATTACATTACAATTCTTACTCACCAATGGATCCTCTGCAGTGAATGGGTGCCGTCAGAATGAGAGTTCAAACAGCTTATAAACACATTATAATAATCCACAAAACTCCAAAGTCTTGTAAATCTGCGTGTTTATTAACAAATTCATCATTAAAGCCCAAATAATCCATAATAACTTTGCTTGTAAGCAGTGCTTGAGTTGTGTATATTTCTCTCCTGATTCAGACAAGACGAGTTTTTCACTGGAGAACACATTAATATGGATGGAGGATTTGTAGCCAACTGTTTGAATTAAAATGTCTTCATAATGGATTTGTTTCTTACAAACAAGCAGCTTCTCACTTCACAAGACATTAATAAATAGACTGGAGTCGTGTTGTGATGTTTTTATCATTTGTTTGGACTCTCATTCTGACAGCACCCATTCTCTGCAGTTGATCCAGTGGTGAGCAAGTGATGTAATGCTAAATTGCTCTAAATCTGTTCTAATGGAGAGACAAACTCATTTACATCTTGGATGGGTAAAATAGTCCTTTAAAACGCTTTTAAAGATAGTGTCAAGTTGATGGTTTTATTGAACTCAAATAAACAGCAGACCATCAAAATGATGCTTGCACACAAAACAAAGAAGAAGAAAAAAAAACAGGACAGCATTAATATTAACAAAATAGCATTAAAAATATGAATAATAAAATGTATATTTCTGGTCTTAGATGGTGATTGATTGTTGCTTAGTAGCTTTCTATTAGCGGTGATTGCTTTATAATAAAAGAAAGGTCCTTGAGGTAGTGCTGTAGTGTGAATATAATCATTTTGTTGTGCATCATAACAGCACTGTGACTGCAGTATATTCACAGTATAGCATTGCCTCTCCTTATTGATTAAATAAATCAATGCAACAAGATATGTATACAGCTATTCAGTGGTAAAGACAATATAAAACAACACAAACAGTTCTATTTTAAGGATATAAGTTTTACCCTCAATCTGATGTAGACCGCAGTAAGAATAATGCTGTAGAGAGACAGCATTACCACCATTATGAGCAGACCACAGATTAACAGGGTATACGTGTCATCAAGTGGGGGCCTTACTACAGGTGTGGGAAGTGGTCCAGTTGTTTGGTTAGTGATTGGACAGCTGTCGTTCAGTGGAGAAAATGTGTATTTGCAACCTTAAAAAAAATTATCATAATATAAAGGTTATTGATTTTTTTTTCTTTTCTTTTTTTCAATGACAGATTCAAACTAAATCTGAAATAATCCACATCGCTTGTGTGAATTCTAGGTATGTAAAACGGATTAACTAATGTACTTTGTTGATCACATGGGGTGAACTTACCTCGGAAAAGCTTAATTTTCTGTCCTGTTTTTACTATGACCGGGAATGGTTTTATTTTGGATATCTCACAGGTAAATGTATCTCTGTGCCAGGTCTGAGGAAGTTCCATTAAGGTGAACGTGAATTTATTGTCCTTATGCTCGCATTTACACTTTTTGTATTCTTGACTTTGGTCAGAAATCTCACAAACATACCCATTATTTATTTTCAACTTAGCGTCCAATTCAAACTTTTCTTCTCCATAAAACATGCATGTGACACTGACAGAGTCGTCGTCATTGAATGTGTGGTTGAGAGGTTCACTCACGCTCCAACTACAAACTGAGGTAACAGAAAAAGAAATTCAATTTAGTTCACTTATAGATTAACATTGTATATTTGAATTGACTTTGAGAAAACAGTTTGACGTCAATCATGTTTATATGCACATCATTTTAAAGCCTATCTGAAAATAACATTTACTTGCTCCACATTTATCGGACTATTCCTGAATCTATACATATTGCTGAAATGTATAATCAGCTTAATCTAAATCAACATAAGACATGCTTTTTGATACGTATTATGAGGCTTTTAGTAGGTTTGAACAGTATTTGAATCAACTTTTCATGTCATTGTCATCAGCTCATGTCATTGCTATTGCACACAAAAACTGTTGAATGTCTGTATCTAACATCACCCAGAATTACCTACATTTAAACATGCAAGTATAAATGACTATTCATTTCTGGTGAATATTCATGATATTTTACAGGACTTAAAATGAATACAGGCATATGACAACTGTCTCCGGAAACCAGATTATTAGTTTAATCTGGTTTTGGCAATCAGGACACATATACTGATTAGTGCATCGATTTATTTTAATATGCTGATGTTTTACTGCTGACCCCAAGAAAAATGTCAAACTAGATTTACCGTAAATGGCCAGTTAACCGACTTATTGCTGGTTCCCAGTGTAATTTAACTTCTGTCTACTTTCATGCTGGTTTTAGTGATCAAATTCTACACACAACACTAAGCACTTAAACTAGACTGTGCCAGTTAAAAACATTATTGCCCATCTAAAACCTGTACCAAGACCAAACCTGCTAGGAGTTTAATCTGGTCTAAATTAGTCTCAGGTGTTTTAATCAGCATGTTTGACACAGAACGGTAACTGACAACAACATTAAAAAGGTTAGTCTCTTACCATTGTGAAGTAAAAAAGAAAAGCTGATAGTGAGCAAAGTGAACCTGTCAGGCATGTTAACGTTTCCTTGTCCGTTCGACACTGTGATGCTGGCTGAAGCTCTTCAGTTTGTTTTTGCTGGAGAGAGAAAACACAGGAAGTATGTGGGCTAGGTGATTAATATCACCCACAGACATATTTGTTGCTCGATGTGATGTGAGAATTCGATTAAGCGATAAGAGAAGACTGCAACATTTAACATACTTGTTAAACAATTCATTATTGTGAAGTGAATCATAAAGTGTGATATTACCGTTTTTCTTAAGGTGTCCCAGCTGAGACATGCGTCTGTTAGTGAGGAAGTGAGTGGGCAGCTTTCTTGTAATATGAAGTTGTTGAAAGGAAAATGTTTGATGTACAGCCATGTTAGGAAAAACCCATATCTTACTAAATGCGCAATAAAGTAATTCTGATCCAATTAGTTTCATATGCAGTTTAGTTTCATAATATTTACAAAAAAAGCATATATTCTCATTTTGTTCACAGTAGTTATGATCAAATGTTATGTAAAACTGTGTAAAGGTGGTTTTACATTAGCCAGAATTTAGACTCATGATTTAAACTGGTTTTATTTTCTTCTCTACCAATTAGGCAAACAATGAAAGAAAGCTTGTTAAAGTTGCAATTAACCTGTCCTAGTTGTGGCAAGAGTTGTTTGTGATTCAGACGTGTATATATATTGTAAACCAAGCTCTTTTCAGTTCCACATCCTGTTGAAGCATCACAAATATGAAAGCACAGCAAGTTGTCAGGTAGACTCATCATGTCCTGTTTTTGTGATGGATAGCTGAGGTTCACAAAAACTGAAAAACATTTGTGATGCCTTTGTCACATTTTTTCTTCTTCGTGTCTTGGTGATAGGAAAGATTGATGCTGATTGATGACATTCGACTTGTTTTACACTGATAAAAAGTCATTAAGATCTATTGCGTTATTTGAGTACATCCACTTTGTTATTGCAGGTTTTTGTGATGTAAAAAAATAATCCAATATAAATCATATAATTTTTCCAATACAAGTAACAAACAAATAAATTACAAGACTAACCTAGTTTCATACCCGTTAAGTAAAATTAGGTTGAAGCATCTTTTGCTTTTAATACAGCAGCCAATCTTTTTGTATAAGGGTCATGTAATGTCATAAAGTGACTAACGGATAATAATTATTTTAGTAAGAATGCCATTGGTAATTCCAAACAGAGTAACATGTCCAATTATAATAGGATGTGCAATAGTGCAACCAGGTAATTTTAGGTTGTTAATATTCTTTCTTTCTTGTTACATGAATTTGGTTGGTTTCAATATCACATTTAAGGTGGAAAATATCAATTAAGACATCAGGGGTTTGTGAACCTTTTGTAGTCACTGTATATAATGAGGTGTACAGTGTCATATACCCAAAACATTTTGTCACTTTAAGGTTAGAATTGTTAGAATAATTATTTATTTATTCCCATTATTTAACCTTGAAGAAAGAGTTGATCAAATATTTTAACCATCATGTTGTGTTCCTGATATTTTGACCCAGAGAGGATTTTCTTTTTCCTGAAAATGCACGTTAATGTTATTTAATGGACTAAAACTTACTGACTTTGCTCACACAGGGTATAAGAACCAAAAAATAAATTAATAAATCATTTTTGATGATGATGATAATTTCTGTACTTTTTTGATCATTTTTACTATCTTGTCACACGTGGTGTTCTCTGTAACTAAATAACTGATATGAGCTTATGCACTTCCGTTTTTTGACTAAAAAAAGCATTATTTGTTGATAATTCTGGCAATCTTCACTTAAAAACTGAAGTTTATAAACTTAGATCAGGCCTACGATCAATCCGTTCCATATATATTTATAGAAGACATGTGCTAAATGAATGAAAACAAATGAACAAACAGAAAATCTAGTATTTGGTGATAATAATGGGAGATTTACAAGCAATTTTTAAAAGTCATAAGTAATATATTTTCAGAACAGCACAACGGTTAAATGTAAAAAACAATTGATTTAATTCTGATAAAATTCAAAGAAAATGAAATAACAAAGACAGTGGTCAAATGTTATGTAAATACATGTTAATACATGCAAGTGAGAATTCATGTGAGTACATGCAAATGGAAAACACTTTTAGTACATGTCAATACATGCAGGTTAATTTTACATGAAAATACATGCAGAAGAAAATGACATGCAAGTACATGCAGGTAAGAATGCATGTGAGCACATGCAAACGGAGATATTACCCCCTTAGAATTTCATATAGCGTTCTTTTTGTGAAAGCATAGGTGCCGTGGATACAGAGGCCCTCCATTTGCAGGTGATCATCTGTATTATAGAAATAAATGACATCTGAGTGACATTTGTTCACATTATTATCAAAGTCTGAACTTGAGTAAATATTCAGAAATGTCTTAACAGCTTGTCGACAGAAAAACTCTGTTAAAGAAAATCATTAGAATAGACATATTTCTCACCTGTAGAACAAAACTGCAGGAAGCGATGATCAGGATGGCATATAGCAGGGGAAGTGGGCCTAAATTATATTTGTCATTTTCCCGCTCTAAGGCCTGGTTCTGGCCTTGAATCTGGCTCTGGGTGGATGCATTGGAGCAGTTTGGGGTTTCTATGAAAGAAGATAGAAGATTAGTTATTACTAAAGTTGCATTATGGATGGCAACCTACGCCCACCCAGAATTGTTTTCACAGAAATCTTGGCCTATGTGAATCTTTTTTTTTTTATATATATATATATATATATAATGAGCCAAATTTAGTGGATGACAACAGGAAGCTGTCTTTTATAGCTTCCCTTCTCATCTTTGATGAGTGTTTTTTCAGTCCTTTAAGGTTTTTAAGAGCTTACGTCAGCACACTTGCGTCATAAAGAAATCTACATTTTCAAAGAAAACATCATTCTCGCGAAAAAGTCAAAGTTTCCACTGGTTATTTCAAAATGTAGAGCACGCAGTGCTGTAAAGTTGAATGTGCCGGGGAGGCCCCATTTCCATCTACTTGACTTCAGGAGGCAACATCGTCTTATTCACTCTTATAATTCTAGCTCCCTCTAGAGATTTAACAATGAACAACAGCTAAGTGTCATGAACACTAAATCAAATTATGTTCAAATCAAATTATTAGTTATGTATATACAATTTTTTTTAAACATACTTGGTTAAAATGTATGATAACATACACTATTTCATTTAGGTGATTACCTTATGCCTGCTTTAAAATAGCATCACTTGTTTATTTTTTTCAGTGGTTATCATTAGTAGTTTTAATACAAAAACAAAACATTGTTATAGATCTCTACATGAACAACTGTGTACAAAAAAAGGTGAAACTGTGGGGAAACCACATGCAAGAGACTGAAAACAAGACTAGGTTATCGCTTACCTTGTATGTAAACAATAGTGCCGTTTCCAATCTTTCTGAGATACGGAGGTGGGAAGATGATCTCGATCTCACAGCGATAGATGTCTGTGTCGTTCCCTCGCAGTCCAGAGATCATCATGTCCACTCTTCTAGAGCTAATATTCCCGCTGCAATTAAAGGTGCCAACTGTTGTGAAGTAGGGCTCGGAGAGGTTGACATAAGCGCTGCAGATCTTCTCATGGCCGTGCGAACCTTTGTAGAGAGTCACCCGCATTTCCTCTGGCTTTAACCTTGAACTGAAGGAGCAGCGGAGAGGGACTTCTCTCTCGTTCCCAACCACACGATACGGCTGGGACACATCCAGAGCTGGAAACAAAACACAAGATCACCAGATGTAACCTTAATACTCACTGCTTTCTGTTTTTCTTCTTTTTTTTTGTTGTTGATAATTTAACTTTATAATATTCATGTTACTAAGTAGGCTACAAGAAAAGTTTGAATCTGATTAAACATTTATGTCAAAAGTAGGCTACTTCAAGGTACACATTAAACTAATACTCCATAAACTTGTATAATATACACACATAAATAATGTTCCAAAAGAGCCTCAGAATTCTGTCTGAAAATGAGGATCCGGATGTTTGGAAGTTGTACATTTAGGTCAAAGTTCAACCCACTTCACTTCAGATTTGCTGCATATTAAAAGAAACATCTTTACTGTCATAGAGCAAAGGATAATAGATAAATTCTTCATTAAAAAAAATAGTCATTATTAATAAAATGTACTTTAGGATTCAAGCTGTCAGGGGTAAAGCGGTAAGCATCTAGACTATCTGTGCTTGAAAAGCAACAAACATTTGAAGCTCAGGAGGTACTTACCCAATCCCAGTGGGATATATATAAAGATTCTAATAAGTGTGATAATCATTGTGTCATGTAATAACTGTGGAGGTATCCCCCCTGGCTCTTTATACTGAGTGAGTTCTGGAAAGCTTGTGACGTAGCAGGAAACCTCAAGCTGACTGCAAATGCCCGTAAAAAGTGCTCAAAATTCTGCAAGTAATGAAGCCAATTTGCACAATATGTGTAATCAAGGGGAAAAAAAAGTCGAATGAGCAGAATGAGACTCGAGCAAAAACAGTACAATAGCAGCGGAACTGGAAAATTTGGTTAAGGGAGTGGTTAAACCACCACAAAGCCCAGTGGTCAAGAGCTTATATGACTCTCTGAATTTGGGGGAAAATATTAGAATCAGATACACTTGAAAGCAGAATCAGCACTTTTGAAATGAGTTCAATAAAATCTTTTTTTTTTTTTTTTTTGCAATTGCAATTTTTCAACATATCTGCTCATCACTTGCTCAGTATTGCATCATATCAGATTACTGGGAGTGTTGGAAGCTGAGAATGTCTGAAAAGAAATCAGATGAAAGGATGATCAAATATTATTAGGTTTAATCTGAATTTTATTAATCATATCAAAACTTTTTTTCCATTCCCTTGCTATTACCTACTATTTTCTTACAATTTAAAGCTTTCGATATAATGCATTTATTGTGTACATACTGTTCTGTGAAACTAACATTTGCATTCCTTTATGACATTTTGGAGAACAATGGTTACCGGTCTTGCCACCCACCTCCCTTTTTTTTCCTGTAATTTCCTGTCTCGCTGTTGCTAACAAATCCTACTGATACAGTAGTATATTTACAGTGTTTACAGTGGAGTGCAGATTTGTATGTGGCATATATTGCATAATAAAGGCAACACTGTAATTACAGATGCAGGAAAACTGAGGTGGGCTCTTCATATACAGTAGCTGTAATGTTGTTGTTGTAGCCTAACAGATCATGCATTCATTGTCTTAAGCAAAATGATCTTGATTCGTTTGACTCTCTCATTAAATAGATTGTATTTTTGTCTAAATCATCATTTCTAATCCTACACAAGTCATACTGAAGAAATGCCAGAATCAAAGATGTTTGCAACAATGAGCAGGTTTCATTTAAAGTCAGAGCATCATAGTGTTTCAGTGTCAACACACACCCACTGGGGATCAAAATCATTATAATATGGCAATTTGCTGCTTAAGAAACATATCTTTTTCTTATTATCACTATGGAAAACAGCGTAAGTATCCAGCAGTTGAAAATGGCCATACATTTTCCTCAGGATTCTTTATTTATAAGAAGGTGCTAAAGAAAGCATTTATTTGAAATAAAAATATTTTTTCTAACGTTAGAATAATTAAACATCTAAGATTTGTCATGCATCCTTGGTTTATTATTAATTTCTTTCGAAAATCATAAATAAGACAAAAATAAGAAATGTTTCTTCAGCACCAGATCAGCATATTTGGAAATCCTTTTTACATTTTAATATATATATATATATATATATACATGGAAAACAATTGTTGTGTAATAATATGTCACAATATTACCATTTGACTTTATTTTTACTCGTCAAATAAATGCAGACTTCTTGAGCATAAGAAACTTCTTTTAAAAACATTACAATTCCTAATTATTACAAACCTTTGACCCCCAGGGTACATACATGCACTGTATACATACTGAATTTACAACACCAATAGATACAAAAACAATTAGTAGATCTGTTTAATACACTCTCTGGGCAGTACTGCTCAGCTGATAGGAGGTACAAATGTAACAGCCAGTGGAAGACTGACATATTGCTACGCTGCTGAAATCTGCTGGATGTTGAACTCATCAGCGTCGTCTGAATCCTCGCGGTCTTACGTTTATGTAGGGATTCTCAGCTGGCTCTGTGTTCTTGACTTTATACTGAAATAAAAACACCACATCAGCAATTTCACAGAGTTAGCACATGAAACTTTTAAACCTCGATTTTGTGTGTTTCCAGATTCCAGAATTTATATTACTGCAAAGAACTGCACGTGTGAATTGGTTGCAGATATGGATACTTACTCCGAGGTAACAGGCAAAGACAGTGAAGAACAGGTTATATACAAAGATAGCCACACAGCCAACAGTAAGTGGCAGTGTCTGATCATCAGTTGGACAAGTCACAGTTGATTCGATGGGCTCCAGAGCATCTGAAATCATATAAATAATATGAACAATACTAAATAAAACATATATTGATGTATTTTACACTTTCTGCTGTAAAAGTGCTGTTTCAATAAAAATATATTTTGTCCCATATTCTGTATTGGTTTAAGTAATCAAATGAATAGAGGACAAGGCTGCAGTGACCCTGCTTGTTTTCACTGGTTTAAAAAGATCTGCACTTTGGGAGACCAGTTAATACCAGCAGACTATCATAGACTGGTTTCACCTATTTAAGCAGGGGATGAGACAAATGACTATTCACTAATCAAATCATAAACTGGAATTAAAATGAAGTGATTGCTTTACCTTTAATAAGCAACAAAGTCTGGGAAACAGCTGTCCTGATTTGAGCATCTATTGTACACTTGTAGAGTCCTGTGTCATTGACTTCAGTCCTTAAAATCTTATATGAGACTGAGGAGTTTTGTAAGTACACCTGAAACCGCTGCAATGTTTCATTACTGTCCATATCACTCAGGTTTGTTGAGTGCAGCTTTGTATCTCCCTTGTATAGAGTGATAGATGTGTTTTCAAGCTCTTTAAGTGCTGGACAGGACACAGATGCTGTTGCATTTTCATCCACTCTTTTTATTTCGGCTGAAAGAGGAAAGCGTATATGCACATTTTGATTTTGAAAGAGAAAGTTAGAGATTGAGGATGTGGTGCACTGCATTTCTCTGCTGTTTGTGCCTGTCATTTTTTGTCTGTTGATTTGTTTAATTAATGCAAAGTTTAATTTTGTAATATTAATTTAATTTGTACAGCTCTGTCTTTGTTAAGTATTCTGCATCCACAAGGATATGCTGCACACCACATAAATCAACTGCATAACTGAGTTAAAAGAAGCAACAGAAAATCTCAAACCTTGCTCATGATAGCAGCTTGAGGAGGATTCAGTCAGTTCAGCATAGAAGAGGGTCAGGAGAACAGACATTGCTATGATCCTCTGCTCAAGCATTTCTGCACTGCTGCTCCGAGCACGTGAAAACAGGGGAATATGACTGCTGAGCTTTCACCAACAGATGCACAGGTCAGACGGGGTGAGGGGGTGGGGGCTGTTCCCTACCTGCGTCACAGTTTAACACAATGGAGGACTGAGGAAAGCAGCCAAACATTTGACAGGGGACTCTAGAGGTTGATCTTTGCATGCATTTTTCTCTGGAGAAAAATTAAATTTTGCCTGATGGCTATCATCCTTTGTTCTTCATGTAATAAAAACAATGAGTAGAAGAAGAAAACTGGCAAAACTACAATGAAATGAACATTATTCCAACACAACCAAACTTTATTTAAAAAGAAGAAACAAAGAAAACAAACACATTTTCCAACATTCATGTGTAGGGTTTTTAATAGCTGAAAAGGTTAGGATGTGAGTAATTTTCCCTGTTTCGGATATCTACATATCCGAAACATTTATAATTTTTTTCTTCACTTTGTGCATTGAAACTTCTCGGCATCATCACATGCAAATGCACTGCCTTGCAGTGCAGCATTGCAGTGATAAGAGGAAATGAACGATAACAAAAGGAAAGAAGAGGTGTTGACGGCAGTGTTGTGGTTACATTTTACATTCAGAGTTCCAAGTACATTTTACCATCAGCATTCTGTAACATTCTGCAACGTCTGACTGTATTTACGAGCAGGCAAAGGCTTCTCTACCTCTGAACGCAGTCTTGCCTTCCAGAGGTGTAAAGTATTTGAGTAAATGTAATTAATTACTGTACTTGATTATCTTTTTGTATACTCTGTCATTTTACTGAGTATCAAAGATATTAGCAACTTTTCTGTCTACTTCACTGCATTTTTATCGTCTGTACTCTTTACTCCACTACATTTGTAATGAGTTTTGAAGTTACACATTACATTTTGCATGGCACCTGGCTGTTTCTGCAGAAGTCTGCTACAAAAGAACTACGGGGCACTAAAAGTATATTATCCTGTGTGTTTTGCCCTTCCTCACCCAAACTTGTCAACAAGGCTACTTTAAATGAATGTGAGTTCCTTAGCAAGGGCAATGAGGCCAAAACCAGCGCATCCAGTGCAAGAAGGCTTTGACCGTTTGATTTCACTTAATATAATTTTTTCACTATTCTCCAGTATTCTTATACTTTTATTATGATAAAACTTCAATAAATAAATTAAGAAACAAATAATAAAAGTAAAAATAATAACAATAATCTTAACATTATTTTATTTATCCATTATACTAAAAAGACATTTTTTGAAGGATTATTTTACTATTGTATTTTTATTATTATTATTATTATTATTATTATTATTATTATTATTTAGGTGTTCAGTATTATTTTGCTATTATAAAATAAATGTGATCGCTGTTCTTACAAATTAAATCTTTCTTGTGTTTCACTGGCACATCTCTTTGACTAGTGCATCTCTGAGCCTATATGAGTTAAATACTTAAGTACTGTTAAAATCAGATACTCTATGACTTTTACACAAGGATTTTTTTTCTTTCTTTTTTTTAAATTGGTGACTTTTAACTTGTAGTGGAGCAATTTTCACTGTAAGAAATATTTTTCAGATACTCTTTACACCTCTGTTGCATTCTCTACTATAATTCATTAATAAAAAATGTACATCCTGTCCTAAAATTGAATTGAAAACGATGTCCAAGTAGGAAAGGATTACAAATTACTAATTCTTTAAAAAAAATGCTTTGATTATCAACAATTTAAATTTTACCCCCGGTTTCACAGACAAGGCTTAAGCCTAGTCCTAGACTAAAATGCAAGTCTGAGTTGTTTCAAATGAAAGAAACTTGTACTGATTGATCTTAAAATATATCAGTGCCTTTATTTTGTCTCAAGATGCACACCACCATGTTTTTTTCTAAGGCATGTTTATAAAAATTACTTAAATGTCCTAATTGAACTATGGCCTAATCCTGGTTTAGGCTAAGCCCTGTCTATGAAACCAGGCCTTAGTGTGTTTGTGTAGAATTTTTATATATACTCTAAAATGTACTTGATTGGTGTTTTAATTGCCTAAAATCATTAAACTAGCTTTGAAAATCACATGTAGTAACAGATTTAACCACTAAATGGCAGAATATACACATAATATCTAGCACCTGGGGCAATTTGCATAAATTGTTTGGACCAGTCTTAAAAAGTTAGTCATCAAAAAAAAAAAAAAGGTCTTTGAGACTGGTCATAACTTTTTAAATTCAGTTATGAAAAGGTGGATTGGTCTCAATTGTATTGGAAAAGTAGGACTGATTTCCCCTTGGCAAATTCTAGTAGGTCAAACTAGTTCTTAAGATAGTCTTAACTTGGAATCTTATGCAACTGGCCCCAGCTGTTGATTGGTTTAATGCTCACACACAAGGCTGTTACTTTCACTTTCTATGGCATGTTTTGTATCTAACCAAATATAATCTTTGGTCAGTCCTGTACACTGAATGCAGAGCATTGCTAATAGAATGCACACGCTATAGTCTCCTCACTTAGCACAGAGACAGTGATGAAGACCACAGAAATATGGTTATGGTGAGATTGTAGTGGTCTCAGTTTCAAATAGTGTTGATGAGTCACACTTGTTTGATGTGGTTAGGCTTCAGACCTTCTTGTCTTCATACTCATCTATTCTTATTTCATAAACCTTTGAACCCCTCAACTACTAACATATTTTGTATGACCCCCTGTGGAATCACATAGAAATGCATTACCAGTTAATTAAACTGATTAGAGCAGGGGTCGGCAACCTTTTCGGCATGACATTTAAAAAAATTTCTGGTTAACCACTGTGCACCCCCCCCCCGCCAAAAAATGTGAATAACAGATATAGTGTGCCGTGTGTGTGTGACAAGGCCAATGTATAAACAGTTTAGTTTAATCACCATTAATGCGCTGCTTTAATTGATGCATGTGCGCACACACACACACCACTCCCACACAGAGATCTGAGATCAAACTGTGCAAAAAGTAACACTCATAAACTTGTCAGTTCTGCCACCATAGACGGTATAGAATACATTTACGTAGTGTCCGTGACATCACCAGTAGACTCCTGAAGAGCTCGAAGTCTGCAGAATGGGCCGTCGCCGTCTTGACAGCGCGTCACCGAGCGACTCTCCTGGACAATCGAAAATAGGCAAAAAGGCGGGATCCGGTTGCTGAAGCTATGCCCACCTAGCTCGATGGCAGTGTCAGCATACAGCACCTTGGGCAGTTTTAGGTTGAGTCCTTATGACGAGCACTCCCTCAGATACTCTGCGTGTTCCAGCCTTCAGAGTTCTAGGAAAAATCCAAGGATCATGCGAGGATGGCCCGTTTATGATGGCCTTTAAAGCCCTCACTCTTGGGGTGGTGGCCTGCACTAGTTCAAGACAGGGCGCCTAGTGCACGTTGGCTTATGTCTCAGACTGTTAGGTCTGATGGCGTAAGCATCCCCTGTAGTTCAGTTGGGCCTGCTCCACATGCAACCGTTTCAGTTTCGGTGGGCAAAGAGTCAGAACATACCACTTCATTCTCATTCACTTCGCAGAATTACATTGACATGCAAGGGCTTTCATACTTTAAGCCCGTGGGTAAGACCCCAGTTCCTTCAAAAAGGAGTCCAGCTGGGGAAGTTGAGTCATCGCAAGACGATCACTATGGACAAGTCCCTTACGGGTTGGGGGGCAGTGCATCAAGGTCGTCCAGTTAGTGGGCTCTGGACAGAGGCGCACCATGGCTGGCACATAAATCATTTGGAGATGCTAGCAGTTTTTTTGGCTCTCAAAAGTTTTTACCTCAGCTGAGGGGTTGTCACATGCTAGTCGGGATGGACAACATGACAGTTGTTTCGTATCTCAATTGGCAAGGAGGATAACATTCCCACCCCCTATATAGGCTGTCGAGGCTTGTTCTTCTTTGGGCTCAGAGAAAGTTTCTGTCGATCAGGGCAGTCTATGTCCCAGGTCACCTGAACTGAGGACTGGAGAAGGGAGAATGCAGATTGGCCGAGCGGAAGTGGACTTGTTTGCTTCGAGCATGACTACACACTGCCCGCTCTGGTTTTCCCTGTCTCCCCTGTCGCCTCTAGGTCTAGATGCTCTGGCCGACAAATGGCCCAAGACCAATCTTTATGCTTTTCCCCCTGTCCGTTTGCTCCCAGTAATTCTGTTCAGAGTATGATCAACAGAGTGGAGCGCTTGCTGCTGGTAGCCCCGTGGTGGCCCACTCAGTTGTGGTTCTCGGACCTGGTCATTCTGCTAGCTGGCCCTCCATGGGAGGTTCCCCTCAGAAACAATCCGTTGACACAAGCTCGGGGCATGATTTGGCATCCTCAATCGGATTTATGGAGGTTATGGGTGTGGCCCCTGAGTGGGGTACGCTAATGTGTTCAGGTCTCTTGGCTGAGATCACCGACACTATTATAAATAGGTCTCCCTCCACGAGACGCTTATATGCTTTTAAGTGGAAACTTTTTTCCTCTTGGTGTAGACAACGCTCTCTAGATCCAGTCAATTGCCCCATCAGTTCAGTGCTGGAATTTCTTCAAAGGCATTTTTCCGAGGGATTTATCCCTGCCACTCTTAAGGTGTATGTAGTGGCCATATCTGCAGAGCATGCTCTTGTGGGAGGTGTTTCAGTCGGTCATCACCCTTTAGTCCCCCGTTTTATGCTGGCTTCAAGATGGCTTAGGCCTTTTCGCCCAGCACGAGTTCCTTCTTGGGACTTATCAATTGTTTTGGAGGGCCGTTTTGGAGGGCCTAACAGGCCATCCTTTTGGTCGCTTCAAATCCATTTAATTAGCAAGTAGCCTTAGAGACCTTCTCCCCTGCTAATGCGGGGTCAAATAGCCTGAGTCTCTGCCAAGTAAGGGCTTTTAGGACCTATGTCGAACGGACAGCTCAGTGGCGTAGGTCTGATTAGTTATTTGTATGTTTACAAATAACACTTTACTTGGTGTTCCAGCTATCTAAGGTACGTCAGGCACTTTGGTATAGCGTTCCAATAGTGATGGCGTCATCGCAGCACTGAAGTGAACCTATGAAAGGGAGCATCTCGTTCCCTATTCAGGGAACTAAGGTTACATACGTAACCGAGATGCTTATCCCTCTGCGTGGCACTGTTGGTAAACGTGCCGTAGGTCGCCGACCCCTGGATTAGAGAGTTCCACCAAAGAAGTCGATACAAAAGGTTACATGTTCCATAAAAATACACAACCATTCAAACGTTTGGGGTCAATAAGATTTTCTAGAAGTCTCACTAAGGCTGCCTTCTTTGATGAAAAAAAAATACAGAAAACAGTCATCATTAGTCCATCATTACCCCATTCTTCAGTTTCACACGAACTTTCAGAAATCATTCTGTTATGCAGATCTGCTTCTCAGGAAATATTTCTTCTTATTATTAACAGTTATAAAAACAGCTGTATAAATGTCTGAACTGGGGTGTTTCAAAAGCTTGGTCAGTAAGATTGTTGTTAACAACAATCTTACTGACCAAGCTTTTGAACAGTAGTGTAGCCTACACGTTTAATTTTTTTTCACTGAAGATACCCTACGTATTATTTTCACAATAGAAGATTGAATAGAGAAAAAAAGGTTTTATTATTTAGCCTACCCCTGAACTCTAGATTTAAATATCATAATCACGTCATAAAAACTTTAGTTTAAAACATGTGTAAGATAGCCAGGGACGCCGAAACGTCACTATGCTAGATAAATATTTAGATTGCGCCCCGAAAATGTCCTATATAGCCTAGTAAGTGCGTCCTAATGCATTTCATTACACGGTTGGCACACTTGGTACATATGCAAAAATTTCAATGGGAGAACCTTTGTGTCAAATGCAAGCGAGTCGTATTTCCTATGCTTTGCATGACGTCACAACGGGTAGGGCGCAATCACTTGGATTTCGGGGCTGAACAGGAAACGGAGACGTCAGGCAGGAACGCGCATCGGTCCGTCGCTCGGAACGGGAATGGAAGAGGGAGAGAAACGGGAGGCTCGCTCGTCTCAACATCATCATCAAATATAAGAGATCGGTACGGGCAGCGAAAACCCGATCTAGGTGGAAGAGGAGCTGGGATTCTGTCGCTGGATTTGCGCAACACATCATTGGCTTTTTTCCCCCATTGTTACCGTTTCATTCGGACAAGACAGAAGCCGCAGAACCGTCGGCTGGTTTGCGACAGTAAGCGCTTACTCGTTATTTATACTCGCTGCTGCATGCGACCTCATTCTGAAATAAAGATATTAATGAGCGGATCACAAGCATGGCTTGTGTATTTGAAGCTGGCGGTGTATTATTAGCTCATTATCTAGGCATACACCGAGGAAAATCCAGGGAACAGCCCTGAAATTCAGACAGCTGTGCAGTGTCTTCAGTGTCTGAATCTGAGGGTTGCTCCCTTGATTTCAGTGTGTAAAAAACGTTATATTCGATAATAAAATACTGAAGCGAGTGATGGAATCTTTTGAAGATGCTGATTTGTAAGGTTTTGCAGTAGGAATTGCGGCATGAATCTGGAATAATGAGGTGAAATTAATCAGTGTGTCAAAGAGAGGATGAAATGCATCTCCATTTATCTGGATGTATCTTATGTTATTCCTGCTCTTGAGGGTGGTTGAGATGTTTAACCTCAGATGTTTCATTTGGTATAAGCCTTTTAGCTTTCCAGCATTGCTGGATCTAATGCAAGCCTCATTATTGGTGTTTTTGCCAAATTGGATCTCCCATCCCATCCCCTCCACACACACACACACACACACTGATATATTCAGGCTCCACCCTTTGCTATAACAGCTGTGGGTTTAGTGCCAGTCTTGGTGCCCATAGAGTGGAGACCTATTTTCACACATTTTATTTTTCAGGCTTTAAGAAAGTTGGGGGGGAGGGGGAAAATTAAGCCAACATAAATAATTAAACTGAATTACAGCATTTACAACTAAAGAAAAAAAAATTATGCATTTATTTAGCAAGAATGCATCAAGTTGATAAAAAGTGTCAGTAAGAACTCTATGAGCTCTAATGAAAAAAAAGTGACAGAACAGTTTTCGACTTTGATAATAAGTAAAATTACTTGGGCAGCAAATCAGCATATAATTAGAATGATTTTTGAAGGATTGTGTGACATTGAAGACTGGAGTAATGATGCTGAAATTCAGCCGGGTCATGTCAGGAAAAATAATATTTTAAAATGTACTCAAATAAAAACCAGTTCTTTTAAATTGTGTCTCCTATAGACTGTTCTAAAATTCATGTTAGCAACCATTAGGGCAAATTCCACCCCCAAAAAAGGTTAGAGAACTCCAATCCAATCTCATGTCTTTATGACTCTTAGGCTGCTTTAGCAGTAGATTGTGGATTACTACCATATACAAATGTCCTTAAGTGAGTAGATTATCTTGCACATGTATTAATAAATGCATCTTTGTTTACGTCAGAGGCTTGAGGTAGATTGGAAGAGCGCAGATCTGAAATGTGTATCATTACAGGAAATATTCTAGAATATAAAATATACCCTCTTTTTTTTTTAATAGAAAAATTACAATGGGATGTTTACTCCTCATTGTTGCTGTTTCTATAAGGCCTTTCCCTTAAAATGCACAGTAAGTGTTATTCATAGAATTAGTTTTCATTACCCAGCATATGTTCAGAAGTAAGCCAGTGTCCATCCCCACCGGATTCCTCTTTCTAGAGCTGGCCTCCTGTACCAGAATGACGTCAGGTGATTGTGAAAGGGTGGAAGCTGGCTGTGAGGACTCTGGAGTCCAGATGCAGAGAATCTAGCAGCCTGGATCTTTTTCTGCCTAACAGATTCTTTGTTCTAAGTGATCACAAATGAGTCCTGATTAAGATCCAGAAGGTTCTCTCTGTATTGCTGACCTTTGCAGCATGAGCAGCAATCTGACAGCTCACACTGTGCCCACTATCCCTCGACTCTGGACTGAAACTGGAGATGACTGCGAGGCTCTTTAGGATGAAGAAAAAGAACAGACAAAGAGGAAACAGGCCGCTAGGATGAAATGGAGTGAAATGATTTAAATTAATAGCATCCCACGAGTCTCGGACGAAAGGACGTCCTTTGTTGGGGCAGGAGTAGGTCAACCGTGTGCATTAATCTTCAAGTGTAATATTGCTAATGTTTCGTGAGTGAGGGAGGACTTCGTGCCAACAGTAATCAGCTCATTTCAGTGACATCTGCTCTGCTGTGTAGCAGCTTAAATGTATTGTCAGGTGTTTGTGATCTGTCATCGGGTTGGCTCATGAATGGCAATCAGTACAGATGTCTGCTCCCTTGGATAACAGACCTTAGACCAAAGCCTGATTTGTCATCAGAATGATTTGTAATGAACCCTCTGTCTCCACCATACTGCAAACATGTAGAGGTGGAGCAGGGTGACCCATGACTCATGCAGGGCATTTGTACACATGGTTTGTTGAGCTTTGCATTGTGATCCGGTATTTTATTTAGGCGTGTTTGGTTTTGTATTATGTTCACATCAATGTTGTTACGACCTGTGGCTCCAAAAGGCCGTAACAAAGGAAAGGGACACACAGAGCGGTTACTTTTAACACGAAATTTATTAACAACCAAAAGAACCGAAACTAAACCAAACAAGTGTAAAATGGCATCAGTCAGATCAGTAGTGTAAAGTACAATGTATGCATGAAATGGCATGGGACGTAATGCAATGTAAGCCAACGTGATGTATGTCTCCAGAAGTCACAACAACAAAACCAAAATAAACATGGAGCCCCGATGCACAAGCACGGGCTTCTTTTAAAGGACAGACTGATTAGAGCATCCAGGTGGAACCCCTCAGGAAATCAACGGGGCGTTTCATACTGGATCGTCACACCCCTCCCCTTAAGACAGGGATTCTGTCAAGATCCTTTCCGCTGCACCACGTACGGACCATCGAATTTGGCTTCAAACGGAGAGCACACCAAAGGACGCAGAACCAAAACTTGATCTCCAGGCTCAAAAGCACGACGCTCAACGGTACGATCAAATAAGCGTTTCATAATTTTTTGTTGTTTTTCCAATTTCACTTTAGCCAACTCTCGCGCTTGAACCAATCGTTGTTTAAACCCGTAAACATAAGCCTCTAGATTTTTTGGAGAATCGGATATCTTAACCGGATTTTGGAGCACTGCCAAAAGTCCACGAACCTTATGACCAAACACAAGGTCATTGGGACTAAAGCCAGTGCTCTCCTGTACAACCTCTCGTGACGCCAGCATCAACCAGGGCAATCCCTCTTCCCAGTCTCGATCCAGCTGCACACAATACGACCGAAGAAGAGACTTTAAAGTCTGATGGAACCTCTCCAGTGCGCCTTGGCTTTGAGCATGGTATGCAGTCGCAAGGTGATGTTTTACATGCAGCTGTTTTAAAACCTGCTGGAACAAATGGGAAGTAAGATTAGTTCCCTGATCACTCTGGATAACCCTAGGAACACCAAAGATAGACATAAACTGAGATAACGCCTTTACGATTGAGCGGGAAGTGATTTTGAATTCACTGCAAATGTAACTCAATCTTCCCTACCTTCCTTCAGAAGTCTTAACTTCATAACTTCAACCTCAATTTTCGCCTTCTCTAACTCCAACCTATCATGTTCAGAATGTTGTTTCAATCTTTCATGTTCCATTTGCAACAGCAACAATTCTTTTTGCTGCTCAAACGTCAATACAGATGGTGAATCGGACTGCATTTGTACCGACATAACTAAATCTTTATCCAAACTCAGAATGTCCCTTTCACACAATTTTAACTTCAACTCAGCTTTAATACTTTCCTTGCGTTTTTTATCAACGACATCTATTTCATAATGGTCAGCAATTCTTAACAGCTGTTCCTTCGTACATTTTCCTAGCAATGTATACGAAGGAGATTCTAAAAATGCATTAATATCCGCCATCAGAAAAACAAACAGACCAATAAAAAGCCAGAAGTGCAATCAAATACTCGGAGTATTCCCCACTAACTTTCCTCAGCGCGAGAGAGAGAGGAGAGGAAAAAAAAACCTATCTATCCTTATCCCTGGTCTTCATGCGGTTACAGGCGGGGGGTATTTATGCACTTCAACCCAGTGGGTGAAGAATGCTACCGGTCAGACCAGCGACACCTTCAACACCCTGGATGTGCTCCCGAGTCAACTGCTACTACCCGCTTTCTCCGCAACACTACCAAAACAAAAAATAACCAACATGTCTCAAAGGAAACATGCTGCTATACCTCACCGGGGAAAACTCCAAACTAGAAGAACCATATTGCACTGTCAACTTACCAGTCGATGAGCTTCCACGCAACAACCAAACAATTCTCCACACGTGTGTCCCGTTCCGCGAAAATGACGTCACAAGTTCAAATGAGATTTCCTCTCCCAAACGCTAACCATTGATTACGCCAAATTCCGAAAGACGCTAGCACGAACAAATACCAAATGGACGAGCCCCCATTTGTTACGACCTGTGGCTCCAAAAGGCCGTAACAAAGGAAAGGGACACACAGAGCGGTTACTTTTAACACGAAATTTATTAACAATCAAAAGAACCGAAACTAAACCAAACAAGTGTAAAATGGCATCAGTCAGATCAGTAGTGTAAAGTACAATGTATGCATGAAATGGCATGGGACGTAATGCAATGTAAGCCAACGTGATGTATGTCTCCAGAAGTCACAACAACAAAACCAAAATAAACATGGAGCCCCGATGCACAAGCACGGGCTTCTTTTAAAGGACAGACTAATTAGAGCATCCAGGTGGAACCCCTCAGGAAATCAACGGGGCGTTTCATACTGGATCGTCACAATGTGAACTGTGGTCTAACAATGGCTGATTCTGTTCCCTTGCATTAGCTTCACTTCTGACAGTACTGCTTACATTGTAACCTGCCTATGTTGGGTAAAAGATTAAAAGTGTTTACAGCCTCTCATCCAGTGTTGTTTTAGAAACATTGGCAGCTGCCACCAGGCATGGTTTTATCTGTGTGTGTGAAAGGCAGACTGTTGGAGAGGAAGATTTGTTGCATCCATACACTTAATTTGCAGTCACAATGCAAAGTCGCAGTGAAACAGAAATGGTGGGAGATCTTTTCTTCCATATTGTGACGTACATCCAGGGGGGTACATCATGGGACTTTTCCTGTTTAAATAAAGGTTATATATATATTATTGGGGGAAAACGGGTGTGGACTTGGTTCTGTCCATTGGTTGTCTATTGGATGGAAGCATATATGAATGCCAGTTTGCAGTCGATTAGAAAGGTGCTTAAGCAGATCAAATGAATGGAGATGTCCAGCATACATCACCATTGAGAAGTCTGCCGTGCCCCTGGAAAATCAAGTTAAGACATTTTGTTTATGAGGTCAGAAAAATAAATACAAATGGAACTCATTGCTTGAGGAATTGTTCACTATAAAATTTACAATACCTACATTTAGAAAACAGATTTCATTTGACGCCAACTTTAAAAAGGGAGTTGTGTAAGTTGTCGCCCAATGGTGCAATACTTTGTTCTGTTTCACTTTAATTTGCATTAAAAACAAGTCATTTTTTGGTTTGTTTCCACTGAAAAGTGTAAGTATTGTGACACTGTGTTCTTTTAAAAACATTGCTCTTGGTGTTTAAACATCTTGACCAGCACAGCAATGTTGTTAGTTTGGGTTTGGGACTTTCTGTTTGACTAGTGGTAGATGGAGAGGGGGGAAGTGTTCGGAAAATCCTATTCGAAAAAACAAACAATTTTTAGCTCCCAAAAACGTATTTGTTGTAAGCAGTGTTGTGTAAGTTAGTTAATTAATTACTAATTACATCTTCAGTATTGTATTTAAATTACTTTTCTCTATTTAAATGACTCTCTCTGAAAAGTAACTTAATTATTTGAATTGTTAATTGAAATCCCTATAAGCATTGATGCAAAGAAATTAAACTTTTAATTCTTTCAGTTTGAGTTAAACATGGAATAGTTTAACCTTTTAGCTGTAATACTTTAACCTTCTTTGAAAATACTAATTTTGTCCACTCTTTAACAAACAAAAAACAACGTGATGTCATTCATGCACATATGCTTTTTTTGTATTACCACAAATGCAATATTCAATATTTTTTATAAACTAAATTCTTAGTGTTTAGCACACTATAAACATTGACATCTGATAGTAGATCAGTAAACTCTGATCTAAACATTCCTAGACGGTTACATTCATCATGCTGCAGTGTAAACATTCCCATTACTTTATTTTTATATCTCAATATAGCAAATGCGAATATTTACATCCTCGTTTTGTATAACATTTTACCTTTATGTATTAAGTTGCTTATATAATATATACAGTATGAATGCATATTATATTTCAGCATATTTTACTCACTTTCACACATTTCAGTTTGGCCAGATAGTTTAGGAAAAGGCCAACTAGTAAAATACATACAAGTTTATATAAAAAATAACACTTTAACTACTGTAATAAATTACAGAAGTGATCTCCTTCACTGAATAAAGCCACATCAGATTGTGCTGTTCTTCAGAGATAAATTCCGTCTTATTCCTCAGAAGTTTTAGAAAGAAGTTCACAGAGACCAAAACAGCAGAAAGCGCTCCCTGTTTGTTTTGTTTATTTTACAAAGGTTTTGTTGTTATTGTCAGTGAACACATAAAAGTAGACTGTCATCAGGAAAACTGCAGGTGAATGCGCCGGTGCGCAGAAGGTTAGAGACACTGCATTCAGTTTTACCTTTAGACCATACATTTATAGCAGGGATGGAAATTCGCACCTGCCACCAGCCACATGCAGGAAAACTCGCTTCACCTACCGACCACTGTGGCGGGTAAATAAAAATAGCATACTGTGAAAGTTAATTCCATCCCTGGTGTGTGTACAACACGCAATAAAGTGTAATATCATCCAAGCAGCTCCGTGGAGAAAGGCGGTGTAAACCGGGCTCGAAACGGCTGCGTTGTTCCCAGTAACCTTACAGTGTTTGCAGCTGAAGTAAGTAATAATGGCGGAGTGATATATTTGTTGGTTATTTACAGTACGTTTTATAGCACGCGCTCATGATCGCATGAAGAGTTGACTTTATCGCGTACAAATTTCCGCATACTGTCACATCTCTGTCAAACCCCGGTAAGTTCATTCTCCTCCAGCATTCTGCAACATTTTAGATCATATGGACAGTTTGTGTTTATCTTATTGTTTTTAACGGCATAATAAGCAAACTAACAAACAGTATTATCGGTCGCGTGTCTAAGTGCTGTCCGGGGATGCATTTTATTTCCAGTCTTCAAGTACTTTTTCAGAAGTTAGCTCTGTGGCTAGTAAGTTGTTACACTGTTCATTTTTGTTTGTAGAAACAACATTGTATCACTACACATTAGGGCTGTGCGATATGGACAAAAAAAAAACCTATCACAATTTTTTTGATCAATTTTGCGATTTCGATTTTAATCACGATTTTGACACACAGAGACATGCTTTACAGTCATAAATGCATTCAGTATAAATTTGAAACATATTTCCAAAAGAAAACCAATGAGAGCTTTATCAAAAAGTTGTAACATGTCTCTAGAACAGACATAAGTCAAAATAATCACCAAGTAAAGATGTCAAACAAAATGTCTAGACATATGGCAAAAAATAATAATAAAAAAATAAAATACAACCCGTTTTCAGGGATTTATTTATTTACTGTCGCGGTGCCTCAGGTGTTATATGTTTTGCCCAAAATATTTATTGCTCAAGGTTCACACGTACTCCGTCTGCAGTGCATATACAGTAAGTTATGTGTATGCGGTTCAGAAGCAGCAACGAGAGCGCATTATTGTAATGCGAAAGCACATTAAAATAATGCGCGAGCGCGAATCTATCCGCTCGCAGGCAGATTTTCTTTGCTCTGTTAACAAAACCAGATGCGTGTGCTCAGATCATATTAAATCTTTTCGCATCTTTCTATTTATAACCTTTTCTGTTCTCATCTTTTTGCTGCGTGCAGTGTGAACGTTCTGTTCCATTAACATGGGCTCGAAAAAGAAAAAAAGGCTACGCATCACAGACAGTGTGTGTGAACCTGGAGTTAGGCATATGCCCAGTCTGCTCTGTTCTCGTGCTCCACTTAGGCGCGCTGCATCCTGATTGGTTCAGTTAACATACTGCAGGAGCCCGGGGCCACGGAAAATCGTGCTATAAAGTAGGCTTGTTGCGATAGTCGGTGTTACCGGTGATACACGGTGTTTAACCCACCTACCGGTCATAGCACTTGACCACCGGCACCGTCCCCATCGTGTTGAAGTTTTAGCCTATAGCAATAAAGCACTTAATTCAGTTAGTGACTACGTGCCTTCGTAATTTAGCGTAAGCAGAACGAGCGCCGCAGTAAAGCAGCAGGTGTCCGATTTCATTTATCATTTGAGGAGAGTGAGGCAAGCTAACTGGCAAAGGATGGCGGAAGATCTGGTTTCAAAGCGAACTGTTGCAAGTTAAAATGAAGGTTTTTTCGTTTATTGTTTCTCATTAGCCTATTTATAATTTTTTTGTATGGTGTATGCAGTTAATAGGCCTACCTCTTTTTTTAACAGCTTAACGTGAGTTTAATTTTTATATTGGTTTAATTTTGCACTTAAGTGTCCAGTGATTATTCGGGTAGGCTACCTTATTTAACGAAGTTTTTGATGTTCGTTCGTTTCATATTCGATGGTTGTGTGGTGTTTTTTTTTTGCTGAAAAAGGCAGGCACTTTATTTAACGAATATTTATAATTATTTAACGAGTCTTGTTTGATACTTGCACGATGTGTGCAGTGGTTCGTTTTGTTAATAAATGCACTTTAAAGGTGTTTCATAAGTGCTTTTGTTTAGTTTTTGCATGGTGTGTTAAGTTATTATTCATTTTGCAATAAAGATGTGTGTAATACAAGCGAGTGTCTTATTGTTTTAATTCAAACAAATGCTACTGAATTGCAGCTAATTAAAGTGAAAGTAAATTGAGACGTGTGCACGTCTGCACGACCGCATTTTCGGCCACCCGAAATCCCCGACACGCAACCCCGGTGACACTGGGATTACCGGTTTCTTTACACATCGATTAACCGGTGGAAAATATCCGTCACCGCAACATCCCTACTATAAAGCGATTTAGAAATTGCGCACACTCAAAACGCAATTTTATTTCGATTTCGATTAATCGCACAGCCCTACTACACATGTTTGACAGCTCTTGCGTGACGAGACGTGTAAAAACGTTTGCGCGCCGAGATTTCTTTCAGTGATAGTGTTGAACAGGGGACTTTTACCAAAGTGTTCCCTCAACCACAAAAAAAAAAAGAATTCACTTATATTGGTGAATCCTTTCTTTTGGAATGAAATACAACATTATTAATGCGTACAAAAACTTTTCTGTGCATTAAAAAAGTTGAGTGCAGTGGATCATCCGGTTGGGCTACGGAGTTGAGAGAATGAGCTGCTTCAGCAAGAGTTGGCTGTTTCAAAACCTAGTAAGCTGCCTAGATGGGCAGCATTTTTGAGCATCACTGAAAGAGAAAATGTCAGTATTTCATTGAGACTTGAGATTAAATAAACTGCTTAAGTATTGTAGATCTTGTAGTATTAATTTTAACATGCAGTTACACATTGTCGGTTAAAAACAAGAAAGTGGCTGGTAAAAACATTGAGTAGCTGGTAGATTTTGAAAGTTAATTTCCATCCCTGATTTATAGATTTCAAATTCAATATTGATTTTAGAACTGTTGACATTTTTATGCAATTACTTTATAAGTAACTGTAATTAAATTGCCTAAAAATTAACAATATTTACATACTTGACATTTTCAGTGGATAATTAATTTAATTAAAATAACACGTTACACCTAACACTGGTCCTAAGTCAGGACTCCATCAAACTAAATTTCACAGACCCTTTTTAGCTTGAGAGGCAGAGGTCTTTCTCTGACCCCTAGCTTTTGCTAAGGAGCCTGAAAAACTTTCTGGGTTAAACAATTTATGTGAGGCATATTGTTGCAATAGAAATTTGTTTATAGTAATACCCTGATCATTTAATATTTGAGCTAAGTTCTTTTAATTGCCTCTTTTAGAGCACATGCCTGCACCACTATCTGATATAAACAGCATTTTTATACATGGCGGACTGAACACAATCCACACCTCAGAGCGTTACTTGAGGGTTGCCTGCTGACATTTCACTTATTTATTTCTTTATCGACTCAGGCAAACAGTCACATTTGCCATTATTTGGCAAATTTTTAAAGGATAAAAGTCCAGTAATTTCAATAGAAATCTATGCGCTTTAGAACTTTGCGTGAGGATGAAAGATTTCCATTTCCCCATGCAGATTTCACAACAGGCTGGTAACATGTATATGGTGTGTGTAACATATACGGTGTGTTGACCAACAGACAGCTGTTTGTTCTGAAAGTGAGATTTGTCTTAGCTGTGCTTCATAACATTGCTATACTATTGAAAATAGACCTTTTTGCCTTTGAATGTTTGCCTGAAATTCTGCTAAAAATCTAAAACCATATCTCACCCAAAATATCAAAATTCTTTCAAGCACTCACCCTCATGTTATTGCAAACCCATATGACTTGGCAAGAATGTCATACAAGTTTGGACAACATGAGGGTGAGTAAATGATGACGGATTTTTATTTTAAATCTGTTTAAAATACCACAGAACAGATAGTGGAATGGTTCTTTTGACAGGCTACAGCCTTCATTTGAGCTCCTTTAGCCACTGACAGTCAATGAGATTAAGTGTCACATTACATTGCTGCCAAGATTTTATGGACATAGTTGACCTTGACAGCCTTCTTTCCCACGTCCCTCTGAGATAGGACACAGACTGAAGGGAGAGAAGGAATGAATAACCAGAGCTCTATTAGTTCTGCTCAAGGACTAGCATCAGACGAGTGTGATGTTACACTCTCAACTTGTGCTGTTTGTCCTCCTTTAGTTCATAACTTACAAAAGTTTCTCTGCTCTTGCATTTCTCAGGAATGCTTCAGAAATGCAGTACATGTGATTCTTATTATGAGGTACTGTATTAAGGGGTAATGTACAATCAGCAGCTCATTTCAAAATAAGGCTGCTGGAGTAATCAGGACCACAATACGAAGTATAGGTGTGTTTTGTGGTTACAACCTGCTGACTGTACATTATCCTGGTTCTAAATGGCCACTTACCAAATTAATACACAATATTGATTTGAGCTGTATTGTTTTATTATATTAGAAAAAAGTGTGGTACAAGAGACATAAAACACAGCTATGTATGAAATCAGTCAGTGAACCAGTCAGTAAAAGAATCGGTCAGTAAATTTCTTTTAATTAGACATTGTGATCTAGGATCTTAAAACAATAAATCCTCGATTCATTAGTGAAAAATTAAATATGGCATTGACTTTAAGTGTATCATGCAGTGGACATTATACCAAAATATTTATGTAATCAGTCTTGTTAATGTTTGTGTCACATTAATGATGTATATTATTGGCAAGATGCATTGTCTAATTTCTATGCTGGTGGCATTGCATAGAGGCCCAACATTGGCAACATTGGTACCATTTAAGTAAGTTTGGAATGGGACTACCAGCTTGTCTGAACCAAGAAGGCTTATACCAGAAAAAAAAAGCTATCCGTAAGCATTCCCATCAGTCTCAATGCCAGTTGCTTGTTTGGTGCAGGAACCCTCAGAAGTTTATGATTTAAAATTAGCTATTTTTGCTCATGTGCATTGAGCCAGTGACGCTCAGCTTTGTTAAGCACTTTGGAACTGCACGAATATGATCTGTAGTAACTACCACCTTAACATACACTGTATACCATTCAAAGGTTTGGGATGGAGATCTTACATGATTGGGATGTTTTTGAAAGAGATCTTAAGTTCACCAGGGCTGCATTTAACAGATAAAAAATAAATTGAAACAGTAATATTGTGAAATATTATTTTTTACATTTACAATTTTTAATTCTTTTTCCCTGTCTACTAGTCATTACTCCAGTCTCCAGTGTCACATAATCCTTCAGAAATCATCCTAATATGCAGATTTCTGCTCAATAAAAATGTTGTCTTATTATCAGTGTTGTAAAAAGTTATGCTACTAAATAGTTTTTTTCAGGATTCTTTGTGCCGAGCTGTATTTAGTTGTTGCTTGAAAAAATATTTTTAGGCCAAATTGGAATATTATGGAATAATAATAATTATTATAATCAATTACTGTACTATTTATTATTATTTTGATTCCATTTATTTTACTAATATAATTTAACTCCCCTGTATTTCTACACTCATCTTTTTATTAAATGTTGAGGAGCACAAATTACAAACAAAGAGAGGGAAAAAGAATATATATTACTATGTATAATATATATTTGTGTGTGTACTGTGTGTGTGTGTGTGTGTGTGTGTGTATATATATATACAGTACAGACCAAAAGTTTGAACACACCTTCTCATTCAAAGAGTTTTCTTTATGTTCATGACTATGAAAATTGTAGATTCACACTGAAGGCATCAAAACTATGAATTAACACATGTGGAATTATATATGGAATTATATACATAACAAAAAAGTGAAACAACTGAAAATATGTCATATTCTAGATTCTTCAAAGTAGCCACCTTTTGCTTTGATTACTGCTTTGCACACTCTTGGCATTCTCTTGATGAGCTTCAAGAGGTAGTCACCTGAAATGGTCTTCCAACAGTCTTGAAGGAGTTCCCCGAGAGATGCTTAGCACTTGTTGGCCTTTTTGCCTTCTGTCTGCAGTCCAGCTCACCCCTAAACCATCTCGATTGGGTTCAGGTCTGGTGACTGTGGAGGCCAGGTCATCTGGCGCAGCACCCCATCACTCTCCTTCTTGGTCAAATAGCCCTTGATGCCTTCAGTGTGAATCTACAATTTTCATAGTCATGAAAATAAAGAAAACTTTATTGAAAACAAAAGTGTCCAAACTTTTGGTCTGTAGTGTACATACATACACACACACACACACACACACACACACACACACACACTTATTAATTAATTAATTTATATATACGGTAAGTAACATAAGCATAAAAGTGTAAGTGTTGGACTCTAGTGAGTTCTCTAACACAACAAGAAGAGAGTGGGTAATTTTTTGGATGATTTAGATATTAGCAAGAGTTACTGTGATATTTTTATTCAGCGTGACCAAAGTAGCATCTTACTAGTGACCCACTGTTAATGCCTCTGCATTAGGGCTGCACGATATTAGGAAAAAATGACATTGCGATATTTTATTTTTCTGCGATATATATTGCGATATGAAATCTAATCTATTTTTTTCTTACAAACAAACATGGGGTGAGCACACTTACATTCTCATTTTAAATGATTTAAACATCAGAGTATTATTTAAATTAGAGTAAATTATTTGTTTGTAACTTTAGGATATGGTTTAAATTGTTAACATATTAACTAACATGAACTTACCACGAGCAATACTTTTGTTACTTTATTTATTAATCTTTGTTTATCTTAGTTTATAAAAACACAGCTGTTCATTGTTTGGTAATGTTACTTCACAGTGCATTAACTATGTTAACAAATACTGTACAACTTTTGATTTCAACAATGAAGGCTATAGCCTAAATGTTGACATTAACAATGTTGTAGAAGTGCAGTTTAGTAATAGTAAATGTTAAATAATGTAGTTAAATAGATTAATAAATAGAACATTATTGTAAAGTGTTACAGAATATTTTTATACACCAATTCAGACGTCTCGTGAGTTCAGTGTTGGACAGGTCAGTTGTTTAATTCATTAAATTGAATCGGTTCAAAGGAATCATTAGTTTGCGAATCAGACATATGCGGCACGGATTGTATAATTATCTCTGCAGTTTAGGATATCGCACAAGATTTGACAACACAGAAAACATTTCATCACTGGATATATTTGTTTTTTTTTTGTTCGACACCATCGTGTCAATTGATTTTGATTAATATGCGCGAGGGAGAGAGAACAAGACAGCGCTCGTGTTGTTTGAAGACGGTGAAGTTGAGCGTGCGCGCGCGGCTGGGGCTCTCTCGCGCAAATAGTGGCAGACCTGTCTCTGACTGCACGATTGCTGCATATTTATCTGTGTTCCCCAATCTCAGCTTGATCAAATCTCTGCGTGGCCTTGTCAGTGCAATCTGAGCGTCACAAGTTGTTCTGTCTTTACGTGGATGTAGCCACGCAACCCAGTTTGTTATTGGTTTTATAGATGATTCATAAAAGGTGGTAATCTCTCAGCAGTAAAACTGTGAACTTACCAGAAAGCCAAATCATAAAAAGAAAAGTGTTTGAATAGAAAAGAGTATGAATAACTTTCTGGTGAGTTAATATGATGTCGAAATCTGTGCTTGGAAAATCTAACCTCATTTGCTTTTTGTTCACTCATCCAATGTTGATGCTTCGTGGTGTGCCAAGCGTTCTGCTGTGTTCCCCCTGAGTGTGTGCTGGACTTGGGGAAGAATGAGAGGATGGAGTTCAGGATCCAGGTTTATGGTCTTCCTCCCAGCTCTCTGTTTATTGGTTAATTACAACATTTATTTTACTGGCTCAATATCTGTGAGCACTGTTAGCTGGTTAAGTTCAAATTCTTGTCCAAGAAATGGGAATAAACATATTGTGGCAGTATTTTTTAAATTTTTCTGAGATAGAGTGATCAATAGAGAAAAGAGTTTTAGTGAATTGGTTTGTTTGGACAGTCTATGTGAATGAACACATTTAAAATGATTAATTCGAATTTTTAATTGAAAGTTGGATTTTGTTAAATGCTGCCGTTGGTCACTGTTGTTTAAATGAATGTTGTCTAGTTTTATCAATTGTGTGTCATACAGCTGTGAAAGTTTAATTTGATAATTGACATGCTTATTGTTTTGCCTCTGCAAATGCAATCTATTTAGTTATTTTAGTTATTAACAACTTCAAAATGGCAGCTTGACTGTAGTTTGAGACTTTGTCTTCTTGAGATGCAAGCTTCTCTCATAATTCAAAGTTTCACAGCACTGGGTGTAGTAACATTATCCAGCTCTGAGAGTGAACTCCTTACTGTGCAGAAAATCATTTGATCGTGTTATGACATGCCTGCAACAGCTGGCGTAATGCAAGGAGAGAGACATAATTGCATCCCAGCCGTTTTTCCCTCTGACACGCTCTGACAGCACTTAGGTAAAGGAGAGGCAAATCTTCCTGGATCTCCATATAGGAAATTATTGAAGGTTGTTCAGATTAACACTTTAACGTAACTTCTGTTTATTGACAGAAAAATTATACTTTGCTTGTTCTGTTGGTCAAAGGGGTCATTCTGTGGAAGCTCTCGGGAAACTGCCAGAAAGATTTAAGATTAAAGCGAAAGTTCAGAAGAAATGTCCAAACTGTCTGAATGTTGTAATGGAGAAATGACATGTTGGGCCCAAAAGTCTTGATGTGTTTAGTAAGAGTAGGTGAATCAGGCCCTAGAAGTGGGCATTGTCACATTGAAGTTGGATCAAGCATTCTGTTGTCAAGTTTGTTGTTATTTTAGACATAATTTTGGAAAATATTTAAATATAATAATTGTGAATATTAAATGTGTTAATATTAAATATGAAGTATGTTATTATATTTAAATAAAGCATCTATTAGACTAGTTGACCTTCTTTAAAGCCCATGTTTGGAGTTTGTGTGTTATGAGGATCCACCTCTCCTTGTGTCGTCATGACCTAGACCCTTCTAACACTGTCCCAGAGCCAGACTCACGGTGGGTGGTTAAAGAGGGTGTGCTTTCGGAGTTTAAATGTCTGACATAGCAGATCTCATCTTCAGGAGTCAGCTATATAGCAAGGTGTCCTCGAAGTCCAGGAAGGGTGATGTAAACCTGACTTTCGTTTCACATTTTCCTTAGTAATTTATATTTCTTGTTGAATAAAAAAAAAACTTAAATATTTAACATTGAAGCCTTTTATTTATTTATTTCATTATTTTAATTCAAGATATCAAGAAAAGTGTGTACAGACAAGTGGATATGCGCTATTTAATTAAAAAAATATATTTTGCTGCACAAATATGTTTAGCATTTTTTCTAAAAAAAAAAAACAATAAAAAAAACAACCTCTTCTGGCTAGATCTGGGAATTGCACAAGACAAAACTAATGTGAAGATTAAGTCATATGTGTATGATCTACACTACACTGACCTACACTGTACTGGTCCTTTATGTAAAACTCCTCTTAAGTCATGTAACAACATGTGTGGCGTTGGTTAAATGTAAATAATGTAATAATGACAGTTCAGATTCAATCACACAATAGATCAGCAAACCTAGTCATTTTTACTGTAGCAAAACTTAACAGGAGTTTGATGGTTTCACACTGAAAAGGTACTTCTTTTATCTTCTATTTTGAGTGCATCTTAAAGGATCTTTTGCAGATAAAACAATCCCATAAGCAACTCCCACCACAGAGCCTTAAAAGAATAGTTCACCCCAAAATGAAAATTAGCTAAAATTGGTGAACAAGTGAAGTAAATTTCTCAAAATCTGTTTCGATGAAGAAACAAACTCATCTACAGTGTGAGTACATTTTTAGAAATGTTCCTTTCTGGTGTCATATTTGGGTCAGAGATGCTGTTATAACATTGTTACTATTGCGTGCTTCTTAATACACATCATGTGTGTGTGCTCTGAAATGGATCAATCCCATCCTCCAGTGGCACCAATTACGGTGCACAGAAACCAATCAGCTCCTCTGCGATTAATCCCAGACGTACACACACACACACACACACACACACACAGACCATAGACTAAATGAGATAAAGACTACTGCTGCGGTTTGAGAGTGGAGATGGCTCATGGATTTGTGCTCTCTCCTCCTGGATATGGGATAGAATTTCAAAGCAGGTCTGTTGGAGTTCATATGATGGCTCTTCATCACACTCACACCTAAGGCACTTCCCAATATCGAATAGCTTGTCATTGTGCTTTGCTTTCAATTTCATTTCTAAATCATCATGATTTGTGTGTGTGTGTGTGTGTGTGTGTGAGATGCTGGGGATGAAGCAATATTAAAATTCTGTCCAATACCAATAAGCTAATCATTATTTAAATACATTTACAATTAAATATCAAATGTTGACTGTTACTTATAAATTGAATCTCTAATGGACATTCTTAATTGATAGACAGATTGATTGATAAACTTGAGAATGACAGATGTCCATTATGTTTGAATCTGCAGTTCTCTTTGTGCTTTAGTTTCAACGGGGGCATGTTTGTAGGTTACCTATATTGTAACTGGCTTATTCTGAGAGATGATGTGGAATAATGCCTCATATCACCATGCCATGTCTGCAGGCAGATCCCAGTGTTCAAGATAAGATTAAAAGATAACAGCCTGCAGAGAGATCGATATAGATGAGTTATCTTCTCATGCTTTCTGTTCCAACCAGGGGAAAAACAGGAAGAGATCCCTGTTGGTGATGAAGTCTTTACATTTCGTACATTTGCATTGGTATTGTTTCTACTCTGAAAAACTGAAACATTCTGCTGGTGTCCATTAGCAGCTCTTCTCATCTGTACAACATCACTCCAGCCACTGAATACAGTTTTATTTTTGTATAGGAGGAAATGGCTGCAACCAATATTGTTCCTGCTTTGTCTTGTTTCTCCACCAGCTCCATTTTAACACCATTCTTTCTTTTTTTTGTGTTTTCCTGCAATGATCGTAATGTAGATGTTGTTGTCTCTTTTATATCCTTATTGACTGATGCTATTTTCACCAGTGGCCATGCTAACACTAAGCACCACCCGATTTTGTTAAAGCCCAGGGAAGGTGGGGCGACCGTCTTGCTGTCCATGTGGCCAGTTTTGGGATACTCTTTGTAGAAAAGACATGTGGTCATGGGAATTGAGCCACTCGGAGCATTACTCTCCCATAAAAGACAAGCACACAGAGAGGCTTTTGTTGGAGATGATAGTGGGTGGTGGTTGAGTCATATTTTTGAATGTGTTTGTTCATCTGTGTCACTGGCCAGAGCAATTTTGGAGTCTAAATGGCCCCTGTACTTTCCTTGTTTCTTCATGTGGATCTCATATGTGACTAGAGCCATTTCACATTTTTTACAAGAATCAAATAATGTGCTGTGTTGGTGGTTAATATGAGATATCTCTGCAAAAGCAGGCGTAGCCACATCTAAGGTGTGGCCACCATTTACTATTCAGCTATTTTTTTGCCAAGTGCAAACATGTTTATGTAAAAGTGTTGTTTTTTCATGTGTTGATGTGGTTGCATGGGTATTTGGGTGGTTACTTATTGGCCTAAGTTAAAATATAATAATATATTAATATATTTCATATTGTAATTTATTTCTGTGAAGGTGAAGCTGAGTTTTCAGCATCATTACTCCAGTCTTCAGTGTCACGTGATCCTTCAGAAATCACTCTAATATTCTGATTCACTGCTCAAGAAACTTTTATTATTATTATCATATTATTATATTGTTAAAAACAATTGAAGCATCCAGTTCAGCAGTTGAAAACTGCATCATATTTTATTTGATTGATTGATTTAATTGATTTTTATTTTTCAGGATTCTTTGATGAATAGAACGTTTAAACAGCATTTATTCGAAAATCTTTTGTAACATTATGTATCTTTACTATAACTTTATATCATTTTAATGCATCACTTTTCACTTTTCAATAATAAAAAATCTTACTGACACCAAACTTTTAAATGGTAGTATAGGTCAGACATTTTGTGTTTATTATGTAAGGTTGTAGGTTTTCAAAAATAAGTATGAGCAAAAGTGAGGGTTGCCTTAGCAAACTAATGAGTTATTATGAGTTATTATGCTAATGAGCTATTCTGCCCTCTGGTTCGTCATAGTGACCAATCTTAGAACGAGCTTTATTTTTT